>NW_027185764.1:20742975-20811915 GCF_028583685.1 Petaurus breviceps papuanus
GAGAGAGAGAGAGAGAGAGAGAGAGAGAGAGAGAGAGAGAGAGAGAGAGAGAGAGAGAGTGTCACTTTCAGATAAAATGTAGTCATGGACTTAGCACCTAAAGCAGAGATAAGTCTAAATGTAGATCTTTTCCTTAGATTCTTCTCTGAAATTCTGATGACCATATTCTCCCTTTTATCCAAGATGTCCTTTTGTACTTAACTTCAGCTTGCTCAGACTCATTCATACATTGAAAAAAAATCTTATTGTGAACCTACTATGTGTAGAGTACTGTCCAATGACTGAGAGGAGAAACAAAATTCGGAAGAAATGGAGTTCCTTATCTTTAAAAGTTTTATTAATATGTTTCGTTTTTCCATTTAAAATGTTTTAGGGGCAGCCAGGTAGCACAGCGAGTAGGAGTACCAGCTCCAGTGTCAGGATGACCTGCAGATTGAATCCCAGGCTCAGACACTTAGCACCCACCCAGAAACACCTGGCCCTGTAACCTTGAGCAAGTTACTTAACCCCAATTGCTTAGGGGCAGCCAGGTGGCTCAGCGAGTAAGAGCACAGCTCCAGTGTCGGGATGACCTGGAGATCGAGTCCTGGGTTCAGACACTCAGCACCACACCCAGAAATAACTGGCTGTGTAACCTTGAGCACGTTACTTAACCCCGATTGCTTAAAAAAAAATAAAATGTTTTAAGATTATCCCCACTGCATAACAAGTCTTTTATAATAAAGTAAAACTAACGATGCAGTGGGCACATCTGAAAGCATGTACAACATCTCACATTTATAGCACAATTATCCTGTCAATTGTTTTTTAACCAACAGAAATCTCCTACGACCCCTTTTCATTATTGGGGACTTGGAGGTGGAAAGAAAGACAAATTCCTTGAAAAAAATGTGCACAATCAAAGAAAACAAATTGCTTCTCTGGGTGTAGACACACACACACACACACACACACACACACACACACACATATATATATATATACACATGTATGTATGTAATATATATGCATGTGTGTATACATAGTTCTATAGCCTAAATCCATCATCTATCTTTCTTCTGTGAAAAACCTGTTTCTTTATGAGTCCTCTGGAATCATGGTAATTATGTATAATAAAGCTCTTACCACTTTTAAAGTAGTTTTTATATTGTTATTATTATATAAATTGCTCTCCTGGTCTTTTCCCTTTACTCTTCAGCAGTTTGCAAGAAATCTTCAAAATCGTTCATTTTTTCTAACACTGATATTATAGTATAAATTGTCTGGTTCTTCTTATTTTACTTTGCATCGATGAATATGCATCCTTATGTCTTTCTGAAACCCCAGCAGTGGCATAACTAGGTCAATTGGCATGCATTGTTCAGTAACATATCTGTATAATTCAAAATTGCTTTCCAGCATGATTTTATTCATTCACGGGTCTACTCCATCACATTTGCCCATTTTCCCACCACCATTCCAATATTTATCATTTTCTGTTTTTGTTGTCATCATCATGGCCCAGACAGATGTGAGGTAGCACCTCAGAATTGCTTTAAGTTGCATTTCTCTAATTAGTAGTGATTTGAAACATGTTTTATGTGACTATAGAGAGCCTGCAGTTGTTTCTCCTTTTTTTTTTCCCTTGAGAACTTTCTGTTCTTAATCTTGGATTTTTTCAACCCTCCGTTTCTCAATTACTAAATGACTCTCATTCTTATAAACTTGAAGCAGTACATTATATACCTGGAAATGAGACCTTTATCAGAGAAAATTGCGGCAAAGTGTTTCCAAGTTACTTTTAATGTTAGCTTTATTGGATTTGTTTGTGCAGAAACTTTTTTAATTTTACGTAAAATAAAATATCCATTTTTTCTCCTATGAATCTCTCTATCCCTTGTTTGGTCATGCACTTTTCTCCTATCCATAGAATTAATAAGTAATTCCCCCCTATGTTTATCCAATTTGTTTATGATAGGATCTTATATATTTATTTATACTTTTAATAAGCTCCAAATTGGAGCTTATTTTTTTATGTGGTGTGAGACATTGGCCTAAATTGAATTTCTTCCATAGTGCTATGCAATTTTTCCCATGTTTTTGTCAGGCACTGAGTCCTTGCTCCAGTCACTGGAATCTTTATGTTTATCAAATACTGGGGTATTAAAAACATTTTCTTCTGTATATAGTGTACCATATATGCCACTGGCTTATTTTTCCCTTTTTTAAACCAATACCAAATTGATTTGATAATTACTTCTTCATAGAACAGTTTGACATCTAGCACTGCTAGGTTCTGTTTGTTACCATTTTGTTCCATCATTTCTCTTAATATTCTCTGCCTTTATTTTCCTTCATGTGAATTTCATTATTATTTTTTTCTAATTCTATAAAGTAATCTAAGTAGTTTAATTCATATGACATTGAATAAGTAAATTAATTTAGGTACTATTATCATTTTATTATATTTGTTCATCTTAACCATGAGCAATTACTATTTTTTTACGATTATTTAGGACTATATTTCTGAAAATAGTTGTTTGTAATTGTATTTATATAGTTCTTCTATGTATCTTGAAAGGTAGACTTCTAAGTATTTTATATATTCTGTGGTGATTTAAAATGCAGTTTCTCTTCATATCTTTTCCTACTGGAAGTTATAAGTATCATAGAAGAATACTGATTTATATGGATTTATTTTATATCCTGAAAGTTTAGTGAAGTTTTTGACTCCTTAAGTTTGGAATTTTTAAAATTGTTATTACTTAGAATTTTTTTTGGTGCTTTTTATTTTTTGGAGGGGTTAAGGTAGGGCAATTAGTGTTAAGTGTCTTGCCCAAGGTCACATGTCTAGTTTTGTGTTGTGTCTGAGGCCAAATTTGAACTCAGGTCCTCCTGACTCCAGGGCCACTGCTATATTCACTGCACCACCTAGCCACCCCCTTAGAATTCTTTAAGCACACCATGTTATCATCTGCAAAAAGTGTTAATTTTGTTTGTCCTTTACCTATACTTATTCCCTCATTTTTTTTTTCTTATCTTACTATCATAGGCAGCATTTCTAGTAGTATAAGACAAAGGGATGAAAATTGACATCCTTACTTCACCCTTGAATTTATTAGAAAGGATTAGTGTTTATCTCCATTATACATGAAAGTAGTTTTTTGTTTTAAAATTGAATATTTATAATTTGTTTATATGTGTGATATTTATTTTCTAATTGTTAAAATAGCATTTATCAACGATTAAGGAAATCCATTATTTGTGTTTTTTATAGTATTTTAAATAAAAATAAATATCATATTTCATCAAAAGTTTTTTTTTCTGAATCTATCATATGATTATATGTTTTCTGTTTATTTTGTTGTTAATAGGATTAATTAATTTTATAGCTTTTCTAATATTCAATCAGCCCTACCTTTCTGGTATAAACCCAACCCAGCATAAGTCCAATTTACGATATGTTGTTTAAGTCTCTTTGTTAATATTTTATTTTAAATCTTTGTATCTATATTAAGTATATGGGTCTATACATTTTTTTCTTTATGTATTGACCCTCGTTGGTTTATGCAAGATGGATATATCTATATCATAAAAAGAATTAATGGGATGTTTTGGGGGTTTTTTTCTATTTTTTCCAAATAACATATAATATTAGAAGTAATAATTCTCTGAATGCTTTGTTGTAAATCAATCTATGTTGTCCTGGAGAATTTTTGTTTATTTTTTTGAAATTAATTAATGAATTGCTAAAATTTTTCTTCTAAAATTGCATTGTTTACATTCCCTATTTCTTGTTCTGATAATTTAGGTATTTTATATTTTAAAATATTCATTTATTTCATTTAAATTGATGGTTTTGTGGGCAAATACTTAAGAAAATAGTTTCTAACAATATCTTTTATATTTTCTTTATTTATTGTTACATCTCCTTATTTTTGATATTGGTAATTTGGTTTTCATTTTTTAATCCCATTAAGCAATAATTTATGGAGTTTATTTCTTTTTTAAAATGTTCCTAATTTTATTTACTAATTCAAAATGCTAATTAATTAACTTATGATTCAAAGTTTTTGTTTTGCTTTGAGATTTGTTTATTTCTTCTTCAATTTTCAGGATTGATATTTTGGTATTTAACTGAGGATTATTAATGAGTTGTTTTTTTTTAATGCACCCTCAGTTAATTGATAGATTCTTTCCCTTTTTTGTTAATAAAATTGTTGAGATATAAATTTTTCCCTAAGAAAATTTTGGCTGAATTCCAAAAATTTAAGAATGTTTTCTCATTGTTGTCATTATCTTTAATGAAATAATATATCATTTCTATAACCCTAACCTGATAATAATAAGAACTGACATTTACATAGCCCTTTGATGTCTGCAAAGTCCTTTATATACATTATCTCTTTTAATAAATCAGTGAACACTTATGAAGTACCTATGATATATATACCAGGCACTGTGCCAAGTGCTATGGATACAAAAATAGGTTAAAAAAAAAAACAGCCCTTACTTTCAAAGAGCTTACAATCAAATGGAGCCATTTGAACAACAACAAATTACAGGCATTATTCCAGGCTGTCCCTCATATGTGGAACACACTCTCTCTCTCTGTCTCTCTTTACCTATTACAATCTGGTTTCCTTCAAAGCTTGTACAAAGCAGTACATCTTACATGAGACCTTTCCTGACCTCCCCCCTGCAAATGCTAATAACTGCCTCTACAATTACTTTGCATGTATCTCATATCCATTAATATGCACATTTCCCTGGATAGAATGTAAGTTCCTTGAAAACAAGAACTGTATCATTTTTGCGCTTGAATCCCCAGAGCATGACATAGTGCCTAATACAAAGTAGGCATGTAATAAATATTAATTGTCTTAGTCATTAGTGGATTGTCCCCATTTTATAGATGAGAAAAATGAAACTCAAACCATTAAATAACATGAATTTACAATCCAATAAGGGGATTAGACACAAAATCAAAAAATGATAACACATAAAAGAACATTACAGATCTTTGAAATGAAGAATTGCAGGGAGGGCAATATAATGTGGTAGTATAATTCTCATGTCAAAGGATCTGATTTCAAATCTTTTTCTGATATCTATGATACATTGGGTGAGTCATTTAACTATGACACATTGGGTGAGTCATTTAATCTCCCTGAGTCTCAGTTTCCTCAACTCTAAAAGGAGGGGGTTGGACTAGATGACAATCAGAATACCTTCCAGGTAAAAATCTATGGCCTGTCTCTAAGGGAGAAAGTAATTAACCAGTCAGTGAGATGAGGGAAAGGTTCATGGAAAAGGTGGCACCTCAGCATTAAAAAAAAAAAAAGTAAGAAGGGACAGCTAGGTGGCACAGTGAGTAGAGCACCGGCCCTGGAGTCAGAAGGACCTGAATTCAAATTTGGCCTCAGACACTTAACACAAAAACTAGCCATGTGACCTTGGGCAAGTCACAACCCAAATTGCCCTCCAAAAAAAAGGAAAAAAAAGTAAGAATAGATATAGGGAGCAAATGTACATAGATGGGAAAGCAGAGGATATGTCTTAATGTCAAAGAGGAGTTTAGTTGGTGGATAGAGTTCCTGGAATCCAATAACATAAAATAAAACTGAAAAGGAAGGGCAAAATCTGATTGATTATCAAATACTTTGAATACCAGGCAATAGAGTTCAAATTTTGCTTACTGGATAATATAGCAACAGAAGCTCTTTAAGCAGAAAGATGGGTTGACTAGACCTGTACATGAGGAAGATGAGTCTGGCAGTGTTTTTGAAGAATGAACACAGGCATATGTATATTGGAGGGGGCTTGAGGGACAAGAGGGTTGAGACTGTTGGTTTGGCAAAGACCTCATTGAAATATTCATACAATACTCCAAGAGAGGTGGAAATGTAGGACTGTGCTGAGATGATTGCAAAAGGAATGGAGAGGACAGGACTGGTTTAAAATATGTTTATAGATAGAGTACTGATAAGGCTTGATAACTGACATGAACTAAGAGAGAGAAAAGAATCAAAGACAACCCCAAGGTTTTAAATATGTTGTAGGAGACAGGGTAGTATCATAGGCAGAAAAAGCAAGTTAAGTACAGTGAAAAATATGCTAGATTTTTTTTCAGTGGACCTAAGCTCAAATCTCAGCTTTGTTACTAATTACCTGAGAGATGTTAGTTAAGTCATTTAACTTCACCAGACCTCAGGTTTCTTATCTATAAAATGAAGGGTTTGGAATTAATGCCTTCTTGAGATCTATGAACCAATAAACTTGCCAATAATAAGCTCATTTTGGGACATTCTGAGGTGCTCATTAGGACTTCCAGGTGGAAGATGTCTCATGGGAAGACTGAGGTCTGGATATCAGAAGAAAAGTCAAAGCCACAGATGTGAATTTTCTAGTTACCTATATAGAATTGTGGGTAGTTGAAACCATGGAAGTGAATGAGTTTGTCAGTGACACAGGGGGCATAAAGATGAATAACAGAGAAAGGTCTTAGAAAGTATGAGACAAATTGGATTGGCACCATCATTTTTACTGGGTCAACAACTCTATACCATGAATTTTCTCCCTTTTCAAGGATTCGTGACTCTCCTGATATTCACTTGTTTTTCATTATTAATAATAATAATAAAAGTATAAGAGCTAGCATTTATATAACATTTCAAGATTTGTGAAGTGCTTCATATGTTGCTTCATTTGATCCTCACAGCAATTCTAGAGAGCAGGTGCTATTATCCTCATTTTATAGATGAGAAAACTGAGGCAAACAGAGGTGAGGTGACTTGCCCGATATCACACAGCTAGTAAGTGTTAAATCTCCCTGAATCTGAGTCCAGGCCTCTATCCATTGCACTAACCTAGCCACCTACACTGTTTAGGGTAGGGTGGAGAAAGAAGTTTAAAAATACCTAGGATCTGAATTCACTCAGATGACCAAGGTAGTGCTTGCACTTAATCCCTTAAATTCTCTGAGCCATATAAGATGTTAGAGAAGATCACTGGATCACATATTTAGAGCCAAAAGGGACCTTAGAAGCCATCTAGTCAAATTGTTTCCTTTTATAGAGGAAGAACTTAGCTCTAGAGCAGTTAATGACTTGACCAAGGTCACAGAGTTGAAAGTTGGAACTCAGCCCTATTTCCACTCTCCCAAACTTCCTGTCTGTCTACTGCCTAAAGTATAGGCTGTTCAAGGAGGAATAATATGACTGTGTGAGGGCTTGCTGAGCCCTTCTCAGGGCTGCTCATCTACCTTTGGTGTCTACCTGGTGCAAATTTCACCTGTGGCTCCAAGAAGCAGTAGCATGCACAGTGGCCACACCACAGTAAAAAACCATCTTGGCAGATGGGCTAAACCAGGTTGAGGGAAACTGATGGACCTGAAAACCCTCAGGGAGTTAGGGAATTTCTACACCAAGCTTGCAAAGACTTCTTCCAGTGGAATAGGCAGATGAGAACAATTTATTCCAATGGTCACAAAGGGCTGTTGAGTGCTTAGAGCTTGGTCAAACATCTAAGACACCAACATCATGCACTGTGTCCTGACTTTTGTCCTGCAACTGGATGTCAGTGATTCTGGAAGAGAGAGTAAGGTTGATGACTTTTTTCAACTCTGCCTCACTTAAATCCAATTCCCATGCTAGTTAAGATATCACCCCACGATGTCATTGGTCCTCTTCCAAAATGAAGGAAAACAACAAGAAAAACTGTCTCTCTACTTTGCCTCAGTATTCTCAGGACCTAACAAAATGCCTTGAGCACAGTAGGTGCCTATTCAATGATTATTGCATTGGAATGAGATCAGCCTAACAATGCTGATCAGCTCAGCTCAGTCTCCCTCCCTTTTGGTAAGTTTTCTCCTTTCACTTACTCCTTCCCATTTATTCCAGATTTTCTGTCCACACTCTAAGTCACAGAATAACAGACCTTCCTTCAGTTCAATTCCCTATGATGTCTGGCATCTTGCAGAAAATAATTAAGTACTTTAACAGGTGTTGACCTTAAAGATGAATTTAATAATGGGCTCAAAGAAAAGACCCATATTGGGGCAGGGCACTTAAATGATGAAAAGGTTAGTTCCTGTTAATATCTTGCAAATATTAGATAAATTAATATTTGACTTAGAACTAAGCCTAGGAATATGTTAAGTGCTGATTATCCATTTGTTCAGTCCAACCTTGTCTAATAGAGCCACTCATTATTATAACCCATGCCAATAATGTAATGTTTATCAACCTCAAATATGTATTTCAAATGAATCTTAATTTTTATGAATACTTATTTCGACTGTGCGTTTCTGGATTTGCATATGTAACAATACCTTTGTACTGGACAGCTCTCCCCCAAGTCTGGAGGGCATTTCCTTCTTCCCTCCAACTTGTAGAAACCCTCATTTACTTCCAGACAAAGCTCAAGCACCACTTTTTACACAAAACTCTTACTGATCACACCATATGCTAGTCCTCTCTCTTCATAACAAAATTATATTCAATTGCTTGAATTTATTTTACATTTGCTCTTTATATATTCATTCTGGAAATATTTATACATGTACATGTTGTCTTTTCCAATGCAAGGTAAGCTCAATCTCTCTTCCCTTTCTGGAAGTTTTCTCATTTCACTTACTCCTTCCCATTTATTTCAGATTTTCTGTCCATACTCTTAAGAGTAGAGATGGTTTAATTTTTTGTCCTTTTACCTGTACATCATAGCACATTTCATAATAAACACTTCTTGACTATGTCATTGATATGAGAGAACAATGAATAAACTCAGCAAGATCAGTCAACAAGCATTTAATGAGCACTTACTATGTGCACTGTGGTAAGGTGTGGGGGACAAGGGGAAGCAAGGGAGAGAGGAAGAAAATACCTAGCATCAAGGCAAGGTATAGAAAACAGAGAATTCAACCTAAAGAGGAATGAGACAAGGCTGGCTTAAGCATCTTCCTGAAATAGAGTTTCTTGAGAGAAGTCATCTAATCAGAGGAAGAGGCCAGAAGGGGAAATGGTCAATGTGTGAATTCTAGGACCAGATTGGGAATTCAGGATGAAAGAGCTTTATGTGGCATGGTGTCAGAAATTCAGAGTGGAGGCTGAAGGATATACATATGCATAATGCATATTCACATACATACATACATACATATTCACATTCACATACACACATACATATATACATGTGCATACACACATGTTTGAATATATGTATAATGTACATACATACATACAATGTACACACCTACAGATACCTATATGTATAAATACACCAACATATATGATACACATGGGTGTATATATACATGTATGCACACATAATTATGCAAACATGTGTATGACCTGGATTTCTTCACATTGTTCAGCTGTTTTTCAGTTGTTTCTGACTCTTTGTGACTCCCTTTGGGATTTTCTTGGCAAAGATACAGGAATGGTTTGCCATTTCCTTCCCCAGCTAATTTTTCATATACAGAAACTGAACCCAACAAGGTGAAGTGACTTGCCCAGGGTCACACAACTAGTGAGTATCTGAGGCCAGATTTGAAGTCAGGAAGATGAGTCTCTGACTCCAGGCTGAGGTCCTCTCCCCTGTGCCACCTAGCTGCCCACATATGTCTATGTAATATGCCTATATTTTATGTGGATTCTTTCAGTATGATTTTCCACCCTCATTAAAGCTGGTGGTGATCAAGAGCAAATGATAAGTTTCAAAAATATGTTTCTATTTTACATGGCTAATACTTCAAAGCAGAGACTCAGATTCAGTCTGTTATCCATGTTCTGTTAACTGTAATAAAAGAACAGGGTCCTAAATTTTAGCAATGCTTTAATTTATTCTTCTTAATGGGAGGATAATCAGAATTTTGTTTCATAGATTTATCTAATTGTTCTTTTTCTCCAGTATGTTTTTAACTATTTTATGTGTGAGTGTACTTGTGCTTGTGTCCACATATGTAGACTGCTTGGATCCTCAACATAAATGTATTGAATATGGATTTTTTTTACTGCATGTAACATTAAAAAATGATATTCAGTTACATTGACTCCCCATAAGTCAATCACTTCAGTAACTGGGAAAAATCTGCTATATTATTGAAGAAAGTAACACCTTCACCAATTCAAATTGCTATCCCTCTTTGTGCATATTTGTCTGATCAGCCATAGTTGGACACACTATACCTTGAGCCTGATACAGTGACATCATTTTCGTTCTCTTTGGACAACAGTGATGCCTATGAGTACTTACTATGTGCCAGGGACTGTGTTAAGTGCTGGGTATATAAAAAGAGGTAAAAGACAACCCCTGCTCTCAAGCAACTTACAATCTGATAGCGGAGACAAGATGAAAACAAATATATACAAAGCAAGCTATATACAATTGTAATGTAATGTCAAGCAAAGGCAACTTCCCAAGGTTCAAAATACCAGCATAGGTGCTCTCCATTTTATTCAGTGGCAAATTAAGAACAGAGAAGATCAAAACATGACATCATTCAAAATACAGCATTTACTAAGTATGATTAAATAATCTCCAAGTACTACCCCACCCCAGGACCTTACATTCATTCAATCAATTACAAAGTCCCTGTTCTAAATACTACTCCACCCCTAGGCTGTACCTTCATTTAGTCCATCACAAAAACCCTCTTCTCAAATGGAGATTAGTTTCCAATCATATGTAAAGTACATTCATTTGTTCAATCATAGAACACAAAAAGGTAAAAAGTTCCCCACCCCTGGATCACAATTGAATCTACCCCAGACTTACAACAAGTTTAAGCACAGAATTTAATACCCAAATGGAGGTCTTTTCTTCATCTTGACTCAAGGCAAGTTCTCAGCAATCTTTGTTCCTGGGGAGACAAAGCTTAGCAAGGCCACAAGATACATTGCCAGTCTCTTCATTAATTCATCTTCTGTCTGCAGAACAGTCCTAGGACCCCTGAAAACATTAGCAAAACCCTCTTCCAGGATTTCTGTAAACATACAACAATAAAATCTTTCTTCAGGGCTTTGCAACCAACAGCAAGGTTACAAGAATTCTGCAACAACAGCACTGTCCTTCACCAGTGGACAGTATTCACTCTCTGTCTGCAGAACAGTCTCAAGAGCTCTCAACCAACAGAAAGGTTCCCAGGCTTCCGCAACAACAGCACTGTCTTTCACCAATGGACAACATCAAAACAGACAGACAAAGTACCAGCATAACAGCCATGTCTCCTCAGTCCTTGGCAGCTCTGGGTGGCAGGTCTCAAAAGTCCTGGGCAATTCAAAGTGGCCCTCAGCAATCCTCTCAGTCTCTCTCTGCCTCCAAAAGGGTGCTGCTTCCAAAAAGTTCTTCTGCCTTTCTTTTGTGTCTCTCCAAATCTAGGTCACCAGCTCCTCCCAGTTCAGCACTCTCTTTTCACGTCAACAAATCCATCCCACAAGTGGAATTAACAAGCTCTGGGTTTTAACACAATCAAACCAAAAACCAAGCCAATACAGGGGAATCTTTAAATGCCATTACTATTACAACAATATAAATAAGGAATGATTAAAGGAGGCAAAGTACCAGAATGAAGAGTGGTTAGGGAAAGCTTCCTGTAGAAGGTAGGATTTTATTTGAGATTTAAAGGAAGCCAGGAACAACAGTAGTTGGATTAAAAGGAAGAAGAGTTTTCCACCATGGGGGACAGCCAAAGAAAGTGCCTGGAGTCAAGATATGGAGCATCTTGTTCAGAGAAGAGACAGGAGACTAGAGTCACTGGGCAAAAGAGTTCATGTCAGGAAGTATGGAGCAAGAAGACTGGAAAAGTAGGAGAAGGGTAGAATATGAAGGGCTTTGAATAACAAACAGAGTATTTGCTGTTTGCTTCTGAAGGTCATAGGGAGACACTGAAATTTAATGAGTAGGAGGAGGGTAACATGATCAAAACTGCATCATTTCAGTCATCGAATGGAGAATGGAGAAGTGGAAAGAGACTTGAGATGGGCAGACCCAATAAATCAGACATGGGCCATGTACTAGAATGGTGTTAGTGACAAACAAGAGAAGGGGGTGTATCACAGCAATGTTGCAAAGATGAAATAGACAAGGCCATAGCAAAAACTTGGATGTGGACAGTGGAAGGGGGTGGGGGAGGGCTGGGGAAATAGTAAGAAATCCAGGACAACTCCTAGGTTATGAGTCTGAGCAACTGGGGGGTTAATATTTCTATCTATAGCAAGAGAGAAGGTAGGAGGTAAGGGTTTAGGGGAAAAGATAATGAGTTTAAGATGCCTAGTGAACATCCAGTTTGACATGTCTGAAAGTTGGAGTTGGAGATGAGAATGGAGGTCACCTGAAAGATTGAAGCAGGACAGGTGGATTTGAGAATCATCAATATTGAGAAGAATAAAGTAACCAAAATAATCAAATGATTCACAGAGGTCAAAAAGGATAAAGATTAAAGCTCATTGGGACCTTTGGAAAGAGAAATTTCAGTTGAATGACAAGATTAGAAGCCAACCATAAGGAAAGAGGGAGAAGAGAAGTAGAGAAATTAAGGATAGACAACTCTTTGAAGACATAGCAAAGTAGAGAGGTAGAGATATAGGGCAATAATATCAAGATTTTTTTTTTGTTTAGTTTGCTTGTTTTGAAAGAGGGTTAGGGAGACAGGGGCATAATTGTAAGCAGCAATTAAGGATCCCACAGATCATGGCATTGAAGATTATAGGAAAAATGAGGGTGATTTGGGACAATTGTCTGAAGAAGACAAAAGGACATAGAATTAATATATTCCACATAATATGGTTGGTCTTGGCAAGGAGAAGGGCCAAGGAGATAGGAATAAAGGAAGAGATAGGGAGGAGATGATGACATAAGGATGTGAGATGAAGATAAAGAGAGGATAGAGAATTCTTGTTGAATGACTCCAAGATGTGTGTTTTTGTTTTTGTTTTTTTCATTTTTTGAGACATGAGGCAAGAGCTTTAGCTTAGGAGTAGTGGGAAGAGAAAAAAAAATCTTTGGAATAGTCAGTATGTTAAGTGGGAAAGAGATTCAATGAGAGAAGAGTAGGATTACCATGTTGTTGAGACTGATAACTAATTTGTAGTGTGCTCAAATAACATAGTTTTGTTATTTCCTTTAGCTTTGTTCAACATCACATGAATACTAACAAAGGATGTGGCCAATGGGATTAGTTCAGGGTTGTGGCTCAGAAAATCATTATTGCTGATGGGACAAGGACCAAGGACTTACATGGTAGATAAAAGAGTAGATATAAACTAGTCCACCGATGGGCCAAGACTGGGAAGGGACTAGAATGTAGCCAGGACAAGGCTGATGAAATAGCAAAGCTTTGAGGGTGGAGGCAATGGAAGTCCAATGAGTATGAATGAAGAACAAGTGTGGGAATTAGAAGAGATATGGAAAGACAGGGTGATAAAAATTAAGATCCAATGAAGAAATTGAGTTCATAAACATGGAAATAGAACATTTGTAGGTGACAGCAAGATCTGATGTATGACCATCCCTGTGTATAATTGAGGTAGAGTGGAACCTATAGCATTTGAGTAAATATCAATATTTATACTGAAGTCCCTTAATAAGAGGGCAGCAGTTGGGGTGGAAAGCAAGTGAAAAGAGGGAGGGTGACCTGGGGGTTGGTAAATAAGAGCCACCTGGATATGGATAGGATGATAAATTTGGATACAATCACTCTCAAAGAAGAGATTACTGAGTGACAGTGGTAGAAGGGAGAGTCTGGGAGTGCCACTGGGGATATCAGAATATTTTTAATTTGGGGGTATGAGAAAAAATGCTGTCAATGCTAGGGGAAGTAATGTCACCAGGAAGGAGCCAGGTCTATGAATGAATGCCAGAAGATAGAAGGAGGAAGAAAGCAAAAGGTTTAAGATGAAAGGACATTAGTTAATTATGAAGGAAGGGTTCCAGAGGGGACTATAGAGTGGTATATTAAAGGAGTATAATAAGGAAGTGAACAGCTTGGTACCAGAAAAGTTTTGAGGTTGTTTTTGGCAGTTGTTGGCTCAGTGCCTGGAACTGGAAGACTAAAAGGAGATGGGAGAGTGCTAACCATTCAGTAATGAGCCCAGAAAGAGTTATCAGTGAATGTGGGATATGTAGTTAGGGTGATAGTTGACTAGGTTCAAGACTGTCCATTATGAAAGGTGGTTTTGTGGTAACCTAGGAAGAAAGGTATGGTGTGGGAGCCAAATCAGTTGGTAGAAGGTTGCTTTGCGATGTGGGTCCAGCACTGGAGCTGGTGCTGGGCAAGTGGTCCCACCAGATACTGATGACTCTGGGAAATTCTCTAGTTAAACTTCCAGAAGTCCCAAGGGTGAGTCTAGTGCTGCTTCAGTGGATATGTTGATTGATTTTAATGAGTATGTATCTCTTACAAGGGAAAGTCTCTTAGTTAAGAGGTTAGAGAAAAAGACACAATTTTAGAAAATGAATATAGTATAAAAACAAAATGCATAAATTAAAAAAATAATTATATCCACAGTTAAGGAAGAATAAAAGAAGCCAGAAACAACTCTATGCCATGATCATTTAACTAAGATTTTAATACACAGATACTTAATGCTAGTGCCTTCCTTCTGTTGATTATTTTCAATTTATCCTATAATCTACCTTGTTTGTATATAGTTGTTTGCATGTCATTTCATCCATTAGACTGTAAGCTCACTGAGAGCATGTAATGGAAATGCAAATTTAAAGATCTTCCCTGCCCTTAGGCCCTTTGATAGGCTTAAGAGATTCTGAGAATCTTCCATGACCAAAGCAAGGATGCGGCAGGGGCTTGTCTGAGTTCAGAGAACACCTGGTACTGGCCAAAGGAATATAATAATTAATTAAATAATTCTGGGATTTTGCTGTGGCTGAGACTATCCAGAGGGAGAGCGCAAAAGGAATATTGTTATAACAAGCTCAGGGCACAATTTGCTTTCTGGGTCTTAGCTTTGCAAAATAGGGTCTCTCCTAAAAAAAAATAAATAAATAAAAAATACTGGAGTCCTAAGATATGTTTCTTGTGCTAAGATATATTTCTTCTTGATGAAATCTACAACTGTCATCCATTATCTCCATCTTAATACCAAAGATTGTCCCTTTAAGCTCATCAACATTCTTTTTGTTTGTTTTGCTTTTTTGGAGGGGGAAAGGCAAGGCAATTGGGTTAAGTGACTTGCCCAAGGTCACAGGGCTAGTAAGTATTAAGTGTCTGATGCCATTTTTGAACTCAGGTCCTCCTGACTCCAGGGTTGGTTATCTATTCACTGTGTCATCTAGCCACCCCATTCATCAACATTCTTGAAGCAGCTAAGTATCCAATCAGTATGAAGGAGGGATGATGATATGATAAGAGGCTGAAGTCAGGGCTGTCCCTCAGCACAGTGGCTAGACCCCTGTGAGTGGCCTGGAAGAGATGGCGATATGAGAGCAGACTAAGGAAAAACTATGCAGAAGTTAAAAATGAGTCTTTTACACACTCCCAACACTTGATTCTAACTGTATTCTCTCCCAAAAGAAATAACTTACCTTCGACCAATCTCCCCTCCCCCACATTCTTATGTTGTCTTAAGTCCCAAATTATAGTGCACCACTTTAGAAAGTGTCCCATGCTTTAAAAAATGTTTTGTTTTTTTCCCTTTTGTATCAAAATTTCCATTCACTCAACACTTTATGTCAAGCTAGCTGTCATAAGGAAACTGAGCTGATAAATTAACTCATGCTGAATTATTAATGACTGATGACAGCTTAATGCATTACCCCTCCCAGAGGTTTCTGCATTTAAAAAAAATATGACTGGATAGGGTGATGTCTTCACCCCAAAAAAGGATCCCAGATGGGAGCATTGAGACACCAAATATGACAATCTGTTGGGAAATATATTTACTGGCAAGGAGAAGATTTCATTTTCTACGGAGTATCTTGAATCATGCTAAATATAGGACTTCTAGGTTGTAGGGAAATTAGGTGGCACAGTGGATTGAGTTCTGGGAATGGAGTCAGGAAGACCCATCTTTTGGGGTTCAAATCTGTCCTCAGACACTTACTAGCTCAGTGATCCTTGGCAAGTCACTTCACCCTTTTTGCCTCAGTTTCCTCATCTGTAAAATGAGCTGGAGAAGGAAATGACAAACCACTACAGTATCTTTGCCAAGAAAACCCCAAATAGGGTCATGACCAAAAACAACTAAACAACAAAAGACTGTATATAGAGCAAGATGACTTTGTTTGGAATTCCAGCCCCTTTGGTTCAAATCCTACTATTTGTTGCCTGTTTGACCATAGCCACATACCTAATATTTCTAGGACTCTGTTTCCTTACCTGTAAAATTAGAGGAATTGGATTAGATAACCTCTAAAGTCCTCCCTAACTTTCAAGCTCTGATGCTATGTTTATCTTCTCCCCCGTCCTAGCTTAGGTTTAGAGCGTCAAATCTGGAGAGTCCATACTTTGGGTGATTTGTGGTCTGCTGCATTATAAAGCAGTTTTCTTTGCTCCTGTCTTGGAAAGACAATTCCATGTGCCCATAAGTTTCCTCTTTACTCAGAGAAAGTGGTATTCCAACATGAGAGAGAACTCTGATTTCTCTTCTCATCTCAGCACCAAGCCTTGACTGGCATTGCCTCTGTGACAGTAAGCACGAAGCCATGGCATTGTTTCCTGGTCTGCCATAATTGCTCAAAAGAAGTGGAAAAACACAAGGAAAAAGAAAAGGTCTTGAATGAATTGAGTCCTTACAAATGTAGAAACTCTAAAATTCTTTATATCCCTGAAAAGATGCCAAATAAAGTCTTCTTGCAGGCCTGACTCAGAAGCAACTGTCAGATCTAGGAAATCACAGTGATTTAACTTCTTTCATTCTCCTATCTGTGTGGATCTATCTCTATTATCTGTGAATAGAATCATGTCTTGTGACCACAAAGGAAATATAGCTAACCAAATTAAAAAAAAAGTTTTATAACCAAGGGAGCAGCACAGTATGTGTAGGTTTTGAGAAGATAGGGAGTTTTGGGGCGGGAAGGGGGAGGGGGGGGGAAGGGGGAATAAGAACAGGTTGGATTTGAGCCTTGTAAATTTTGGACAGTTGTGGCTACATCTACTGGTGAAAACTGCTTCTTCTAGATGGAAAGTAAGATGGAACACATATAGAAATTCTCAATTCCTCTCTCTCCAGCCTATGCACAAACCAAGGCACTGACTCCAGAAGATAAGGAGAATAGATGGTGTAATTGAGCTCTCTATTCTGCCTTATTTCTACTGAAATCAAAGAGCTTTCTAACAGGAATTTTGGATGTGTTTTGGCATTATCTCAGATGTAAATATTATCCCCATGGGAAGCTTACACTCTGTTGGGAGCACAGAGTCCAATTTTTATGTCTGTGTAACCCAGGTTGCCAGCCAAGCCTGGGACATTTTGAATGAAATTGATAATTGGTGGAGAGAATGCTGACACAATGCTTCATGCTTATATGAGGGGTGGAATTGGCCAGAAATCTTTGGAAAGGAGAGAGTCATTCTTGCTGCCTTCTTTGTCAAGAATCACACATGGTGCCAGACTTGCTTGAGGACTGGTTCTAGACATATGGAGTGACATAGACTCCCTTTAAGACCTATAGGGGAAAACTAGCTTCTCAATATGTCCTTGATGTAGATACTTTGGGCAATTTTCCCTTGCGTGAATTTAGTCCTTGATCAGTCTTGGTTGAACTGAGATATCTCACTTCTATTTTAAGAGCTCATTCTTTCTGGTTAATTTTATAGCATATTCTAGTGTGTACAGTTTCCCCTATTTCTCTGTTACCTGCTGTATTAGCAAGCACCCTAGCATACCCAGGATGGCCTGCCAGCACAAATTCTTTGATCTGCTTTTCTAAAGGAAAGACAACCTTAAAGGGGTCAACAATCTTTCTTTAATTATAGATAAGGAGGAAGAAGTGAGTATCCAAAAAAGAATCCAATAGACATATCTCCAGCTATCAAAACAGAATAATGCAATCATCTATATACCCACCAGACTGGGAGAGCACCAACATCTGTGGGCTCTTCACAAATGGCTACTCAGAGTCCCATCCAGGAAATCAAAAGGTTCTTCTCATGAGCGAACCCCAAAGTAAAATACCAATCTCCCACTACCTATAGTTTTCAACTAATAGACTCAGAGACGGAAGGCACCAGAACCCTCCTGACTCACCAAAAGTTGTGAAAGCCTTCCTGTAAGCAAGCTTCCTCTAAGCAAGTTCCTTCTTATGCAAATTTCTCCTCCAATGAGCTCTATGTGACTCAGGATATATCACAACTGTGCAAGCTGCAAAACATCTGTGATTGACATGTGGACACATAGGACTCTTCATGGATAGGGAAGATCTTCCTATTCCACTGACATTACTTTTATTTGGAGAAATGGGTTTATTCACTGGTTGTGATAGTCTTTTGTGCAACCAGAGTTGAGTGGGAGGAGGCCAAGTTGGAGAGTGAACCTTTGGGATTCCCTCCAGTCTTTAAGATATAGTGAATAGGGAAAAGTGAGTTTTTAGTGTTTGAACCAATTGTGACCTCTAGATCTTAAATATTTAGCCTGGCAGATAGGTTTCCTTCTATTCTAGTACCCCTTTCTCAGAGGAAAACCAAGATGTAAGTTTTGTGGCCCTTCTCAAAGCAGGAATCATAATTTCCTATAAAGAAGATGGCCAAGATCTCAGAGATAATGACCTCCCCTCAAGATGCCAATCTGTACAGTTAGAGAGCCAATGTGAACATATGTATTTTTCATGAACAGTGTATACCGATTGTAAGATATGCCTCTAAGAAAAGAACTGTCACATAGTGAATAGAGAGCTGACCTTGGAACCTGGAAGACTTTTGAGTTCAAGTCTTGCCTGACACATACTGGTTGTGTGAACTGGGCAAGTCACTTAACCTCTCATTACTCTGGGCAACTCTCAAAATCTCCTCACCTGGGAGATCCTTGTAGCAGTGACTTAATAGGTCCAGTCCGTATCCCTAAGACTTTGGTGGGGGCACAGAATTAGTGGATGGTCAGTAAGAGCATAACTTGCTTCTCCTTATCGCCATTATTCTACATGGGACCAGCCCTGATTATAGCTGCAAAAAGGTCAAAGGCTTTAGGTATTCATTATCTTTTTTAATGTCTTTTTATATCCCTTACTTCAGGTGGTTTGCTCCACTTCACTAGAGAAACAGGATAAACACACATAAAACGCATAGAGAACTAAATTGCATAGCATGGATTATAGATTGGATGGAAGTTCCAAAAAGGAATTGATAAAGGAGGCCTGGAGTTGTCCAAGAAGGATTCTTGGAGAGGTTGAGCTTTATACTAGACCTAGAAAGTTGAGTGGCTCTGAAAAGGCAGAAAGGATGGAAACATTCAACAAAGTCAAAATGAACAATATGTAAGGGAATTCAATAAACAGAGAAGAGGGATGGGAGAGTCTCTGCTGGTATGTGAGACATGTGAGCAAAAGTAAAAAGATACGAAGGGACAGAGAAAGATGTAAGAGAATAGTCTGATTGGAATAGAATGTAGAATAAATGAAGGAGAGTCATATAGAAAAAGAATAGAGGGGTAGATTAAAATCATTGCTGGAAGGGCTTGAATGCAAGGGACTGGAATTTATATACTCTTGTAAGCAACACATACACATATCCTTAGTTATATACTTATATACTCTTAATTATATAGAGAATTTATATACTCTTGGATGTAATAAACACAAATGTATGTAATTTATAGATTCTTGTATACTAGGTATAGATATATACATAGAATATATACACTCTTGTATGAGAGACAGAGACACAGAGAAAGAGAGACATACAGAGAAAAAGAGAGACAGATACAGACAGATAGAAAGCTTGGGGAGTCGTGGGAAGCCATGGGAAACATTTGAGTAGAGCAAAAAGATTAATTTGAAGGTTATTATAATTGTTTAAGTGAGACCAATGAAGGCTGAACTAGGGTACAAATTCAAATGTACTGACCTGATAGTCAGGCAACTTCTGATGGCTGGCTCTGAACTTAATACAATCTGGCATGGTACTGTATTTTAAAGTTTTCAAAGTTACACGTATTAACTCTTTTGAGCATCATTACTACCCTGAGAGATGGGTTCTACAGGTATAATGACTGTTGATGATGATGATGATGATGATGATGATGATGATGATGATGATGAATGATTATTGCTATTGGAGGAATGAGAAGACTGAGTTGAAGAGAGTTTAAGTGCCTCGACTAGCTAGTTTAGTATCAAACATGAGATTCAAACCCAAGCACCCTGACTCCATTTCTCTTTTCATTCTGCCACTCACTTACTAGAGATGCAGTGTTGGGCAAATTATTTCATTTTTCTGAATTCCCTTCTCAATTTTCCCATCTTCAAGGTATAAAGGGTTATACATATACTACCATACTCAGCAGATTGCTGCAGAGAAAGTGCTTTTCAAAACTCCAAATCCAATAGAAATGTAAGCACATTTGTTTTCAGAGTTTGTGAGGGCTACAAAAATTAATCTGGACTAGGAACAGGAATGAAATTGGAAAACATGGGCCAGGAACAAAATAGCTGTGGGACTAGTACTTTGAAACTCTGATGCCAGCTAGAGCTTAGTGACAGGAGCAAGAAGGAATGTCATCCTAGAATCATGAGAGAAAGGAGTGGAATTGTTGTGAGCTATATCATGGGATAATACACCTGGAATTCGGAAAGATCTTTAAAGTCGGAGCCCCTCATTTTACAGATAAAGAAACTGAAGCCCAGAAAAATTAAGTAATTTGTCTAGTGTCACAATGGCTATATGTTGTTGTTCAGTCATGTCAGACTCTTTATGACCCCATTTGGGATTTTCTTGGCAAAGATACTAGAGTGATTTGCCATTTCCTTCTCCAGCCCATTTTACAGATGAGGAAACTGAGGCAAACAGGGTTAAGTGACTTGTCCAAGGTCACACAATGTATCAGCAATGCAATATTCACAATGCCTATGGAAATTACAGATATGCTGATGAAGTTATCAGTCACAAAATAAATCAGGCTTTCTATATGGGGAAATAAGCTGGAACATTTATTAAAATACCAAAATCCTGAGTCCCAAAACCAGAAAGTCAGGGCCATCAGAGTAGTTATGAAATTGGCACAGGCAGATAAAGTAGAAAGCACCCACATTCTAAAGCCTTTAAAACAGAACAGGCTACCTCAGGCAAAGGTCGTCCCCTCCCCACTCACAGCAACCAACCAGTGTCCAGGAAGGCGCTCCCAGCTGCTCCGGCCCCTGGCAGTCCTCAGCAGGAGTCCTTAGCAGAAATTCTGGCTGGCTCAAAAAGGGGTTCACGCTTCCACTGCCGCTGCCTCTGCTGCCGCCGCTGCCACTGCTGGTGCTGCTGGCGCCACTGCTGCTGCCGCTGCCACCATGGCCGCCACTGCTAGCCACCGCAGGAACTCTAGCTTGGCCTCTGCTTCCTCTTGCTCCGCCCCTTCCTGCTACATCAGCAAGTCCAATGGGGCATGGAAGATCTTTAAATCCCATAACCCTTACATATATATATATATATATACACACATATATAGTAAGCATCTGAGGCCAGATTTGAATTCATGAAGGTGTCTTCCTGATTCCAAGCCCAGTGCTCTATGCACTATGCCACATACCTGCCCCTAGTAAATATTTCAGGCAGACTTTGAACCCAGGTCATCATGACTCAATTCTAGGACTCTGGCCACTGCATCATACTGACACACCTTGGACTCTTCTTCCTTGGAAGCATGGTAACTAGTAATGTGGGGAGGTGATTGAGAACTGACTATGAGATCAGATCAGGGTTTTCTAAAGGAAAGCTTTTCTCACTGTTTATTTCTTTGGTTCTGTGCTCTGTAACTACTGTATTTCACCACATAATTGTTGCAGATTTTATGTTGTTGTTTTTTGTTTTTTTTGCAAAAAAAAAGTGGGGTTTGGCCATTATGTGAAGCTTTTAAAAATTTGTGCCAGTATTACTTAAAAATCATTTATTACTAAACTGTCTTTGGTGCAAGATTAGGATTCATGAAATACTCATGAATATACATTAAAATTGGGAAGATGCAAGTCTTACTATATCACATGACTTACTCATGGCAACTTCGCCTGTTCACCCACTCCCCTTGTGCCCACTGCTCTTCATGGGGTTGAATGACAATACTGTTAGTACTATAACTATCTAAACAAACCATAGCAATTAGCTTTCAGAAATATACTGACAATGCATGTGTGCTGAGAATTTGAGAGTCGAGGCTCTCAAAGCACCAGAGATAAATGTGTATACAGAGGTGTCTAGGTGGCACAGTGAGTAGAGCACTGGCCCTGGAGTCAGGAGGACATGAGTTCAAATGTGGCCTCAGACACTTAACACAAAAACGAGCCGTGTGACCTTGGGCAAGTCACTTAACCCCAAATGCCCTCCAAAAAGCAAAATAAAAATGTGTATACATATGCCACTGGTGAATACATTGTTGTTCTTTATACCTTTTAAGCAGCGTGACCAACAGAATTATACTGTGAGACAATTAAGTGATCAAAGGTTGCCAATCATTTACTGGACTGGAAAAACAGGGTGCAACAATTAGGCGGTAGTGATGACTATGTGGTAAAATATGATCATTTTCTTTCTCTTCTTTTCCTTGGTTATTAGTGAATTCATTTTTGAAAAACCCAACCTCTTTATAGAAGTGCTTTTTTGTGGTAACCAAGAATTGGTAACAAAATAGATATCCACCAGTTGGAGCTTTGCTAGACATATTAGACTTCATAAATTTAATGGAATGTCACTGTTCCATAAGAAACAATAAATATGAAGAATGCAGAGATACATGGGAAGAATTGTGGGCACAAAGTAACCAGAGGCAGTAAACCAATATTAGAAATGATGACAACAGTACAAATGGAAAGAGCATCACTAACAACCTTACAAAAATAAATACAGTACAGCTATAACGATTAGACTTGGCCACAAAGAAAAGAGAGGACAACACAGCTCTTTGCATTCTTCTCTGAGGTGGAAGGCTAGGGATGTAGAATACTGCATGTCCCGTCAGGCTAAACTGATGTTATTTACTACTTCTCTTTCCTTCTTTTTTTTAATTCTTTGTTCTAAGGGATGACTCTCTCAGTTGGGGAATATATTTGGTAGGAATATGTTTGGAAATAAAGGTGATTTTTTAAATATTCAATTTAAAAAGAAAAAAGAAACAAATTAAATCTCCATCTCAGGTGACTTAAGGGGAAAATGAGAGTAAAAGCAAATCCATTTCAGGAAAATCTGAGGGAAATGTTAGTTCTCCTTGAACAGGCAAGGGTTTATAGCAGCAAGTGGGGTGAGAGATGTGAACTGGCTGACATCTAAGCTGTTATGGAGTATAGCATATTGGAGAGTCGAGGAAAGAACAGCTCAGGTATAACTGGGTTTGAAATTTTATAAATTCCAGCCTCTGAGGTCACATCTGAAAAGAAATCAAGAGAGTCACAAAGAAGAATATGTTTGTGTATTTGGGAGAGGGACAGAGGGTATGGGTGGGAAATTCTTTTTAGTAAAAAAAAAAAGTGGTAGTTACTTTGAGAAATCAAGGAGAGGGTCAGGTGTTAGATTGGTTTTATAGATTAATGATAGTTGATAGATGAACTCTGGGGGAGGGGGGAGGGAGAGACAGAGACAGAGGCAGAGACAGAGAGACAGAGACAGAGAGAGAGAGAGACTTGTTTTTATCCCAGATATTATTAAATAAAATTTTCCCAATTCACTGCTACAATGAAAATTAACATTCATTATGATGCCTTTAAGACCCTGCAAGATCATAAAGTGCCTTCAGAATCCTCAAAGATTAAATGGTGTTCATAATGTTATAATATTAAATGTATTTTAATTCTCTTAAAATGAATAAATCATATATATGTAAAATATATGACAATTATTCTGATGAAAACATTCACTTTAACTGAATACCTATTCTACCAGTCCTGTAAGGTAACCCTTGCCTGTGTTTCATATTGTTTTGTTGTTGTTTTTTGTTTTTTTTTCAGAAATCCAAGTCCATATAACCACTTCTCCCCCCTCCCCAATCCTTAAGAATCTGTTCTATTCCCAATGCATCCATCTACCTAAGGATCATGGTTTTCTCAATCCTGGCATGCTATAATGTTAACAAAATGCCTCCACTAGGTTTCTCTTAGTCAACTTTTTTTCAATGTATTTGTTTGATTGCTTTTGGTTCATATTTATCATTTCATTGGTTATAGGGAACTCACAGTGAAAAAATCTCCCCTACTCATACATATCAGCACCTTTTTTCTGCAGGATAACTAATAAAGTTGCCTGGGAACACTGAGAGATTAAATGTTGTTACTGTCTGTGGTCACACAGGCAGTATGTGCCAGAGGATGGAATTAAGCCCAGGTCTTTGTGACTCTGAAGTTGACTTCTATCCCAATATTCTATCTTACCTCTTCTTCAACATTTAGTGAGGGGAGGGAGTGGGGAACGCTGCTGATGTCAGTAGACATGGGTTTAATCTTTTTTCTACCACTTACTGTGATGCACAGGGCAAGTTGCTAACCCTTTCTGAGCTTCTTTCCTCTCATCTATAAAATGGGATAATAATCAAAGCTATAAGTAGGTCAGTGATTAGGGCTTTGCTCGGGACAACAAAATGTAGAGGGTGCTGATAGCACTTCAAATACTTTAGCAACATAGAAATAATTGAGCTTAGCATGCAGATAGCAGAAATAATTAATTACTGTAGAAGCTACCAGATGGCATGAGTTTCATCCACCTGGCAGTAGCTCCCCCAATGAGTTCCACCCCAGCCTGACCCCACTTGCCCACAATGCACACCCATTATATCCTAATTGCACCAGGAGCAGAATTTGCTAGTTATAGCTCTGATAATAATAACAATGATAAGTCACATTTATGTGACATTCTAAGGCTTACAAAGTACTTCCTCATAATAACACTAGTAAGTAATACCCACAGGCAGGGCAGGTATTATTAGCCCTATTTTACAGATTTTCTTTGAACAATATTCTGCATAGTCCTGGCCATAAACAGATGCTCAATAGGCACTTTTTGACAATGAGAAGCAATTCACAGATGTACAACATTGCAAATGGCAGCTAAAGAGTCATCATTCACCATGGCCTCTATTTCTGTTTCTCTATTTGTACATAAGATAAAAATCCCCCAAGCATTTCATTCCACAATGAGCTTGGCTCCTTAAAACTGTAGGAAATAACACCCATCCTGTGCTCACAGGGTTGGGGGGGGTGTTAAATTAGATCCTATATATAAAACTGCTTTGACTGGTAATGAGTCCTCTCATTTCTATGGTAGTTGGCCATTGTCATCATCCTAGGAGGAAGAGAGAGGGCTGTCTACAGGTACAGCTCCATCTGACGGTTTGCTATACATAGTGCCTGCCATCTGAGCAACAATTAGACTATTTCAGCAGAGAATTGAGGTTTGAAGAACCATTCCCTCTCCCTTCAGCATCTCTTCAAAACTTGGGGAAGCTCTAAAAGACTTATGCTCCCTCTCTTTTTTTCCCAGCCAATATGGTGTACTGCAGAATTGTCATACCACATTACCTCAGTGATCTGATGAAATGCATCACTGCAGATAAAGCCCAAGTTGGCTTTTCTTATGTGAGCCATTAGGTGGACCCCCCCACACCCACTAAATCCCTTAAAACAACAAAACTAGCAAATATCCCCCAAATCTCCAAAATCCAAGCCTTCTAATCACTGGTATTCCATTTTATGTAGGTTTAAGTAGAAAAATTAGTTGCAAAAGAGGAAGGCTTCGGATATTTTTCCTCTTTTACATAAATGAGAAAATAAGGGAGAGGGATACATGGAGAGGCCATCATAGAAGATACCCCTTTGCTTGTCACCCACAACACTGGAATATTTTAGTTAATCATTGATCATTGTCAAAACACCTTTGTTGAGTGCCTGATGATGGTTGCTATGATGAATGTTTTACAGAGAGAACCATATATCCTTAATCCATGACTTTCACAGGTTTATAGTCTAAGGCAGGCACAGTGTTGTGGACACACAGTGAAAGGCTAAGTTGCTCAAATGATGGAAGTGGGGGGGCATGAACAAGACAAATATTTAAGTTTAAGTCAAAGATCTTGGCAGGAGATCAAGGTCAAGTCTGGGGAGTTTGTGTGTGTGTGTGTGTGTCTGTGTCTGTGTCTGTGTCTGTGTCTGTGTATGTGTGTGTTTCCCCTGTTGTGGTCAAGCTGAAGGTCTAAAAGTCAAAAAATTCAGAAAGGTGGGAAGTGGTAACCAGGGCTCCAATACATAACTGTAACTAAGGTAAGAAGACCTGGGCTTTGTCTCCAGTTGTGATGTCTAGACAGCCTACTTCTTACCCATGGCTGTCTACTGGCCAATCACTCTTATGTCTTACTGTCTGGTACTATCCCTGAGCTTAAAGACACAATCCCCAATGGTCCAGGCCCTCTTCTAAGACCTGGTTTCCCTTGCTACCTTATCCCCTGTTTATTCCCCTCTTCTGACTTTTCCAAGAGGTTGGAGTATCATAATGATTCATGGGGTCATAGACTTAAAACTAGAAAATGCATTAGATACCATCTTTTCCAACCTCTCATTTTACAGATGAGAAAGGTAAAACACAGAGAGGTTTAAGTGATTTGCCCAGAATCACCCAGCTATGAAATATCTGAGGAGGATTTAAATTTGAGTCATCCAGACTTTAAATCTAGTACTCTGTATACTAAGACTCCCTCTCCAGGCATAACTTCCCCCAAGATGAATATTCTTCTATACCACTAACCTCAACTTAATTTGCCTCAGGCTTCAGAATTTCTAGTTGTGACTACTCAGAGATCAAGATAGACTTCAGTCAGTAATCCAGAATAGGGAATCCATGATTTGGCAGTAGGGAGCAAAAGGGTGCTGAAGGAAGGGTAGAATTGCTATTTACCTTTCATTTATACTTCCTAATTGTAGCAATGTGAAGGTTAGAGAATATAGCTGTTGCTGGTTAGATAAAAGAATACAGGGAATAAGCAGGTAGGATCCTGGAATGGAAGAAAAAAGATTTTCTATCAATGGATGAATAGATAGTGGCTATTCAAGTGAAAGTTTAGTTCAATTAAGGGGATAGAAGTATACAACAAGGACAAAATTGAGATGGGGTTGGAGAATTAGTCACAAATGTAAACCAAAATAATTTAAAATAAAAAGTCATTTGTCATTAAATGTACTATATTGCAGTTTTCTGTGCTGTTGCCTTATGCCCTTACTAGGCTATAAGATCCATAAGATCTGTCCTTTCTACCTCCCTCTCCAATTTAGGGAAATTTTCTTTTTACAAATATATATATATAGCCATGCAAAACAAATTCCTGCATTCGCTATGGCCAATATAAACATATGTGTACACACACAAACATATCACACATGAATATGTATGTGAATCTATACACATGCATGTGTGCACACATATATGTATTTGTGCACTGTGTACCTGTGCATGTGTAAGTAGGCATACATGTATGCATATGTGTTTTGTCTCTCCCAAATACATATTCTCTGCTCCAATAGAATGTATCTCCTTAAAGGCAGGGACTGTTTTATTTTTGTCCCTGTAACCCAACACAGAGCCCAACACTTGATAGGTACTTAAAAAATTGTTAATTGATTTGGCTCAATAGCCATAGCTAAGGTCCTTTTAACTTTACTATGCTGTAATGCTTGAATTACTGCCCCATTTTGTTCATCTGCTATTGCTTCCATTTTCCTTCTTCTCCATTCCTAGATGAAAGGCATATATCAGACTTTTCACTTCATGACTCTCTCTGGTCTCTGTGAGGTGGATTAGTGGAGAATGGTTTAGAATTAAGCCATTCCATTGGTCCCCTTCAAAGAGCTCAGGAGATATTCCAGACAACTTTTCCAGTGTAAAATGCCATTTAAATCTCCATAAAAAGCCATTTGCTCTTAAGCTTTAGCATTCTTACACCAATTTTCAAGTGTGAAATCCAATTCCAATCTCTAAAAGAAGAGTATATAATTCTCATGGTGTCAAAATGCTGTGAGAACCTTTTAGAACTCTTTAGTTCTCCAACTCATTATCTACCACGGACCATTTGGCCTCTGTTCTCCCCTGGCTTTCTAGATCTATTCTAGTCTTTGAACAGCTGCCAAGCCTGGGAATACCAATTTCTATCATTTCATAGGAAGATGTCATTACTAATCACTCCATTCCCACAAACTGCTTTTAGGAAACGAGACAATTTAAAGGCTAATGAGTTGTACTGCTACTCAAGGTTTCCATAATTTTTAGGCTCCACATATAGCTCTTTTTACAGAGAAGATAGAAGGACTCTATCAGGGAGTAATTCCCAGTCTTATAACACATTGTCAATAGAACTCTAAACGATTCCTTTCCTTCCACTATAAAATGATGGGGATGGTTTAGATGATCTCTAAGGGACCCTTCCAGATTAAAAAAAAAAAACTATGATTCTATGTCAATTAGCAATATGGGTCCAATGGTGAAGGATACTAGGATTTTGAGTGCGGAGGGAAAATCGACATAAGCTTCTCCTACCCTCTTATTTTATAGATGAGAAAAGTATCTCAAAAGAAGGAATAACTTTCCCAAGGGTTCATACAGGGAATCAGGAAGCAGAGAAGGGACTTGAATTTTGACCCTCTAACTGCAATTCCACTATTTTTTCATCCTTGAGTACTTGATTAGTAATCAGAAACAATGAGTTCATAGAATCATGGAATTTCAGTGGTGGAAGATATTTTGATTTTGTTAGGGAACTAAGCAAAATTGAATTAGGTTGCTTACATTCCATAAGACCTTGAACAATGTTGATTGAATTGAATTGCTCTCTGTCAGTTACTTCATTTATCAAATGAGATTAATAAGACTTGTACTGCCTACCTCACAGAGTTGTCAGAAAGATTAAATGAGATGGATGATAAGAGAAGGCATTGAAAATGCATAAAGTGATAGGCAATAGAAGGGATTTCTATTACTATTTCTATTGGTATCATTGTGGAAATATTTCGGATTCCTAGTGTTTCTGTTTCTATTTCACCTAAATGTTCTCTAAGATATATTCCCAACCTCTGGTTTCTGGATTTCTTCCCATGAGCACAATAGTGAACTGATAGATATGTAGAGAACCAGCTCTCAAAAAATGTACTCATATACACCAAAAAAGTAATTTAATATGTGTTGTTAACATTTTCTCCATCATTTTTTTTAAATTTAGGCAGTCAATAAAACAATTAAATCAAGTCTTGATTTGTAGCATTTGCTTATTTCTTAGATATAGAAGCTCACAAAGAAAACTTAAAAATCAGCCCTTCCAAGTTAGCATGAGCTGACTGCAGTATGCCTCTGCATGGGTATATCTTTTTTATATACAATGCTTATTTATACCGCTTTTATTTACCTAGTTCCTTCTAACTAAGATATATCTCTCCATAGTTATGTTCTAGTCATAGACATGGTCTAAATATCATATTACAAACTAGGAAATAGGCTCAGAAAGAGTTTAAGTGATTCTCCAATGGCCATACAGATTGAAACGTCATGGGCAGGATTTTAATATGTCACCTTGACTCCAAGTCAATAATTCTTATTCTTTTTCTACATACTGAGACAATCAGGTGTGTATGTTGGGGGGGGGGGTTTGGAAAACAGGATATCTGAATACATAACAGGTGAGGCAATGAAAAATAGGACCACCATTGATAAATTGAGTTGTATTCCCATTGGTCTCAAGAAATGTGGAATGGCAGAGCTAAGGAAAGATCTGGGTAAAGCATTCTTTCAGTCTAAGATAACTTAGGGGTTTGGAAATAGAAATCTATGACATAGGCAAGGAGATTGATTCAGAGTTCACCTGGACAAAACACAGGGTGCGGGACTAGATAGCATTACCAGAAACACTGGTAATGATTATGATCTCAGACAAATTAAAAGCAAAAATAAACCCAATTTAGAGATATAAACAGAGAAACTACATCTTGCTAAAAGGAATTATGAACAATGAAGTAATGTCGATAATAAACATATGCACCAAATGGTATAGCTTGCAAATTCATTTTTTCTTTTTAAATTAAATTGTGTGTTTATTTTTAGTTTACATCATTCATTTCCACAAGATTTTGAGTTACAAATTTTCTCCAAATCTTTCCCCTACTCACCACCCCAAAACAGTGATCCCATTGTACACCCCCTCCCCAACCTGCTCTCTCCTATATCCTCCCCCATCTCCTCTCTGACTTTCCAGTAGGGAAAGATGGAACTCTATACCCCAGTGACTGTATATCTTACTTCCCAATTGCATGTAAAAAAATTATATATATAACACATTTTATTTTAAAACTTTGAATTCCAGATTCCTTTCCTTTCTCCCTCATCACCCACCCTTAATGGGAAGATAAACAATTCAATATAGGTTATACATGTGTAGCTATGCAAAATATTTCCATAGTGGAAATATTGTGAAAGACTGAATATATTTTCCTCTGTCCTATCCTGACCCCCACTTGTTCTATTCTCTACTTTGACCCTGTCAGTTTTCAAAAATGTGTGCTTCCAACTTCCCTCCCCCCCAACCTGCCCTCTCCTCCATCATCCATCCCACCTCTCTTCCCCTTCCTCCCTACTCTCCTGTAGGGCGAGATATCCTCTATAGTGTATTTGTCATTCCCTCCCTAAGTCAAATTCAATGAGAGTAAATTTGACTCATTACCTTTTGCCTTCTTGCTCTTCCCCTCCATTATAACAGTTTTCCCTTGCCTCTTTTATATGAGATAATTTGTCCCATTCTGTCTCTCCCCATCTCCTCTTATTACATTCCTCTCTCACTTCTGAATTTCACCTTTTAAGTATTATCCCTTCCTATTCAATTGGTCCTCTGCCCTCTGTCTATGTACACCTGTACACATACACTCACATATGTGTTCATACGCCCATATACCCTCCTATATAGACATATATGTATGTATACATATACATATATACATTTATATTCCCTTCAACTATTCTCATACTAAGAAAAGTTTCATAATTTAAAATTATTGTTTTTCCATGTAGGGATGTAAATAGTTCAACTTTGAAAACTTTCTTATAATTTCTTTTCCCTGTTTAGCTTCTCAAGATTCTCTTGCTTCTTGTATCTTAATATCAAATTTTCTATTCAACTTTTTTTTTAATTAAGAATGCTTGAAAGTTCTCTATTTCATTGAATGACCATATTTTCCCCTGAAATATGATACTCAGTTTTGCTGGGTAGGTGATTCTTGGTTTCAATCCCAGCTCCTTTGACCTCTGGAATATCATATTCCAAGCCTTTCAATCCCTCAGTGTAGAAGCTGCCAGATCCTGTGTTACCCTGATTTTATTTCCACAATATTTTAATTGTTTTTCTTAGCTACTTGTAATATTTTCTCCTTGATCTGGGAATTCCATAACCTGGCTACAATATTCCTAGGAGTTTTTTTTTGGCTGGGGCATTTTTCAAGAGGTGATTGGTAAATTTTTTCAACCTCTATTTTGCCCTCTGATTCTAAAACATCAGGGCAATATTCCCTGAGAATTTATTTTTTTATCATATTGACTAAAGGTCTATCAATTTTTTTTCATAATACCAGCTCTTGGTTTTATTTATTAATTCAATACTTTTCTTAAATTCAATTTTATTAATCTCTCCTTTGATTTTCATTTATTTCTAAGTATTTAATTGGGGGTTTTCAATTTGTTCTTTTTCTAGCTTTTTCAGTTGCATGCCCAATTTATTGATCTCCATTTTCTCTATTTTATTCAGGGATATAAAACTCTCCCTAAGAACTGACTTTGATGTATGCCACAGGTTTTGGTATATGGTCTTATTATTGTCATTCTCTTGAATGAAGTTACTGATTGTTTCTATAATTTCTTATTTGACCCACTCATTCTTTAGGATTAAGTTATTTAGTTTCCAATTAGTTTTTAGTCTATCCTTCCATGGCCCTTTATTAGACAAAATTTTTATTGCATCATGATCTGAGAAGGATGAATTTAATATTTCTGCCTCTCTGCATTGAATTGAGGTTTTATGCCCTACTGCATGGTCAATTTTTATATGTGTGACATGTACCTCTAAGAAGAAGATACATTCCTTTTTATCCCCATTCAATTTTCTCCAGTGGTCTACTATATCTATCTTCTGTAAGATGCTATTTACCTCCTAAGCTTCTTTCTTGTTTATTTTGGGGTTAGATTTATCAAGCTCAGAGAGGGGAAGATTGAAGTCCCCCACTAGTATAGTTTTGGTATCTATTTCTTCCTCTAACATCCTTAACTTCTCCTTTAGGAATTTTGATGCTGTACCACTTGGTGCATTATTGTTTAGTAATGATATTGCTTTATTTTCGATGGTGCCTTTTAGAAGAATATAGTTTCCTTCCTTATCCCTTTTAATTAGATCTCTTTTTGTTTTTGTTTTGTTTGAGATAAAAATTGCTACCCCTGCTTTTTTTTTTTACTTTAGCTGAGGCATGATGTATTTTACTCCAGCCTTTTACCTTTACCCTTTGTGTATGCCCTTGTTTCAGATCTTTCTTGTAAACAGCATATTGTTAGGATAATGGTTTTTAATCCATTCTGCTATCCACCTCTGTTTTATGGGAGAGTTCATCCCATTCACACTCACAGTTATGATTACTATCTGGCTCTTTCCCTCCATCCTATTCCCTCCACTGTTTATGCTTTTATTTTTCTCCCCTTCTCCCTTCCCCTCCTTAAGAGTTTTCCTTTTGACTACTGCCTAACTCAGTAATCCCTTCTTGTCAACCGCACTCCTTTTTTTCTACCCTTCCCCCTTACTTATTCCCTGACTTATAACCACCCTCCCCTTTCATAGCTCTTCCCGCTCCTACTGCCTGTACAGTATGATAGATTTTTATACTTAATATAGTATTTTATTTCTTCCTTGAACCAAGATTGACAAGAAAAGATCTCATGCAATGCTCCTCTCCCTCCCCTCTTTCCCCCATTATGATAAGTTTATTTCTTTTCTTGAAAGAGTCCTATACTTAACTGATTATGTTATTCCCTCCTTGCACTAGACCCAGTGATGGAAAAGCTCATATAATGCTCATCTCCCCTCCTCCTTTCCCTCTACTATAATGTTTTTATAGCTCTTTGTACGGCATAATTTATCCTTTTCTGCTTCATTCTTTCCTCTTTCGTTTGACTGATTCTTGGTTCCTCATAGGGTCATTCACTTCAATTTGGTTGATTCTAATTTTTAGCAAGTTATTTTCTTTGGTTAGTTTTTGAGTCTCCTTTTCCATATGTTCAGATTTAATTTTATTTCACACATTTTTCTTTTAAAGGAGCTGTTTTCTTCAATGTAATGTTTTATTTCTAATTTTGCCATTTTGATTTTAAAAGAATTATTCATTTTATCTTCTACTTCTCTAATTTGGTTTTCAAAGTTCTTTTTGAACTCATCTAAGAAGGCTTTCTGTGCTGGAGACCAGTTCCCTGTTGAGCCTTTAGCTGTGGGTGTGGAGTCAATACTTTCTCCTTCTGAATTTGGTTCCTCCCTCTCACAATAATAGGATTCGAGAGTCTTTGTTTTTGCAGTCTATTTTTCATCCATTTTGTGGCAGAGCCTCCACACCCTTCCTTTTGCTCTAGGGCAATAATTAATGTATTTCCAGGGTCGTGGGGAGGGGGGATTTGAGCAGCTGTGGTTCACTCCACCTTCCTAGTCCCTGGAAGTTCAAATAGGGGCTTTTAAATTTCCAGGTTGTGGGTTGGTAGACCCAGGACCAGCTTCTGCCATTGCCAGGGGCCCTGCATTTCCTTCCAACCCCAGCCCTACAGTGATATGCCTGGCAATGGCCCTTGTGGTTGGTGTATCAACTTGCCTCCATGTTGATCAGGCCTTCTCCAAGTCTCTGCATGACACAGCGTCCAGGCCTCTGCATGATGCGGTCTCCAGGTCTCTGCGCACCACCCCGTATCGTAGTCGAGGCCTCTGCATCAGTGGTTTTCCCAATGAGATATTTCACATTGCCTTCTATTTTTTCATTTGTTTGGATCTGTTTAATAGTATCTTGATTTCTCATAAAGTCACTAGCTTCCATTTGCTCCAATCTAATTCTGAAGGAATTATTCTCTTCAGTGAACTTTCGAGATTCTTTTTCCATCTGGCAAATTTGGCTTTTTAAGGTGTTCTTCCCATTGGCTTTTTGAGCCTCTTTTGCCATTTGAATTAGCCTATTTTTAAGGTGTTAATTTGTCCAGTCAGGTTGTTGACTCACTTTTCATGATTTTCTTGCATCATTCTCATTTCTCTTCCCAATTTTTTTCTCCACTCTTCTTATTTGGTTTTCAAAATCCTTCTTAAACCTCCTCTATGGTCTGTAACTCATTCATGTTTTTCTTGGAAGCTTTTGGTGTAGTATTTCTGATTTCATTGTCTTCTTCCTGTTCCATTCTTTGATCCTTTTTGTCCTCAAAACAGGAATCCAAAGCCAGGTTGCTGTGCTTGCTTTGCTTCCTTTGTTGTTCATGTTGTTACTCAATTGTATGACTTTTCAGTTTTTTGTCACAGTATAACTCTGTTTCCAGAGAGGAGAGCTTTGTCTCAAATTGCTGGGGTTTTCTCAGCTGCCAAAGCTATTATTTGGGTGCCCTCTCAGAAGCCTCCAATGGCTCTGGCACACTGGTCACACACCCTAGGACCTCCACCTTAGACAGCAATACAAATACAAGCAGGTTAAAGCAAAAGTGATTACCTTTCAGACTGATTTCTTGGTCCCCCTACAATCTGAAGGCCAGGAGCTCTGCAGCAGCATGGGTGGCAGCCTCTGCACCTCAGCTGCTTCTCCCTCTGGGGGCAGAGGCTGGACCACACTACCAGACCCCTTATTCCCACAAAGTCTATTGACCTTTCACTTTGTCTTTGGCATTTATGGGTTGATAATTCTGGAAATCACCACAGCTTCTGGGGATCCACTCTCCTGAAATCCCTCCAATTAGGGATGGTTTTAGGTACCCTGAGGCTAAAACCATGGACTCACATGGAACTGGGCTCTGCTCTCAGTGCACTGTGATGGACCCTTCTTGGTGGCCTGCTGGGCTATCTTTAGTGGGAGGTTTGTTTGTCTCTGTCACTTTATGGGTTCTGTAGCCCTAAAGTTTGTTTAGAGTCATTTTTATAGGTTTTTGAGGTGGTCCTAGAGGGGGCATATAGAGTTTTCTTGCTCTATAATGCCACCATCTTGGCTCTACCCCCTAGCTCACAAATTCTGAAAGGAAAAGTTAAATGAATTACAGAAGGAAATAGTAAAACTACAATAGCTGAAGACCTCAAATTTTCCCCCTCAGAGTTAGATAAATCTAACCATCAAATATATAAGAAAGAAGTTAAGGAGATGAACAGTCTTAGAAAAGTTAGATATGATAGACCACTGGAAAAACTGAATAAGAATAGAAAGTATACCTTTTACTCAGCTGTAAATAGAACCTTCATGAAAAGTAACCATGTATTATGGCATAAAGACCTCACCACAAAATACAGGAAACCAGAAATATTAAATGTACCATTTTCAGATGATAATGCAATAAAAATTACATTCAATAAAAGAGCTTAGAATCATAAATTAAAGTTAATTGGAAACTAAATAATTCCATCCCAAAGAATGAGTGGATCAAACAACAGATCAGAGAAGCAATCAGTAATTCAATTAAAGGAAATAACAACAGTAAGATAATATTCCAAAATTTGTGTAATACAGACAAAGCAGTTCTTAGGGAAAAGTGCATATTTCTTAATGTGAACATCAATAAAGGAGAGAAAGAGCAGACCAATGAATTGGGCATGCAATTAAAGTAGAAAAACAACAAATTAAAAATCCTTAAATAAACACCAAAATGGAAATATTAAAAATCAAAGGAGAGATTAATGAAATTGAAACTATGGGGGGAAAATCATTAAAATAGATAAACCATTCACTAATTTGCTTTAAGTAAGAAAAAGAAAACCCAAGTACCAGTATCAAAAATGAAAAGGATGGATACAACATTAATAAAGATGGCATTAAAGCAATTATTAAGAGTTATTATACCCAATTACATACCAGTAAAACTGACAATCTAAGTGAAATGGATGAATATTTATAAAAATGAAAATTGCCCAGATTAACAGAAGAGGAAAGAAAATAATTGAATACCCTATCTTAGAAAAACAAATTGAACAAGCCATAAATGAGCTCCCTAAGAAAAAAATCCCCAGAAACAGATAGATATAAAAGTGAATTCTACAAAACATTTAAGGAATAATTAACCTCAATACTATATGAACTATTTGAAAAATAAGTAAAGAAATCCTACCAAATATCTTTTATGACACAAATATGGTTTTTATCCCTAAACCAGGGAGAGCAAAAAGCAGGGAATGAAAATTATAGATCAATTTCCCTAATGAATATTGAAGTAAAACTTTTAAATAAAATATTAGCGATATAGAGAGAGAGACAGAGAGAGAGAGAGAGAGAGAGAGAGAGAGAGAGAGAGAGCAATGTAGCACAAAGATAACACACCATGGCCAGGCAGAATTTATATCAAGAATGTAAGCCTGGTTCAATATTAAGGAAACTATTACAATAATTGACCATATCAATAACAAAAACAACAAAAATTTTATGATTAACAAAATAGATACTGAAAAATTGTTGATGAAATTCAACACTCATTTCAATTAAAAAGACTAGAAAGCATAGGAATAAAATAAATGCTTAAAATGATAAGTAAATCCAAGAACAAATATTATCTTTAATGGATCAAAACTAGAAGTCTTTCCAATAAGATTAAGGGTGAAGTGAAGATGGCAATTGTCACCACTATTATTCAAATATTATCTTTAATGGACCAAAACTAGAAGTCTTTCCAATAAGATTAAGGGTGAAGTGAAGATGGCAATTGTCATCACTATTATTCAATATTTTACTGTATATGCTAGCTATAGCAATAAGACAAGAAAAAAGAAATTGAAGTAATAAAAATAGCCAATGAACAAACAAAACTAACAATTTTTGCAAATGATATACTTAGAGAAGGCTAGCAAATCAACTAAAAATAGTTGAAACAATGAATAAATTTAACAAAGTTATGGGACATAAAATAAACCCACATAAATTCTTAGCATTTCTATATGTTACCAAAAAAAAACTCAATATGAAAAGTTAGAAAGAGAAATTCCATTTAAGTAACTGTAGAAAATATAAAATATTTTGGAGTCTACCTGCCAAATTAAACCCAGGGACTATATGAAAACAATTATAAAATATTTTTCACAGAAATAAAGACAGATCTAAGGAAATGGAGAAATATTAATTCCTCATGGGTAGGCTAAGCCAATATAATAAAAATTGCAGGATTACCTAAGTTAAATTATTTATTCTCTGCCATACCAATCATATTACCAAAGAATTATTGTTTAAAACTGGAAAAAATAAGAATATTTATCTGAAAGAATTAAAGATCAAGAATACCACAAGAATCAATGAGAAAAATAATTGAAGGAAGGGGGCCTACTAGTCCTAGATTTCAAATTTTCTTTCAAAGCAGTCATCAACAAAACAATCTGGTACAAGTAGAAGAAAACTTGTAACTGGTGGCAAGGGAGTATGATTTTAAAAAATTATCTGATAAAAACCTCATTTCTCACATATAGGGAACCTAGCCAATTTGAGACAGAGAGAGAGAGAGAGAGAGAGAGAGAGAGAGAGAGAGAGAGAGAGAGAGAGAGAGAGAGAGAGAGATTCCTCAGTTCATAATTCATCAAAGGATATGAATAGGTAGAAGAAGAAATCAAAGCTATCATCAGACACACAAAAATCCTGTAGATCTCTACTGCTTTGAGAAACGACAAACCAACTTTGAGACACTATCTCACATGTGTTAGATTTTTAGACATGGCAGAAAAGAAAAAATGACATATCCTGGAATAGATATGGAAGAATTGAGATGCTAATGCATTGTTGATTGAGTTGTGAACTAGTCCAACCATTCTGAAAAACAATTTGGAACTCTGTCCGAAGGGCTATAAAACTTTGCATATTTTTTGAATTAGTAATGCTGCTACTAGGTCAGCATCACAAAGAAATAAAAGTACAAGGACCTGTTTATACAAAAAAATATATTTATAGCAGACCTCTTTGTGGTGACAAAATTTTAGAAATTGAGGGGTTACCTATCAATTGGGGAACGGCTGACTGAGTTGTGGTATATTAATAAGGGGTAACACTATTGCACCATAAAATTTAACTAGCAGTATGGTTTCATAAAAAAAACTAGGAAAGCTTATATAAACACTTTCAAAGTGAAGTGAGCAGAAACAAATGAAGACGGTATATAGTAACAAGCAATATTATAAGGATAATTAACTATGAAAGATTCAGCTGTTCTGATCAAGACAATAATCCAAGCTGAATCCAAAAGACCCATGATGAGTAATGCTGTCTACCTCTAGAGTGAGAACTTGTGAACTCTGAATACAGATTGAAGTATACTTTTTCTTACTTTCTTCATTTTTCCTCCTCTTTTGTCTGGGTTTTCTTTTGCAACATGGATAATATGGAATATATATTTTACCTGACTTCATATGTATAACTGATATAAAATTACTTACCTTCTCCAGAAGTGGGGAAAGGGAAGAAAGAGGAAGAGAATTTGGAACTCAAAAATTTTAAAAAGCAAGTGTTAATTTTTTTTACATATAATTGAGAAATATTTTAAAAAATTAAAAATACATTTGAAAACAACAATTGGAAAAGTTCCTGTTGTTCATCCATTTCACTTTATAGCTGAAGAGACTTAGTCTCAGAAAGCAAAAAGGTTAAATGGCATTTAAAAGCTCACGCAGAGTAAAAGACCTAGGTTTTGCAATGCTTTTAATGTCCTTAACAGTACGCTACCACAGAATCCACTAAATCATAATAAACACTGCAAACCCCACAAATATAGTCTTCTACACTTAGCTATCATAAAGTAAATATTAATGTACTTCTTATTATGAAACCCTCCAGCAGTTGAACTGAACACACACGCCAGCATGAAGGAAAACACACATTCTAGCCACTCGATAAAGTCTTGTTGAACATGTTCTTTCAACTTGTCATATATCAAAAAGCAAATACAAAATGAAACATTGTTTAGTAAAACAGGAATACAGTGTGATCAGAAGAACAGTCCAATTTATTCTGCTGGATAGCGTTTTTGACAGGCCAAATTCTCCCCCTCACTTGCGAACATGGAATGAATATGAATGGGCTGTGCTGAAGGGAAGACACAGTTAAGCCCAGGGAAGTGCAGAATGCTAGTCAGAGCCCACCAGCTTGTGTCCAATGGGGATATAAATATTTCCTAGACAAAGCAAACCCTGAGGGAGAAATTGATGGGCTATAAGATTTCCTCTTTTACATCCATCTTTAACCCCTTGTGCATGGATTATGCATTCCAATGCTAGCAGCTGACAAAACGTATGTTGAAAGGAGCAATAGCAGGTGAGCCTACCTCCCATCAAATTTCAATACAACACTTGTGTATGTAGTTGTGCACATTCCTTCCAGGCCAACTTTTAATTAGCATTTATGTTTCTGAGTTGTAGGTAGAAATTCTCTCTTCCTCTCTCCCTTTCTTTTCTTCTCCCTTGCTCTCCCCCTTTCTCTCCTTTTTGCCCTCTTTCACCTGAGATTTGTCCTGTTATCTTAGTTGCTATAGAGACCTGATGGTGAAAACTGGATCCCAATTATACATGGACCCTAAAAATTTCAACAGGACATGAAGACATGGCAGGGAAATAAACCCTGGAGTTACAGACAGAAGACGGGGTTCACATACCGGCTCTGCTGCTAACTGCCTATGTGACTTTGGAAAAGTTACTTAACCTTTCTGGGCCCCAGCTTCCTCATCTGTAAAATGATGCATTTGGACTAGATAACTTTTGAGTTCTGATTCTAAATCTGTAATTTATGAGCCTGAAACTATGCTGCAACCCAAGAAATCCAGCGAGATTGGTGGTTTTTCCAGTCTTACCACTCTAATAATAAGAGCTGACATACATATTTCTTTAAGACAGAGAAAAGATTTTGCCTACCTTTTTTCTTGGATCCTCACAATATCTTTACAAGGTAACTATTGTAATTAATCTCATTTTACAGATAAGAAAATTGAGCCTGAGAGAGGTTAAGTTCCTCATTCAGTGTCAGATAACAAATAAGTGTCCAAGGCAGGATTAAAACCAAAGTTTTCCTTACTTGGAGTCTAATCCTCTATGGAAGGGGGGTCAAAAACTAAGAAGCATTTCCAAATGTGAGAGGAATTGGATTGAAATGTGATTGGGAAATACTTAACAAATACAATGGAATATAGATAGTAGTAATATAGTCAGTTCTTTTTTTTGCTTTTTGGAGGACAATTGGGGTTAAGTGCATTGCCCAAGGTCACACAGCTAGTTTTTGTATTAAGTGTCTGAGGCTGGATTTGAACTCAGGTTCTCTTGACTCCAGGGCCAGTGCTCTATTCACTGCGCCACCTAGCCACCCCAATACAGTCAGTTCTCCACATTTAGGTATTTAACTTTCATGACTTTAAGCATTCATGTGAATTTATGAGTAACTTCATTTTCACTTTCATGTATGCAACTGTGCACATTCCCCGTTACGCATGTGCAGTAGAGAAAAAAATGAGAAGTGTGATGCACACCAGATTGTAGAGTGACTGGTATTGAGAAGGTGTTTCACCAGTTGTGTTCACCCTATCATTGGAGAGTAAAGAGCTCCCCATGCATTCATTACATATTTTCCCTGTTTGCCTTTAAAACTCAAGTTTTGTGTTGCAGTTATGTTCCCAAAGTGTATTACAAGTTTTGGGGACTCTAAACTCAGTTATGCAAAGTCAGTGCTTTAGTGAGAAAATAAAGGTGTTAGATAAAATTCATGCAAGAATATCTGCAGGTGCTGTCAACCATGAGTTTGGTGTTAATGAATTGATGATTTGTTGTATCCTTAAAAAGGAGGAACTTTTTTCAAGCTGGTTCATCCTCAACACTATTCACCAGTCATGAAGGACAGAGTGGTGAAAGTGATGTTGAGACCTTGCTAGTCTCACTGTCTTCCAACAGCAGCAACTCAAATTACAGCAACTTCTTTGGTTTTCAGAGGGTGGCCAAAGCAGAGAGGTAGAAAGCAGCATAGTATACAGTCCAACACTCTCACACCACTCTCTGACACAGTAGAAAGAAAGATTCAGGTAAAAAATATTTTACCTTTAAGAATTTTATTTGCTATACATTTTTCCTTGTACTATACATTTCATGTGTTATAAAAAGTGACTATTATTTGAAATCATTGTTTTTTTTTAATTGGTATCTTAGAAGAAAAGAATTCAAAGAATTACTAGTGGGAAAAATGGTTTACATGTTACCAGTTTTATTTTTTTGGACTGCATTTGTGGATTACTTCATGATAACTGTTTTAGGTAAAGTGTTAATATTACTAGAATGAATGCTTTTAATTAAGAATTATATGCAGAAAAAGTGTCTTTTCAGCAATTCCAAGGAAAAGATTGAAGTTTTTGGTACTAGTGGAAACCTAACCCTGTATTTCCCATAGGTTCAAAGTATCAACATTCATATTTTCTTTATTTTTGTGCTGTTTTCTAGGAATGTCACCCCCACAAAAGTTGAGGATTGACTATCTTGTTTTCTAAGTCAATGCAAGCAGCAAGGATCCTTATGCACCATTTAGTAGCCCCTCTTCTATTTGAGTTTTGTAGCATTATTCTATTTCCCATTCTACAATGGGGACAGTATATACATACTATACCTACTAAAAAGAATGGGGTTGAGGGTGGAGCACACTACAGATTTCTCTGGGTCAAGAGAAAATATTTTAAATCAATCCAATAATAAGCATTTATCAAACAACTACTGATGTCACTGTGCCAGACTGTGAACCTTCTCCCATAGGAGAAGAAAGAATTGATAATTAGAAACAGCTAGAAAGACTTATGGGGTAGTTAGGTGGCACAATGGATAGAGAGTTGGACCTGGAATTAGGAGTCCAAATCCCTCCTCAGACACTTACTAGCTTTGTGACCCTGGGCAAGTCACTTAATCCTGATTGCCTCAGTTTCCTCATCTGTAAAATGGGAACACAATGGAGAAGAAAATGACAAATCACTCTAGTATCTTTGCCAAGAATATCCCAACTAGGGTCAGGAAGAGTCAGACATGACTAATTAACTAATCAACAACAAGAATGACTGATAGGTCCACAAGTGCATGGTATGAGAATGTTCTTTAGGCATTTCAGTAATAGAAATAATTTGAGCCAGCAGATTCCCTGAGGATGAATGGGTCTAATTCTGACCTCCTTGGAGAAAATGGAAAGGCACAGTAAAAAGATTAATAGATTGAGAGTTACAGATCCAGAATTCAAATTTCCCTCTGTTCTACTTACCACCTGTGTGATCTTAGGCAAATCATTTAACCTTTCTGAGATTCAGTTTCCTCATCTGTAAAAAAAAAAAGGGGGGGGGACTATACTGCTTTGTCTTGAAGGTCCTTTCTTTTTCTAAATCTAAGATCCTATGAATTTAAGAGAAAGAAAGATATTTAACCTTTCTGAAACTCAGTTTCCTCATCTGTAAAATAAGGTTGTTGTATTGCTTGACCCTGAAGTTACCTTCTATTTCTAAATCTAAGATAGTATGAATCTGGGGGAAAGCAGCAGGTCATCTGTTCCCTCTGGCAAGAGAATGTCTACTTAAATACTGACAATTTCAAATGGGAAAATGATAGCACAGTTTCTAGAGGGCAGTTAAGTGGGGCAGTGAATAGAGAGCTGGGGCTGAAGTCAACAATACTCTCCTTCCTGAGTTCAAATTGATTCTCAGACATTTACTAGCTGTGTGATTCTCAGCAAATCACTTAACCGTTTCCCTCAGTTTCCTCATCTGTAAAATGAGCTAGAGATGAAAATGGCAAACCATTCCAGCATTTTTGCCAAGAAAATGCCAAACGGGATCATGAAGAATCAGACACAACTGAAAAATAATAACAGTATCTAGAATATTGGAAACCCTCCAAAGTAGGTTTGATTACTATCATTAATAAAACAAACATGAAAAATTCATGGGGAGACGAGGGTTATATTTTTTTTATCTGAATCTCTTCCTTCAGCATAAGGACAACTGCATATTCATAAGATAAGACATTTACTCAGGCTATGTCTTTCTAGGACAGAATTAGAATTCTCCTCTATTGTGAAATACATTTGAGCCCATATCATTAAGGAACAGAGAAAAGATATTGTTTCACAAAATCACCACCATATTTTTACTACATTTTGCCCCAAACCATCCCACAGACAGGAAGGAACTCACCCTTCATTTAAAATAGTGGAGAAAACAGATCAGCAGGTAGGAAAAAAAATCATATAATAGGTTCAACACAGATCCTCTAGTGCCTGCTCCACAGGACAGCACATTTTTACTCTGCTTGAGAAACTTAAAAAAAAAAATCTTTGTTAATTCATTCTAATTTTAAGAATAGTGAGCTTATTAGAGTTTTATTAGCACTTAAGTGAATTCCAATTTGGTGCAAACCAATGAAAGTATCCGTTAAAACAGCTGTATTTTTATGAGCATGTGTCTTGGTAAATTAGGGGGTTTAGCCTTAAGGATTCATTTTAGTGTAATCTGCTAAAAAGATAAGTAGAGCCAGATGTAGTGGTTTATAAACCTCTGGACAGTTGCAACTGGAGCTGCAGTATTTAAAAAACCGCTTTGTAGCCCACACATATCCTTTCCCCAGAGGAAGCAAGTTTACCTCTTCCTGGCTGAAAATAGACTTTTAACATCATGTGGGGAAAAAAACAAATATTGGAAAATCTTGAATTGTTGTTCAGGAAGGAAGAAAGGACAGGAGGATGAAAACTGAAATGTGCAGTCTGTACTGAAGGCTAGCAGTAAGTTTGCTCTGGTTTTGCTTATGAGGGTCCTGATAGAAAGTCAATCTGTAGGATATGCCATTTAGCCAAATTAAATTCTAGTTAGCATCTGGAATGTTGTCAATAACCATCTTTAGAATTCTGAAAAGCCACAGACTGGTGGCAGTAATAGACCCAAAGATTTAATAGGTAAATAAATTAGATTTTGTACTTCCTGCTACCAAAACATGCTTTAAAGGGGCAATTAGTAATTAGATATCTGACTTTAATGAAGAAAATTTTGTGATCATTAAAATTCTCAAGAAGGACATTTGCACCATCAGTAATGTTTATTTACTCTCTGATGTCTCAACGTTAACAGCACTAGTACTTGCAATCAGACTTCTTGGCTTCCTTAAGGCTTCCAAATAAATTTGGGAGACAAAAATTATGCCTGCCTGAATGGAGAAAATTCCATACCTTCTGACAGTCGGAAAAATGATGCTACCTATTCTGTGCTTTCCAATGAAATTGGAACCCAAATGAAATCGTATTTAAACACACCATAGATAGGCTTTCCTATCTGTTCTGTTTACCCAAGTGCCTGGGGGGGGGGAGGCTTGGCTTTACTATGGCTAGATATAAGAGTGTCATAGCCTCTGTGCCTTCAGCTTGCCCCATTTGCTTTATATCACAGATTGGTGAACACTAATGACAACCCCTTTTATTTTTATGGAATTTTCATGATTTTCAAAACATTGCTGTGTGTTATCACATTCAAAACTTCACCAGACCAATGTGAGATGGCAAGGAAGGAAGAGGAAAACATATGGCTCTTCCTAGACTCTGTTATATTCTCAGACAATCTGGGGGTTTCCCTCTCCTGCTTCTTTCTTTCCCATTTTTCTTTCATCTTCCTTAATAACTCTCTCTATTTCCAGTTTCTAAGGTTTCAAAATAACTCTTCCTTCTGTGGCATTACCCACTGACTCCTCAAATTAAATTAAACTAATCTGGAATTAGGAGGAGGTAGAAGAAATGATGTGAGTCCATTAGAATTTATACCTCATGAGAGTAGGAATTGCTTAATCTTTGTCTTTGTATACCCAATGCCTATTAGAGTGTCTTTAAGGTCACAGAGTAGGCCCTTTAAAGCTGTATGTCAAACTGAATTTAAGATGATCAGAATAGAGCATGATGGGAAAATGAAGGAAAAAAAAGAGGGAGGAAGGGGAATGTAAATAGGACAGAAAAAAAAGCTACCTAGAGGCCCCTAGCAAAAGAGGGTCAGTTTGAAGAGATCCCTTTGGCTAGCATATAACTGCTCTAGGATGAGAAGAGCTGAATTCCCTGTTCTTATTCCTAAGCCAGGATTGTTTAAATAACACAATGGATTTATGACCACTGTGCCTCACAGTACACTAAGGTTCTTTTCCATGTATTTACTTTCGTCTAAAATTTACAAGCAGGGCTAAGGATCACTATTGTTTCTTCAGGGCCACAGCCATGGCCCATTCATCTTTGTATTCCCAAAGAGTCCATGTCGGTGTCTTTCATTCAGCAGATGTTCAGTAAATGTTTATTGAATTGGATTGCCTAGTTGATCTTCCATGCCTCAATGTTAGACAGTCCTATATATGGAAGGCAATGGGGTGACATGGTAAGACCATAGGGCTAAGAATCGAGAGATTGTCAATAAGTGGTCCATGACCTTTAGAACATCACTTAATTCTTAAGTCATTGACCTTCCTTGGGTTTTGTGTTCCTCACCAATAAAAGGAGAAGTCTGAACTAGATGACTTAGAGTCCCTTCCAGTTTGGTCTCAGAACCCCATGTCCTATTCTGGTTGTTAAGGGAATTTTGGACAATTCTGTAAAATTGAATAGGACCCAGGAAATGCAAAAATTCTGACTCAAGTTAGAAGAAACCTGCTTGACTGCAACTTTTCTATCACTACCATTTCTTCCACTCATTGCCCAGTTCCAAAAACCTTGAGTTTTCTTAATTTCATGAAAAGGTAACTCATGGCAACAGCAGACAAGTGCTAATTAAGCCACTTCTGAGTAAGAATTCTGACGAGGCAGTGGCAGAGGAAACTTTGCTTATTGAAGTCTTGAAGATGAGGCCTAAAGATTACTTGTCTGGTTTCAGAAATGTTTTTGTAGCAAGCTCCTGAGTTTCTCTTCAACCCTCTATTCTCTAGTTGGTTGGGTCCTCAGAGGAAGGTTAATACTGTCAAAAAGTGATGGGAGGTTCGGGTGCTCTGAATAACTTGGGTCCTTCCAGTCAGGAGTGATGCACACAACATATGATGTTTACTTTAAAGGCAGGGGTAACTGCCTAGGACCAGAGATGGTGCTGGGCAAGACCAATGGAGATTTTTCCCAGAGCTTTTGGGGGTATGGGAAGGTCCCCGAAAGTCCTCTTGGATCCCCTTGGGCAGAGTCAAATGGGCTCCCCCATTCTGTTAGCAACCAAGGCCTTAGGGCCAAGTACCCTTCCCCCTGTAGGAAGGCTACACCCCTCCCCCAGTACCATGCCACGTGAATCTGCTGACCACAGAGTATTTCGGAACCAGGTGTTCTAACCACAAAATGTTTCAACAGTTGTTTACAAGAATCCCTCTCCCCGCCCACTTCTTCAAAGAGTATATAAGTCCTGTTTACCAGCAATAAAGATCTCTTTCTCTATCTCTTCATCAGACCTTAAAAACAAACTTGCTTGGTCTCTCTCCTTCTTTCCCACCCATTCCTTTGCAGGCTGGGTCCTCCTCGGCCCCACGAATAACTTGGTCCCGCAGGACGGGACAAGTGGCACCCAACGTGGGGCCCGAGGCACGGACCCTTGCCAGACGGACCAGTGCCTAGCGCAACCCCTTCTTTTTTCGGTGAGAAATCCCCCGGCTATAAGAGCCCCCTGGCTGTGAGAAACCCCCCCCCCGGCTGTAAGAGCCCCCCAGCTGTGAGAAGCCCCCGTCCTCAGTAAGTTGAATTTGTCCGTCTCATACTCATGGGTCAGAAATTATCTAGGGAACAGGTCTTTATAAAGGACCTTAAATCATTACTCAGGGAAAGGGGAGTAAAAGTTAAGAAAAAAGATTTAGTTAAGTTTTTTTATTTGTGGATGATGTTTGCCCTTGGTTCATTATAAATGGGCCAGAGATTCACCCTGGCAAGTGGCAGAAAGTTGGCAGGGATCTAAATAGAAAATTGCAAACAGAAGGTCCGGAGGCGGTCCCTGTGACTGTCTTCTCTTATCAGGGCCTCATTAGAGATATTGCAGAAGCATCCCATAAGGACCCAAATAACCAACAATTACTATCAGTCGCGGAGTTCTGCCTCTGCCCCCTGTCCCGAGCAGCCTCCTCGGCCTCCTTGCCCCCCTCCGGCAAAGAGCCCTCTCGGCCCCCGTCGGTGGTAATAGACATGCCCGTAGCCCCGAGACAACCCTCTATCCCCCCCCTTCCCAAGGAGGAGCCACCTACGGCTGACTCCCTTAACTTTCCAATATTTACAAAAAAATCCAGCAGTGATATTTTAGACCCTGGGGATGCGGCAACCTTGGAGGATGAGGCAGCTCGTTATAATGACCCTGATGGGCCCCTTGGACCTTTCCTCAACACAAGCCCCCATCAAAATTCTCCTCCTTATGTGGTTCAGACTTGTGCACCTGCCCTTCTTTCGCCTGGCTTATCCCCTGCCACCCTCATAGAAGCTAGAAATCAGCTTTCCACCCAGGTTAATGAACTTCGGGAGGTCCTTGACCTCCAGAAGCAGTTTGCTCAGCTCTCTACTGAGCTCTCCTCCTTACAGAAAACGCTGCATACTTCTGTTCTCCTCCCGGCTTCAGGCCCCTCAGTTGGTCCTCCCCTGCCTCCCCCACAATATTGAATCCGGAAGATGGGGTGCAGACCATTCCTACGGGTGTCTTTGGCCCTCCCCCACCGAATTCTTATTTCTTTATTATGGGCCGCGCGTCCTCCACCCTTGCTGGCTTGATGATCCACCCCTCCCTGGTTGATAATGACTATACCGGGGAGATTCAGCTGCTTGCTACCGCCCCCTATGGCCCCGTCTCAATTGATAAGGGACAACGCTTGGCTCAGGCCTTGCCGCTCCCCCTGGATACTGCTTACCCTGCCCTTGTCAAAAGGCACGGAGTATCCAGGCCTGGATCATCCGACCTGTACTGGGTCCAGGCCATCTCTCAAGAACGCCCTACTCTTAAGCTCACAATACAGGGTAGGATTTTTGAAGGTATTTTAGATTCTGGGGCCGACTCTACCGTTTTGTCACAAGAAGCCTGGCCCACTGCTTGGCCCTTGCAGGCCTCCATAACCCACTTACAAGGCATTGGTCAGTCCAGAAACACCCTCCAAAGCTCCCAATGGTTACCCTGGAAGGACAATGAAGGAAATGCTGGTACTGTCCGGCCGTTTGTGGTCCCTGGACTGCCTGTTAATCTCTGGGGTAGAGACATCCTTTCTCAGATGGGAGTCATTATGTGCAGCCCCAATGCGATTGTGGCCCAGCAGATGCTCTCCCAGGGATTCCTTCTAGGACAAGGCCTGGGAAAAAACAAACAGGGACGTTTGACCCCCATATCGACTGCCCCTAAGATGGGTCGTGCAGGCTTGGGTTTCCACAACCATTTTTCATAAGGGCCACTGGTCCCCCTGCACACCAGGCAGACAAAATCACCTGGAAGGATGACCTTCCCGTCTGGAACGACCAGTGGCCCTTATCCATAACAAAGCTAGCTGCAGCTGTAGAATTAGTGCAGGAACAACTGGCTGCAGGGCACATTGAGCCCTCCACATCACCTTGGAATACCCCTTTTTTGTTATACAAAAGTGTTCAGGAAAGTGGAGCTTACTGCATGATCTTAGGGCAGTTAATAAAACTATGATCCCTATGGGAGCACTTCAGCCGGGGCTCCCCTCCCCTGTAGCCATTCCGAAGGGATTTTCTAAGATCATTATTGATTTAAAGGATTGTTTCTTTTTTATAGCAAAGAGAAGCACAGGATTCAGTTTCTAGCTAAGTATGAAAGAGCAGGTCATGGAAAACAAATGTTTGTACCCTCCTAAATTTTTTCCATCCCCTTACATCCTGATGACTGCAAACGCTTTGCCTTTAGCTTCCCTATAGTTAATTGTGTGGGCCCTTCTCCCCGTTTCCAATGGAGGGTCCTTCCCCAAGGCATAGCCAACAGCTCTACTCTTTGCCAGAAATTTGTGGCCCAGTCTATAGATCCATTCTGGTTGCGCCACCCAGAGATTTATATCATCCACTATATGGATGACATCCTCCTAGCAGGACCTGATGAGCAGCACCTGTCCATCCCATTTCTGAGATCTGAAAGGTTATGCATGTATTCATCAATTTTCAGGGGGCCAGTTCTGATTCCGCTCTTAACATTTTCCACTGGAAGTTCAGGAGCAGATCCAGGTTTTTCTGCTGCCCTGAAATCTTCATTGTTAGTGGTATGTTCTGATAAGTGTGTTGAGCAGTGATTTGCCACTCGAGATCCAGCATGACCATCATAAACAGCAGAAAATGACCAGTTTTCCAAGCCATGGGGAGTTCCTACAGCTGCTGTGTGAGCATCTTCCATTTCTGCCCTCCATCCTTGCCTGAGGCCGTGACGCAGGCCATTCCCAGCACCGTGGGCATTGTGTTTCTCAGTTTTGGGCTTGTCCAAAAATGCACCCATGTTTAGCACTGAATCTGTGGCGGGAGGACAGAGAGGTCCCTCGGGTCTCGTTCTGGCCCCGCGCTGTCAATCGCTCCTTGTGGCTCTACAGTCCCGTGGGCTCTTTATTTCCCCTGAAAAGATTCAAACTCAGCCTCCCCAATTGTTTTTGGGTTTTGAGCTCCTCACTAATCATGTCTTCTCACAAAAACTCCAATTAAGGGTAGACTGCCTTCACACACTTAATGACTTCCAGAAGCTCCTTGGAGATATCAACTGGCTGAGACCTTATTTGAAACTCACCACAGGGGAGTTAAGGCCCCTGTTTGACATTTTGAAAGGGGATTCTGACCCATACTCCCCCCGCCACCTTACTTTTGAGGCGCGCAGAGCTCTTATTACGGTTGAGCGTGCCATTTGTGATCAGCACATAGGGTATTATGCACCCCTTCAACCCCTTTGGCTCCTCATATTTCCCACCCCCTTTGCACCCACGAGATTGCTTTGGCAACGAGAGCCGCCTTTTTGGATCCATTTGCCCGCATCCCCCTCTAAGATTTTACCCACCTATCCCCATTTGGTTGCTACCCTCTTGCGCCTTGGCAGGGGGGCTGCCTTAAAACTTTTTGGTAAAGACCCCGATCATATTGTATCCCCCTATACTGCTGCACAAGTACAGTGGCTCGTTCAGAATGATGATGACTGGGCTATTAGTTCTATTTCCTTTCATGGCACTATTGATAATCATTTTCCTTCAAATAGACTGATTCATTTTCTGCAAAGGACGCCTGTGGTTTTCCCCAAAGGAACAAAAACAACACCAATTCAAGGAGCCCGTTTGGTTTTTACCGACGGCTCCTCCACGGGTGTTGCTGCATTTAGCATTGATGGTCAGGTATCCCGCTTTAATACCCATTTTTTATCTGCACAATTAATTGAGCTTGTAGCCATTATTAAGGTCTTTGAGCTCTTGCAAGAGCCTTTTAATTTGTATACTGATAGTGCTTATATAGCACACTCTGTCCCCCTTCTGGAAACAGTTCCCTTCATTCGCCCTTTGACTAATGCCTCTCCCTTATTTGCAGAACTTCAACGCCTTATTCTTGCCCGAATTGCCCCTTTTTTCATTGGTCACATCCAGGCCCATTCAGGCCTGCCCGGTCCATTGGCAGAAGGAAATGATGAAGTCGATCAATCCACTCAACTGGTGGCCGTTGCTTTCACCAATTCCCCTCTTTCCACTGCACAAAAAGCCCATGCCTTGCACCACCTTAATGCACAAACCCTTAGGTTGCGATACTCCATCACCCATGAACAAGCACGACAAATAGTGCGTCAGTGCAAGGGCTGCCTGACCCTCCTACCTGAACCTCATTTGGGAGTAAATCCCCGGGGGTTAATGCCTGGGGGAATATGGCAAATGGATGTTACCCATTATCCACCTTTAGGTAAACTGAAATATGTTCATGTCTCCATTGACACCTTTAGCGGCTTCCTCTTTGCATCCCTCCAAATGGGCGAAGCTTCTAAACATGTGATTTATCACATTCTTGCCTCCCTAGTGGTCCTCCCACAGCCCCAAACTATCAAAACTGATAATGGGCCTAGTTACACTAGCATTGCTTTCCGACAGTTCTGCGCACAAATGGGGATTAAGCACATCACAGGCATCCCATATAACCCTCAAGGCCAAGGCATAGTTGAAAGAGCTCATCAAACATTAAAAATATGATCTTAAAATTACAATCAGGGGGGGATATGTTATACCCCAGAGCAGGGAATTTCAAGACCCTCCTAAACCATGCAATGTTTGTTTTGAATTTCCTCACTTATGATGCTAATGGCAAAACCGCTGCCGACCGCCTCTGGCATTCATCCACGGCAAGTACTTATGCACAGGCCATGTGGAAAGATCCACTGTCCAATAAATGGCAAGGCCCCGACCCGGTCCTTATCTGGGGCAAAGGACATGCCTGTGTCTATGATACACAAGCACAAAATGCCAGGTGGCTCCCAGAGCGCCTGATAAAACTTCACAACTCGCCCAGGGATGTCCCTGAGAAGTCTTCTAACTGTGCTTTGTTTCAGGAGACGTCATGAACTAGATGAGCCTGCCAGACATCACAATGATCCTTTGCCTGTTTGTCATCTTCGGGGCCATCCCTGGCACTTCGTACCAGCTTCTCAACCGTATCTGGCTGGTAATAAATGGAGCAGGTGATACAGTGTGGAGTGAGTCAAAAATAATATCTGAAGACTGGTGGCCTACCCTATACCCTGATCTTTGCAAATTAGCTTTAGGGGCACCAGCCGACTGGGATGTAGAAGGATACACTGATCTGCACCAGGCACCCCCACATCCTTTTCCAAATAGAGCCGGTCTTCCTGCATGGGGAGGCTGCGGGGGTCAGGGGCGAAGGAGTAGGTTAAGAGGCTATTCCTTCTATGTCTGCCCTGGTTATCATAGAAATCGCGCTCTAAACTCCAAGTGCGGAGGCTTAGCAGACTACTACTGCTACAGCTGGAGCTGCGAAACCACTGGGGACACCTACTGGCATCCCTCCTCCTCCTGGGATTTTATTACGGTTAAATCTAACTATACACACCCTTTCCCCCATATTGCAGAGTGGAGAAATAACCAGGAGTGCTCAGGGTGGTGCCATCCCCTGCGCATCCAATTTACAGAACCCGGTAAAAAATATACTAACTGGGACCGGGGTGTGTCTTGGGGTCTACGGCTTTACCAAGATCAATATGATAATGGTTTGACTTTTACCATCAAGCTCTGTAAGAGCATCCCTAACCAAAATAAGCCTGTGGCTGTTGGTCCCAATACTGAGCTTCACTCGGGATCTTCTCAGGGGCACAGAATCAAGCCTAATCCCCTGCCCATTTCCCCTACACCTAGAGCACCAGTAAGTGAACCCTTTCGGCCCACACTTCCCAATGGACCCCCTTCCTCCGCTGAACTTATTCTTTCTTTGGTTAACGCCTCTGTATATGCAATTAGCAAGATGACTAACCATTCCCTAGAAGACTGTTGGGTTTGTTATTCCTCAGCTCCCCCCTTTTATGAAGGAGTTGCCCATTTTGGGAACCTTACCTTTACTAATGACACCTCTTCCCTGCACTGGGGAACAAAGGATAAACATGGCCTTACCCTCAGTCGCATTTCTGGCCTTGGCCTGTGTCTCTTGGGACCGCTATGCTCCCTCCCAGGCAACTTGAACAGGTTTGCAATCGTTCCGTTATAGTTAATGCCTCATTTCAATATATTGCAGCACTAAATAATTCCTATCTTGCCTGTTCCTCTGGACTTACCACCTTTGTGATTATGACCTCCTTTTTGAAAAATAAAGATTACTGTGTGGAGGTTTCCCTTCTTCCTCACCTCACTGTCCACTACCCAGACGAATTCCTCCGGTTCTGGGAACAAGGCTCCAATTCACATAGTAGAACTAAAAGAGAACCCCTGACCGCACTTACTTTGGCTGTCCTCATAGGTCTTGGGTCCATTGGTACTGGAACTGGGATTGCCTCCTTGGTCAATTCAAATATGCAATATGCTCAGCTTAGTGCAACTATTGATAGGGACCTCCAGGAACTCCAAGCAGGCCTTGAAAATCTTAAAGACTCTGTGGCCTCCTTGGCTGAGGTGGTCTTGCAAAATAGGCGAGGCCTAGATCTCCTTTTTCTACAGCAAGGTGGCCTTTGCGCTGCTTTAAAAGAAGAATGCTGTTTCTATACTAACAAGCTTGGCCTTGTAGAAGATAGTTTAAAAAGGGTTAAAGAAAGTTTAGAAAAAAGGAAAAAGGAAAGAGATCAGAAAGAATCCTGGTATCAAAACTGGTTCTCTACATCCCCCTGGCTGACTACCTTGCTCCCCACTCTTTTGGGACCCCTCATGGGGATTCTGTTGCTCCTCTCCTTTGGGCCATGGGCCTTCAACAAACTAACCACTTTTGTTAAATCACAGATTGACTCGGCTCTTAGGAAACCCATTGCTGTTCACTATCATCGGCTTAACTCCGGTGGGTCTTGTGATGACCTTCCTTCTACGACCATCCTCGAAGGCCTTCAATTTTCTATTCTTGCTGGTGCAGATGCCGATCCGTGGTACTCAAGGGTGTGGAAATGTTTTCATAGATCATAAGGTTTTGACCAACGCCGTGAAAGAGCCCATGACAGGAATACAGGGGCCCACGAGCCAGCAACATCAGACCTTGCTACAGATGCACCCAAAGAAGACAGGGGCTCTGCCATTATAGGTCTTGGCCGTGGACATCAGCCCCATAGCCTAAGATGGGCCTTTCATTGGTCTTTTGTTTAAGTGTTTCCTACCTTTTTAAAAGAAAAAAGGGGGACATGTTAGCAACCAAGGCCTTAGGGCCAAGCACCCTTCCCCCTGTAGGAAGGCCACATCCCCCGAGTACCATGCCACGTGAATCTGCTGACCACAGAGTATTTCGGCACCAGGTGTTCTAACCACAAAATGTTTCAACAGTTGTTTACAAGAATCCCTCTCCCCGCCCACTTCTTCAAAGAGTATATAAGTCCTGTTTACCAGCAATAAAGATCTCTATCTCTATCTCTTCATCAGACCTTAAAAACAAACTTGCTTGGTCTCTCTCCTTCTTTCCCACCCATTCCTTTGCAGGCTGGGTCCTCCTCGGCCCCACGAAATAACTTGGTCCTGCAGGACGGGACACCATTCCATGAGGGTGTCAGCTTCAGTGACCAAGTTTGTTGGTCTGCTCTGGCTAAGACTGGTTGACCAGGACACTACCACGGTTTTTTTTTTAATACAATTTTTAGAAGAGTGTAGCTATGTGTAAGGGGAAGGATTGGAGGTTTATCTAGGGCTTATCTCACACAGTGTGAACTCAGACAGTGTACTGTGGCCACCTAAACTTATCTATATGAAACTTGTGCCTAGGGGTGTAACTAGTGGGTGTGATTATGAAACTTATATATTTCTTTATATTAAGAAAGTAGTTATTTTGCTGAGGGGAAGGGGGGGTACATGCCTTGCAGTCTATAATATGGGAGCTTTAGGGATTTAAATTAATTGAAAGAGCTGACAAGGCACTATCATCTGCTATTCCTATTGTTTCCATAGTTCAGGCCTAATAGATGTTTTCTTCTTCACAACTGAATGGTGACTCTTTTAGTAAGATGGGTCATAGAATTCACAATATGTCCCTCCATGGGTCTGGCTGCAGGTAGTGAATGGAGCTTCTAGTGACTGCTACCTGGGGAAGTATCCATTTCAGGTCAGCGTCAACGGGGCTCTGAGAAGGGCTACTCAGGAATGTGATCCTGATGTCTAAGCACTTGGGGGTTGGATACATCATGTCATCAGCTGGGTTGTTTTCTAAATTGTAAGTGGGGTTGTTTGGGGAGGGAGGTTGCCAGGATGCCCATTTTGTTTTGGGGTTGGTTACTGAGAGATCCTAGAGTCCTTGGCAGTGGATATGTCTTAGTCCTGCTGAGAAGTGGTCCTGCAATAGTTTTACCCAGGGTTTGGTGGGATTTTTGAGATGCTCTGGGTGCCCCCTCCCAAGTCATGGAACCTAGTTGCACTGATTTAAGGGCTACCCATTCACCTAGGAATAGGAAAGAAGAAACACAATAAAGTAGAGAAGAAACAAATAGTCCCATGCATTTATGGCCCCATGGCGACCACTTGGAAAAGAGGTTCCCCTACCCAAAGGCTTAGAATATTTCTTCCTCTTAACTAAAAAGTTAACAGGGAGAAAGAGAGCTCTTCCATTACCTTGAGTCTTTTTTATGCATACTTAGTTTTCATTAAACAGCAAAGGTGTTCTGGAGACAGTTACAATCTGTTCAGCAGAGTTGATTATCAATTTGTTAAATTTTCATACCTCTGAGAGAGATGAACAATACAAATCAGGCCTCGATTTATCATTTTGTTGATTGCTAGACTTAAGAAGGTGATAGGGAAATGTTAATAATGCAGATTAAATTTAAAACTGTGTTGTAAATACATTTCCCTTTTCTGGAGAGCAGGTTGTTAAATATTTACCACTATACCACAGTTCGACAGTCAAACAAAAGGTCCTTCTTTATCACTTGCTTTCATGTCATGATGCTCTTTGAGAATGAAGGACAAACAAACAACGACAGCAAGCTAAATAATACACCAGTCATCAGATACTTAAGCATGCTTCATTATACATGATTATGGAATTTTAAATGCAGGATGACCAAACCTCTACTCAGATTGCCAGCAGAGAAAATGCGCATGCTGTTCTAAAACTGAGGCCCCAGTGGCCAGGGCCCTGTTACTAATCTAATTATCTCAAACAAATTGTTGGTGCAGATCAAAACAGAAGAAAGTCCTTAGAGAGAGAACCATTTATATCTGATATCAGCTCTTGATCATAAATGCAGAGGCAGATACTCGAGATTAAATACATTGTTGTGGCTGCTAAATGATATTGTTATTACTGCTGTTATAATTGTTGCTATTTTTGTCGTCATAGCATAGATTTGTTATTTGTTGCTGTTGCTGTTTGGGAAATTGAGCCTGACTTTGGCCTGAATTACACAGATAACCACTTCAATATCCCCTTTTGTTTCATTTAATAATTAAAGCTACTCTTAAAAACCACTAATTATCCTAGATGTTCTGACAGCCTTGGAATTGAAATGATAGGATTCTTAGGGGCAGAGGGAATCAGGGCATCTTTTGTCCTACTCATAAGCATTTATTCATTCTTTCATTCACTCATTTATTCAATAGGAATGTATTAAGTGCCTTTGTTCAATCATGCCTGACTCTTTGTAATTCCATTTGAGATTTACTTGGCAAAGATGCTGGAGTGGTTTGTCATTTCCATCTGCAGCTCATTTTACAGATGAGGAAACTGAGGCAAACAAGGTTAAGTGACTTTTCCAGGGTCACACACCTGGTAAATGTCTGAGACTGAATTTGAATTCAGGTCTTCCCAACTCTGAGCTGGGTGCTCTATTCACTGTGCCACATAGCTTCCCTTGCAACTTGTCTATGCAGGATTTTTTTTTAAAGCAGTTGGGGTTAAGTAACTTGCTCAAGGTTACACGACCAGGTGTTTCTGGGTGGGTGCTAAGTGTCTGAGCCCGGGATTCGATCTCCAGGTCGTCGTGACACTGGAGCCGGTGCTCTTACTGGCTGTGCTACCTGGCCACCCCTGTCTATGCAGGATTTTGATTTAAGGGACGATAAGAAGTTCTTCATTCGCAAAATATTTTCCTCCTGCCTGTCAAGGTGCCCACAAATTCAGTATTATTTGTTCCTCTAAATTGCCTCTCCAGGAATTCTATTTTTTTTTTAAGGTGGCTAGTTGGCACAGAGATCTAGACCTGGAGTCAGGCAAAGTTGAGTTCAAATCTTGCCCCCGGCATTTACTGGCTAGGCCCTGTGCTAAGCACAAAGGATACAAAGACAGGCAAAAACACAGGCCCTGCCCTCATTGGGAAAGACAACATGCCAACATGCATGTACATACAAGATCCATACAGAGTGAATGGGAGGGTTCTCGTATTAACATTAAGGGGTCATCGGGAAAGGCCTCTTTGAGAAAGGGGAAGAAATAGGAGCCGAGTCCTGAAGAACACAAGGAGGCCAAAACTTTTTACATCTTTTAACATCTCTAAGATGATAGGCACCTAATAAATGTTTGTGGTTAATGGGATCCTGAATGGAAATGGAGTGTGGTGGATACAGGGGGACATAATTATAAAGAAAAGATGCCGATGTAGAAGCAGACCTGAGTGTGGACACGGTGATGGAATACATGAAGGTACCAAAAATTAGCTAAGGGAGAGGGAAAAGGAAAGTCTAGCAGGAGAAGGGTGCCAAAAGGAGAGATGAGAAAAACCAAAATAAAACAAAACAAAAATCCAAAGAATTTTGCAGTCTTCACAGTATTGCCTAAGGTCACCCTTCTTTGCAGACATGTTTTTAAGAATAGAGAAGATATCTTACTAAAAAGAATACAGGACTAAGAGCAAGCAGATTTGGGCTCAGGGATAGTTCTTACTTTGAAATAAATAGGGTCCATACCTGCCATATTCTCTTAGAAACCCCAACCCAAATTAAGTTTTGGGTAGAAATATTGGGGAATTTTTCAGCCTGGACTGGGGATCTCTGAGACTGGTGGTAAAATAAAGTGAGTGGCCAAGCTGAAAGGAAAATAAATTAATTAGTATTCTAAAGATTAGAGGTTTCTTAGGCCTGAATACCCAGCCAATCAGCCTCTCTGAGACATTTGAGCGGACCAATGGGAAAAAATTTGTCCCTATGGGAAAGTTGCTCAAGAAATTCCTTAGTTGCACCTGTGTGGAACATTTATGGGGTTGTGTGAAGCTAAAGAGTGCTGTGCTCCCAAATGTTGCATATTCAAAGTAAGCAAGATAGAAGTCTTTGAGTTGGGTTTTCTTATTTGGTCTACAACAGGAAGACTCAGTCTGCAGAAGAATGGGAGGGGGCCAGTTTACTCAAATGCTACATTTAAATAACTTAATTTGTTTTGTTTTCCTTTACTGAGTAAAGGGAGTGATATAACCTCCTAGGTATGCCTCTTCTGTAAAAGGAGGGAGTTGAACCAGATTTTCTCTTCAGGTCTTTCCTAGTTCTAAAATACTTTTAAAAATAAAATGGGGGCATCTAGGTGGTGCAGTAGATAGAGCACTGACCCTGTAGTCAGGAGGACCTGAGTTCAAATCAACTTCAGACACTTACTACTAGCTGTGTGACCCTGGGCAAGTCACTTAATCCCAACTGCCTCAAAGGAAAAAAAAAAGAAAGACAGAATTTGCTCAGGGTCAGACAGGTAATTAGTGAGTGGCAGAGTCACACCTAGAAGTCAGGTATTCTGATTTGCCTGGCAGTACTCCTTCCCAAGGCAGCAGACAGCATCATCTTTCTAACACAGCTCTAATATTCTGAAATATGTTTCCAAGAATCTAATATGTGACTCCCTTGTTCTAAATCTGTGACAACTCAGTTACTCTAGCCTTGTACCAAGTAACTCTCCTTTCCTGAATCGGAGTAACACTAACTCAGATAACTAGCTCAGGCAGCCATGTTTTCTGTTTAGTGCATCCTGAAAGAACTAATTCAGAGCAATTCAAACCCTACTCTTTCAGTCCTTTCAAAATCCCCTGCCTTTCTCTTAAACAGTCTTAACTAATAGAAACTGTTCCATGGGAGAAAATTCCATTGGGGATAGGGAGTATAGAACATACCCACAGATGGTGCAGTTTCCTCAGAATGACGACATCTCTGTTTGCCATGCTATGTATATGAGGCACCTGTCTAAGGGTGGTAGACGAGACACCTTAGGGTAAAAGCATGAATCCCTTGGGAAGGAACCAACCAGGTTTGGGACAAAGCCCCATTCCTTACTAGCTACTGTCCTACCTTCCTCCCTTCTTCTCTTTTGAGGAGGAGGACCTACAGAGAGCAACATTGCAGGCTCCTGTTGAGGGTCTGCAGTCCCCTAAATTCTGCCCTTTTAGCACCGGCAGCAAGATTACATCCTCTTCATTGTCTTCTCATTGATTTGTTCCTCAGAAGCAGATGAGAGTATTTCTGACAAAAAAAAAGAAAGAGAGAGAAAGGCAATCTGCATGTAAATCAGCATTAGTCATTGACATTTGAAACTTGACAATAAGCCATCTCAGTCCCAGCTGTCCCTGCTGAAGCTGATCTCTTTTGTGAGGCAGGGAACACTGAGAGCAAGGGGAACCAAGAATGAATTTAGATAAGACAGGCTCCCTCCTCCTCCCTTCTCTGGAGGGAGCTTTGCTTTTTTTCCCCCCTTTTTAAGATTTTGTTCTTTCACAACCAAGAACACTTTCTGCCTATTGTCAAATGTAGATGTCAATTTGGCTTTTGTCACTTCACTTCCAACTAATACAGTTTCTCCTAAAAGTCTCACTTAAGCCACTTAGAATATATTTTCACAGATGTGTGCATACAATCTGGGAGAAGGCTCCTCACATCCAACAGAGCATTCACAATCCTATTCCTAGCACTCCTGGGAGGGGTGCTCAGGTTGGTGTCTCAATCTTCTCAATTGCTGCCATCAACAGTATAATGCAAAAGGTGCAGGGCAGGGAAATTGTCATCTCTGGTTGTTGGAGCATCTTCTGGGAACCCTGACTAGTTACTCGATTTCCTACATGCATTCAGTTTCATTACTTGGCATTGTGAGAGTAAAGAGGCAGAAAAAGAGAGTTTGAAATGTAACTCTTGCTGTGGATGGATAAATGGTTTTGTTCCAGGGTAAAATAAGCATTAGAACAGAGGCATTCTCCCAGGACAAGCAAAACAAGGCGAGGAGTGTGGCAACTCATCTGTTTCTTCCCAATCCCCTTCCTCAATTCGCTTCAATCCTATCTCCTCCTCTTCCTCCTTGCCTCATCCCCAAATTTGATTTGTCTTTCAAGGTCTCAGCTTAAATCCTGCTTCTTCCATGAACCATACACTGATAACTACCGAAAACATTTGATTCAACAGAAATGCCTAAGATGTCTTCTACACCCAAGGCTCTGTGCTGGGTATCAAGAATACAAAGCTTTTTATTAGAAAATTGCAAAGAAGACTTTAGACTTTGCTAATCCTTTACAAGAGAAGAAGAAAATTTATATTACACCTGCTGGAATTAAGGAAAAGCTAGCCACTGGCTGGCAGAAGGGTCAGTGGCCCTTCAAAAAGCAATACATGCTCTCTAGAGAGTGAGTTCCCCTGGGAGATGATTATGAGGAATGGGAGCTCTGGCAGTCAAAACTAGAGATCGCTATGGAGGAAGAAACCAGCTCCTGAGAGGGAATCGATTCACCTTAACTCTTAGGGGCAGAGGACATTTGTGAGGTGGTTTGCCATAGAAGAGCAATACAATAGCATAGGTTTCTTCGTTTCTTGCTCTCAGTGCCATATATTTTGACATTTAATTGTCTTAGATCTAACATGTTCTTATGAAACAATTTGATTTTTTTTCTCTCAATGCATTAAAATGTAAGTGTCTCTGTGTTCCAACAAAATGACAAACTCTTTCAGAACATGAATATGTTTCTTTTATATGCTACATAGCACCTAGCATGATGATGGGTGCATGACAGATACTCCTTTTATACATATTGTTAGAACTGAATTAGGGAAGAGAGCATGGTATCAAGGGAACAACATTGACTGTAGTCTGAGGACCAAAGACTAAACGGTGCCCTTGTGTTTACTGTGAATGTGACTGTGGGCAAGTCAGTTAACATTTGTGGGCCTCAATTTCATCTCCTCATTAAAGTGTGGGGGTGGGAGATGGTAGGATTAAGGGCTTCTGAGATTCAGCTCTAATTTTTGAGTCTGTAAACCCATGCCTCTAACTGGATATTTAGGGGCAATGAAGGTTTTGGTCTATAATGATGGGTCTAATTGCATACTGCCATGACAATATGGGGGATATCTTCCTCTTCAACCATGTGGGCTAATATAATGACTTAATGACTAATCTTACAAAATGACAAAACACTGATGAAGTCCACATTAAGTTAGGAACAGGGATTCTAGCAAGACCAAAGACTAAGAAAGATGGGGGGTGGGGGATGGGGAAAGGAGCAATAGATGTCTGCATGTAGATATGGCATTGGATGTAGGTTGACTTCTGAAGAAATTGGTATAATTGATACATCAGACCTTGTATTGATGAAAGGAGGTGCTCTATGAGAGCAACAACTGAAGCTATCTCCTAGGTAGAGAACACTTGTGTTGTGAGATAGAAATGTTCAGTACAAAAAACTCCGTGGTTAATATATATTACAAACTTAACATACAGCCAACAAAATGAAGTGCAATATGGTAGAATACTTTTAAAAAGCATGTAAGATATCTCCCTTGATAAAATGTACATATATGAGAAGAGAAAGAGTATCAGAAGGCACAGTTACTCGAAACAAATTATGTACAGTAATGTGTGTTTAAATATATTTGATATATACAAATGTCCACATATATGGATTTACACTCAATATACCAATATGAACATTCATGCATATGTGTATATTTATATACAACATACACAGATTGTTTTTATATATAACATATTATTTTATATCCAACACATACATATTTATTAACATAGAGATGTACATATGTACACGTGTGTATATGCACACACATATATATTTTTGTTTTACTTCATAGTCATTTCCTGGTACTATCCCCCTCCCTATCACCAATAGAATGATCACCAACCTTTCAGTGAGTTAAGTGGGTGTCTACACTAAGCATGTGAAGACTAATGGTGGTGAAACAGACTGATAAGAACAATTTGTGGCAATGGTCATGAAGGCAGCTTGGTGCTATGGAGCACTTAGAGCTAGGTCAGACATCTAAGAAGCCAAGGTCCTCAACTGCATCACAGGCCATCACCAGTCACTCTGACTTTTGTCTTGCCACTGAACTGCAATGATTCTGGAACAGAGAGTGAGGCCGATGACTTTGTGCAACTTTGCTTCACTTAACTATCATTCACTCGTGTCATCCTTGTTATGCCATTGGTCTCTTTTGAAAATGAAAGGCAAACAAGCAACAACAAGGATCCCTTGTAATAAAGTAAACACACCTCACAGTACAGGCAGTATTACTTGGTTAGAGTGCCCCCCCATCTCTCTATCAATAGCAGGAGAGCTCCTTCATTTGTCCTTTGAGAACAAATTTTGGGGGTTGCAGCTAATTTGAGTTCAACTGCTATTTTGTATTGTTTTAATTCCCTTTATTGTTATCATTCCCTATATTGTTCTTCTAGTTCAATTTTCTTTAATTTACTTTATTGTTATCATTGTCTATATTATTCTTCTAGTTCAATTTCTTTGTTCTATATCAATTCATAGAAGTCCTCCTATATTCTACTGAATTGTACATATTCATCATTTTTGATGGCACAATAATATACCATCATATCCACAATTTGCTCAGACATTTATTAGTGGATGACCACCCAATTTTGCTTCTAGTTGAGGTATGGGGATTGAACCGATGATTTAATTTAGGTAAGTAACCTGAACCCCCAAAGCCATGGTATGGGACTCTCCTCATTCATGGAAATCAGCACCCCATGGAGTTAGCAGGCAAAGTTGGAGAAAGACAGAAGAGTAACCTGGTGTCTTCAGTTTCTTCAAGTTCTTTTTGCTTCTAGTTTTGAAAGATAAGCTAGGGACAGCTAGATGGTACAATGAATAGAGCACCAGCCCTGGAGTGAGGGGGACCTGAGTTCAAATCTGGCCTCAGTCACTTAACACCTACCAGACGTGTGACGTTGGACAAGTCACTTAATCCCAATTGCCCCTGTTAAAAAAAAAAGAATAAAAAAAAGAAAGATAGGGGCCACCAGGTAGCACAGCGAGTAAGAGCACCGGCTCCAGTGTCGGGATGACCTGGGGATCAAATCTGGGCTCGGATACTTAGCACCACACCCAGAAATAACTGGCCATGTAACCTTGAGCAAGTTATTTAATTCCGATTGCTTTAAAAAAAAAAAAGAAAAAGAAACTGACCATCCCAATCTTTATTCGAACTACCAAAAGGAGAAAAAGACTAGTATAACAAGTTCACATGAGAAGAGTTGGCAGTTTCTATCATGTCCCTATCCTCAGTTTGCTATGCAAGAAATTTCAGGGAATTTTCTCCTTTGGATAAAATCTGGGATCCTCTCAGATGAGCTGCATTATTTTACTCCTAGACAGAGTTCCTTTCCTCTGTGTATTGTCTGCTATGTATTCTCATATGTATATTTTCTCTAATTTCTGTGTTGCTGTGTTATTGACTTTGATAAATAGATTTTTTTTGCTATTTACTATGTGTGTTCATTGTGTAACTTGTACTTGTTGAGCAAAAAGTTAAGCCTTGGATGTAAAGATTACAGTCCCCCTTTCCACAATTATCAATCATGATCAGGAGGTTAGCTTATAACCAAAACAATTGCATCTCCTAGACAAGCAATATTTAAAGAAACAGGTAGATATAATTCTAGCCTGCTACTCCCTGTCTCTCAGGAGAGCAGACCTGTCCTGCTTCCCTTCCTAGCAAGAATCAAAAATTTCCTTGGAGGGGTGGCTAGGTGGCGCAGTGAGTAAAGCGCCAGCCCCAGAGTCAGGCCAACCTGAGTTCGGTTCCTGTCTCAGACACTTAACACCCACACAAAAAAAACTAGCTGTGTAACCTTGGGCAAGTTACTCAACCCCAATTGCCCTCCAAAGGAAAAAAATAAACTCCTTGGAGAAGGATGAGGGGGTGGGTAGAGAGATGATGCTAAAGACATTCATTCTTGCCCCCCCCAAAAGCCAAATTGAGAGACAGCCACACCCTTCCTAGGGAATTTCCAGGTGAGGAATCTCCATCTACCAAAGAAATTCAAAAAATTTTCTGCAACTTACAGCCTTAGAGAGTTTCACAGAACACAGAAAATTTGAATGGTTTGCCAGGGAATGCAAGTATTTCTGGTTTTGAGTCCACTCTCTATTGACTACTCCAAGCTCTCTCTCCTTCTAGTAGTTTTTACTATCAGAAAATATCCCATTATCAATATCTAAGTGGATAGGGGACCCATAAGCTACCTTTCTTCCAGAGAAAGATTTATAAGTCATTATTTTCAAGAAGGCAGATAAGAAGCATGTTGTAATGATCTCAGTAGCTTCCCCTGCCCCCACTCCCACTAAATCAAGAACAACTCCTCCAAAGTCAAAAGCCTCTGACGGAAAATGAATCACTACATAAGAATAAGACTAGTACTAATGGCCCAAAGCCTCCTTTATCTTCAGTGGAAAGTCTGAGTATCAACTAGCTGCTAATTTCTCATTGAGTTCCAACCCCAGGCCACCACTAGCATGGAATTGTACCAGCCCCAGGTGCAGCTCCTGTGTGCTTTCTTCTGGTGCCTGGTCCTGCAAGACTTAGTTAAGAACCATATAAAAACCCACCAGTCTTTAATAGTTTGTGAAGAGACTGCCTCATTTCCTCCAACTCTCTATCAAGGTGTATCTAATTCCACCAAGGGGCCCAGCAGATCTGACCTGTTTTCATTAGCTTTTTTTTTTTAAGCAATTGGGGTTAAGTAACTTGCTCAAGGTTACACGGCCAGTTATTTCTGGGTGTGGTGCTAAGTATCTGAGCCCGGATTTGAATCCCAGGTCATCCCGACACTGGAGCTGGTGCTCTTACTCGCTGAGCCACCTGGCCGCCCCTTTCATCATCTTTCTTGACTGACCTTTTATTTTGTCATTATTTCAACAAAATTGGTTCATTTTACTGTCTTGCTATGAACTCCATATTCCTTGAACTGAGATTTTGGAATAATGAGTCTTCCTCAGGCTGTATTAAGACATATGCCTATATTTCAGATGAAAACCTAAAAATACAAAATTGCAGTCACTTGTCTACTACAGTAATGAAACCTAATGGAGTCGAAAACAATTCATGCTTCTAGTTCGGGTCCCCAAGCTCTATTTCTCATCTACCCTATGTTTCTGGCAATGAAATCACGGGTAGGACTTGTTTTAGAAACGCCGTCTTATGCTGGTGCTGTTCTTTTCTTTCTGCTATTTACATCTCCCAGGGTAAGTCCTATACAACTGGCTGATATCTATACCCAGAGAGCTGCTTGTTAATTACCACATTTGTAATTCTCCAGTTACTCATCTCCATGGGGTTCTTCACAGTGTGATGCCTGGTACAGCAGAGTATTCTTCATTCTTACCCCATGCCAGTTCCAGATGGGGTTCGTGCCTGCTGGCCAATCCAAAATATCCTTAGGCTGAAGAAAGCTAAATGGTTGAAAGAGTACTTTCATCAGAGCCAGCAAGTTACATGACAATTAAATATGTCTGCCCTAAAAATTCATAGAAATAAGCACTTTAAATGGTTGGAGAACACTGAGTTTTAAAAATACAGTAAACTCTCCTCACTATTCTGCTGATCAAATTATACTCTGGTTCAAATTAGGTCCCATCCACTTGACCGTGAAGTATTTCAGTAAATCAGGTAATAAGCAGTTTTTAAATGTTTATTAGGTGGCACACTTGAAGTCAGGAAGACATGGATTCAAATCCAGAGTCAAAGTTTACTAGCTGGCCAAATGACTTAACCTCTACCTCAGTTTCCTTATCTGTAAAATGGGAATGATATTAATGTCTACCTCATATTGTGAGAATCAACTGAGATATCATATATAAAGTAGTTTGCAAACCTTAAAGTGCTACATAAATGCTTGTTATTTTTATTACTAAATGTCAGATACAGTGGTAAGTGCTGGCAATACAAATAGAGTCAAAAAGAAAGTGCTTATTACCCTCCAGGAGCTTACATACTAATGGGGGAAGACTATACAGAAAAGAGAGTTAATGAGGGTGGGGAGTGGAAGAGACATGTATGCAAATGGCCAAGATTCCAAGGTGCAGAACATTGAGCCCTGCACTTAAAATCAGCAAGACCTGTGTTCAAATCCTGACTCAGATATTTACTAGCTATGAGACTCTGGGCAAGCCACTTAATCTCTCTGCTTCCCAACTTCTTTATCTGTAAAATAAAAATGTGAGGCTCAATGACCTCTAAAGTGTCTTCCAACTTCCAATCTATAATAAGTATAAAGGAAAGACCCAGGATGGTTACAAAAGCCTTTCACCTCGGCTAGCAAGTTACACTCCTAAATGCTCTAATGGATCTGTGACCTCTTCCATTCAGTAGTTTTTTTTTCCTTTCTTATCTATGTTTTCCAAAAACAAATGGTTCACCCAATGTGATGGAGGCCTTCCTTGCTTTATTCCAACATTTCAAGAATATCAGTAGAGCACTCTGGTTGACCATCTGTCATCTTTTTTCATACCATATGTCCAGTCTATCTTTTCTTCCTGTCATACAATTATTTGATGACATCTTTTACTCCCATTCCTTGTTAGTTATGGATTGCAGCCAGACGACATGCACCATGTGAATCTCCATTACTTTCTATGTGATTGGTTACCTGGAGGGACTGATGGTCCATGTATTGCTCTCGTATAGCAGCAACAGTAAAATATTACTATTTAAAAGATGGGCCTTTGCTTTCATGAGATATTTGGGGCCTTTTACTGACTTTTGCAATTTGTTGAAAGTCATCTAGTCTGCTCTCCTTCTCTGTTTAGTTTTGGAGTCAAACTCATTGTCCATGTGTATGTTCTTTCTCAGAAATATGTAGGGTTGAACAAATATCTCCAAATGTACAATGAAATTTGGTCAATTAACTTTCTTCATCTACTTGGTCTTTCCTAGGTAGATAGGCCAAATTCCTTTAAATGACTATATCTGTCTTCCACGAGGCACTGCAGTGTCTCAGGGGTTGATGTAATCAGCACAATGTCATTCACAAACAGAAGTGGTCAGAGGATTTCAGGAACCACAAGGGACCCTTCCTTGACCTGGCTCTGTGTTGCGTTTCCTCCATCACATTGGCAAATAGCAAGTTATTTAATGATTAAACATGTTCTTTTAAAATGCATAAGCATATATATATTTTAAATGGTTGCAGAGTATGCACTTTGAAAATATAGTAAACCTACATCACTGTGCTATGGATTTTATTATACAAGGGGTCAAATCATGCTCTACCCCTCTTACTGTGAACTATTTCAATTCAATAAAAGTTTTGAATGAAGATCACTAGGATACTTTTTTACCTGAAGGTGGGGAAGAGTAAGGGAAGGGAAGAGAGGGAAATATTAGCAAAAACTTCATGGAAGAGGTGGTTCCAATGAATTAAGTGCCTTGAATGAAGGAAAGTAACTCAAGAGGTCATTCCAAACATGGCAAATAAGTGAGCAAAGAAACAGAAGATAAGATCAAAAAGGGGAGGGGAGGAAATTATTCTAGTTTAGCTAGAATGTAGAGCATCAGAAGAGGAATAATATGTGATAAATCTGGGCAAAGTAGATTAGAGACAGAAATTAGATTGTGAAAGCCATTGAGTACCAAGGAATGGACTCTATATATCCTCTAGAGGACAATGAGTAAAGAAGCTACAGAATAACCCTGGTGCATTAGGAAAGTATAGAACATTCGTGCAGTGTAGAACACAGGGGCAGAGTTATCTGTGGAGTTAGAGGTCTGAGGTTAAAAATCTTTGTTCAGATACTCCCTACCATGAATGACTTCGGGAAAGCAATAGACTGTATAGTCTTTTGACTAATAATCTTATCTCACCTAGTGAGCAGGTAGGCTGAGAGGAATTGCAGCAAGTATCTCTGATAAAGACCTCATTTCTTAAATATATAGAAACCTGAGTCAAATTTATAAAAATACACTTTGTTCCCCAGTTAAAAAATGGTCAAAGGATATGAACAGGCAGTTTTCAGACAGACTTCAAAACTATCTATAGTCATATAAAATGCTCTAAATCGCTGTTGATTAGAGAAAATAACTTAAAACAACTCTGAGGTACCATCTCACAATTATCAGAATGCCTAATATGACAGAAAAGGAAAATGACAAATGTTGGAGGTGATGTGGTAAAATTCTGACACTAATGCATTGTTAATGGAGTTGTGAACTGGTAAAACTATTCTGGAAAACAGTTTGCAACTATGGTCAATGGAATATAATACTCTGCATACCCTTTGACCCAGTAATATCACTACCATATCTGCACCTCAAAGAAATCTAAGAAAAAGAAAGGACCTATATGTACAAAAAATATTTATAAGAACTCTTTTTGTGGTGGCAAAGAATTGGAAATTGAGGGGATAATCATTAATTAGGGAATGACTGAACAAGTTGTAGTATATGGTCTTGATGGGACCCTACTGTACTTACTACAAGAAATGATAAGGGGGGTGGTTTAAGAAAAATCTGGGAAGACTTATATGAACAGATGTAAATTGAAGTTAGCAGAACCAGGAAAATGTACATTCTAACAGTCACATTATAAAGATGATCAACTGTGAAAGACTTAGCTACTCTGATCAATACAATGATCCAAGATAATCTCACAGGAATTTAGATGAAAAAATGCAATCTATTACCAGAGAGAGAGAGTGCATGGATTACAAATTCAGAATGAAGCATATTTTTTCACTTTCTTTTCCTTCTATCCTTCTATACTTCCTTCCCTCCTTCCTTCCCTCCTTCCTTCCTTCCTTCCTTCCTTCCTTCCTTCCTTCCTTCCTTCCTTCCTTCCTTCCTT
>NW_027185764.1:20811925-20822060 GCF_028583685.1 Petaurus breviceps papuanus
CTTCCTTCCTTCCTTCCTTCCTTCCTTCCTTCCTTCCTTCCTTCCTTTCTTCCTTCCATCCTTCCTTCATTCATTGTCTCCTTCCTTCCTTTCTTCCTTCCTTCTTTATTCCTTCTTTCCTTCCTTTCTCTCTTTCTTTCTCTCTCTTCATTTCTTTCTTCCTAACTTTGTTTCTTTCCTTCTTTTTTTCTTTCTAATATGGAAATACATTTTGCATGATTTCACATGTATAATTGGTATTATTTGCTCTGCCTTCTCAATGGGTGAGGAAAGGGCAGGAAGGAGATAGAGAATGAGCAAAATATTTTTAAAATGAATGTTAAAAATAACTAATAAATGTATTAAAATAAAACAAAACAAAAGCAACAAAAAGTTGCCTTGCTTTATGCAAATGATTATTAGGACCAACATCCAAGTGGTATTTCTTTGCTTTATATGCTCTCCATAGGACCTCTCTAAATAAGAAAAACCTTGAAGACCTCTCTAGATCCATTTGTAGCAGCTACTCTCTTCCTGCTCTCAAAACTCTACTATTCTTCCCTGGTTGAGTTAACAAAGAGAAATAAATTATTTTGCTGCATAGCTTGTACTCACTGGACTCAGGCTTAGATTTAGAACTGAACACTGAAGACGCTTAGATTTAGATCTTTTACCTCCATGTATCAAGTCCTTTTTGGAAGTCCAGAGAAACTTATGAACCCCTTCTCAGAATGTATACAATTGTATAAAATAAAATACATAGGATTACAAAATAAGTAAATTATATTGAAATGCAATGAATATGTTTACATTACATAGTCACACAAATACATAGATGATGCATGCATGCATACATACATACATGCATGCATGCATACATACATACATGCATGCATGCATACATACATACATGCATGCAAAATTTGGTTAAGATACCCTGGTTAAGATACCCTGACTTAGGAAACTACAGTTTAAAAAACAAAAGGTAGTGGTTGAGGAATAGAGCCAAGATAGCAAAGTAGGAACAGGGACCTGCTTAAGCTCTCACCCCAAACCCCTTAAAATACCTCTAGAAATGACTCTAAATAACTTCTGGAGGAACAGAAGTCACAAAATGACAGAGTGGAACAGATTTCCAGTCCCAGACAATCTTGAAGGTCAACAGAAAGGGTCCATTGCACCATGCTTAGAGCATGGGCTTTGCTGGTACAGACGGAACTTGAGCAGGTCTCAGAGTTTTAAATCACTGGCAACTGTGGCGATTTTCAGATTTTCAACCCACAAACACCAAAAACAGCTTCAAAGGTCAGTGGGAAAGCATTTTCATCTGGGTGAGAGAGAAACATGGTTTGGCCCCAGCCCCAGAGTGGCGACAGCCACTACTGCAGCGGTGGCTGCTTCTGGAGTTCTTGGCCTACAGATGGTGGGGTTGTCTAGTGGCTGATCTGGGTTGCAGTCCTGGGTGGCAGTCCTGGGGTGAGGAGGAGCACTGGCATGGCATGCTGGCAGTGACTGTGGAGAGGCAATCCTCCTCACAGTTCCAGGACAGAAAAGAGCACTTGTGATTTCTCACAGACCAGACCACAGGCAAGGAGAGGAGTAAACACCTCTCCTTTGATGATACCACTTTGAAGGAACTGAGAATTAAGAGATCCCTAGAGATATCTCTGAAAACAGCTGCATAACCCCCCCTGAAATTTGGGGCAGTACACCCTCCACTTAACAAAGAACTCAAAAGTCAAGTAATTGACTGGAAAAATGAGCAAATGGGAAAATTAAGCCTGTAGAAGCTTACTTTCTTTGTAAAATGGTATTTTCTTATTCCCTTGTTGAGGAGGAAGATCAAAGTGTACAGTTGGAGGAAAACAAAGCATACAACTGGAGGAAGACAGCAAGGTCAAGACTCCTATCTTCAAAGCCTCCAAGAAAACCTATGAAATGTTCTCAAGCCTTGTAAGAGCTCAAAAAGGATTTTGAAAATCAAGTAAAAGATGTAGAGAAAAATTGGGAAAAGAAAATGGAATGATGTAAGAAAATCATGAAAAGCAAATCAATAGCTTATTAAAGGACGTCCAAACATGCTGAAGAAAATAACTCCTTTAAACATAGACTAAATCAAATGATAAAAAGGTCAAAAAGGCCAATAAGGAAAAGAATGCCTTTAAAAGCAACATTGGACAAATGGAAAAGAAGGTCCAAAAACTCACTGAAGAAAATAATTCTTTCAAAATTAAAATGAAACAAATGGAAACTAATGACTTCATGAGAAATCAAGAAATTATAAAACAAAAGAATGAAATAGAAGACAATATGAAATATTTCATTGGAAAAACAACTGACCTGGAAAATAGATCCAGGAGAGATCATTTAAAAAGTATTGATCTACCTGAAAACCATGATCAAAAGAAGAACCTAGACATCATCTTTCAAGAAATTAGCAAGGAAAACTGTCATGATATTCTAGAACAAGAGTGTAAAATAGAAAAAGAAAGAACCCACAGATCACCTCCTGAAAGAGATCCCAAAAGGAAAACTCTAAGGAATATTTTAGTCAAATTCCAAAGTTCCCAGGTCAAGGATAAAATATTGCAAGCAGCCAGAAAGAAACAATTCAAGTATTGTAGAAAAACAATTCAGATAACACAAGATTTATCAGCTTCTAAACTAAGTGATCAGAGGGATTGGAATCTGATATTCCAGAGGTCAGAGGGACTAGTATAAAACCAACAATCACCTACCCAGCAAAACTGAGTATAATACTTCAGGGAAAAAATGGAATTTCAATGAAATAGAGGATTTCCAAGCATTCTTATTGAAAAGACCAGAGATGAATAGAAAATTTTATTTTTCAATACAAGAACCAAGAGAAACATGAAATGAAAAACAGGAAAGAGAAGTCATAAGGGATATATTAAAATTGAAGTGTTTATATTCCTACATGGAAAGATGATTTTTGTAACTCATGAGACTTGTCCCAGTATTAGGATAGAGGGAACACACACACACACACACACACACACACACACCACATATACTTGTGTGTGTGTATATGTGTGTATGTATGTATATAGACAGAGGGCAAAGAGTGAGCTGAATATGATACCTAAAAAACAAAATTAAATATTAAGAGGGATGTATTAGCAGAAAGAAAAGGAGAGTTAGGTTGTAGTAAATCATCTCCCATAAAACAGTCAAGAAAGAGTTTTTAAAATGGAGGGGAAGAGGAGGGAGGTGAGAGGGAATAAGTGAGTCTTACTCTCATTGGATTTGGCTTAAGGAGGGAATATCACACACTCAATTGGGTATGGAAATATATCTTACCTTGCAGGAAAGCAGGGGGGAAGAAGATAAGAGAGGGGGAATAACAGAAGGGAAGGCATATTGGGGAAAGAGGGCAAAATCTTTTGTGGGAAGACAGGTCAAGGAAGAGAATGGAATAAATGGAGGTCAGGACAGGATAGAAGGAAATTTATTTAAAGTAGTGGTTGCACAGGATTCTGTAGGATTAATTACTGCTGTAATTATTTATCTTTGTCTTTTGTATCCCTTCTGTAGAAAGGAAGATTCTTGAGGGCAGAATTTTCTTTGCATCCTTTTATCCTTAGAATCTAACCCAATGCCTTGTTAGTAGATACAAAATAAATACTTTTCCAATTGACTTAAATTGGGTTTTTATAGCCATGGAGGCAATCTAGGAAGGCCACTGAAGAAATTCTGAACAATAGAAAATAGTTGTTGCCACTTCCTACTTTTTATTTTTTATTTTTTTGCTTTTTGGAGGGGGGAAGGTGGGTCAATTGGGGTTAAGTGACTTGCCCAATGTCACATGGCTAGTTTTTGTATTAAGTGTCTGAGGCTGGATTTGAATGCAGGTCCTCCTGACTCCAGGGCCGGTGCTCTATTCACTGCGCCACCTAGCCAACCCTACTTCCTACTTTTGTCAAACAAATCTGCCTATTGCCTTAGGCTCCCTAACTCTCTGGAGTCCAGGAGCAGTTGAGCACTCCCAAAGTTCTTAGCAGTTCCACTCCTTCTCCATATTTCCTCATCACAGGGCAAAGTTAAGTTTTTCCTGTAGCAGGGTTTGCAGTGCTTAAAGTTACTTGCTTTCTTAAAGTCACAAACTTTAGAAAAAGCCAACTTAGCATTCACTCAATGGGCATCTGCTCCTTTGAAATATCCCTACACTAAATAATTCAGATCTTTAATATAGTTTTCATTCATGCTGATTTAACTAGTCATCTAAAGTTACTGTGCCATCAGCCCTGGTGGCAGGTAGCACAGAGATAAAGAGATAACTCACCATAATTTATGCTGAAGGAGAATAAAATATTACACCTCACAGAATGCTCCCAGCACTTACTGCATTTAGTCACATGTTAGCAACCTATTCCTCTACTTTTGAATCAGGTTTTGCAACAAGATTCTTTTGATTTTTTCATGAAAAGGGTTGTCATAGAAAAGCTTAAATGGGAATCTGGATTTAAACTGTCCATATCAAGCAGAAACCACTCCCTAGGGATGGGCTGCTGCTTATGATAAAGTTTTTAAACAGATACCTCTGACATGTACAGAATAGGTCACTGGAGAGCCATGATGCATTTTTAAAATCATTAGACCTTGGGAAGCATAGTTTTGTGGAAAGGACACAGGACTAAGATCCAGACGACTCAAGTTCTATTCATGACTGCCACTCACTAGCTATATGATATTGGGCAACACCCTTAATTTTTTTTTTTTTTGCTTTTTGGAGAGGGGAAGGCAGGGCAATTTGGGGTTAAGTAACTTGCCCAAAGTCACACGGCTAGTAAGTGTTAAGTGTCTGAGGTCTGATTTGAACTCAGATGCTCCTGACTCCAGGGTCAGTGCTCTTTTCACTGTACCACCTAGCTGCCCCAACATCCTTGACATCTAGAGGCCTCGGTTTCCCTATCTATAAAAGGAATTGATTGGAATAGATAATATTTTCATAATATTTTATTTTTCCCCAATTACATGTTAAGGCAATTTTTAGCGTTCATTTTTTCAAGATTTTGAGTTGCAAACTTTTGTTCCTCTCTCCCCTTCCCTCTTCTGAAAATGCTAGGCAACTTAACATTGATTATATATGTGCTATCATGTAAAACATTTCCATATTAGTCACAGTTGTGAAAGAAGAAAATTGAAAGAAAAAAATACCAAAACAAATTAAATGGAAAAAATATGCTTCAATCTGCATTCACAGTCCATGAGTTATTTATCTGGATCTTTATAACATTTTCTTTTGTGAGTCATTTGTATTTGTATCATTGTGCTTCTGAGAAGAGCTGAATCATTCATAGTTGATCATCACACAATGTTGCTGATGCTATATACAATTTTTTCCTGCTTCTGATCATTTTGCTTTCCATCAGTTGGTACAAGTCTTTCCAGGTTTTTCTGAAATCTGCCTAGCCATTATTTCTTATTGCACAACAGTATTCAATTATATTCATATACTGCAGCTTGTTCAGCCATGCCCCAATTGATGAGCATCTCCTAAATTTCCAATATTTTGCCACCAGGAAAAAGACTACTATAAATATTTTTGCACATGTAGGTCCTTTTCCCTTTTCTAAGATCTCATTGGGATGCATACCTAGAGTGGTATTATTGGATCACAGGGTATGCACAGTTTGGTTGCCCTTTGAGCATTGTTCCAAATTGCTTTCCAGAATGATTTGAATCAGTTCACAACACCAACAGTGCATTAGTGTGCCAATTTTTCCACATTCTCTCTTTTATCATTTTGCTTTTTTGTCATATTGGCCAATCTGATAGGTGTGAAGTAGTACATCCGAGTTGGTTTAATTTGCATTTCTCTAATCAAAAATTATTTAGAGCACTTCTTTATATGTCTATAGATTGCTTTGATTTCTTCATCTGAAAACTGCCAGCCCATATCTTGTCCATTTATCAATTGGGGAATGGTTTGTTTTCTTATAAATTTGATTCAGTTCTCTATATATTTGAGAAATGAGACCTTTGTCAGAGATATTTGTTGTAGAGATTGTTTCCCATCTTTCTGCTTTTCTTCTAATCTTGGTTTCATTGATTCTGTTTGTACAAAAGCTTTTCATTTTAATAAAAATTATCTGTTTTACATTTTGTAAAGCTCTCTATCTCTTATTTGGTCATGAATCCTTCCCTTCCCCATATATGTGACAGGTATACTATTCTTTGCTCTTCTAATTTGCTTATGGTGTCAAACTTTAGGTCTAAATCATGTACACATACTAAACTTATTTTAGCATATGGTGTGAGGTATTAGTCTACACCTAGTTTGTGTCCTATTGTTTTCCAGTTTTCCCAGCAATTTTTAAAATCAAATAATGATTTCTTATCCCAAAGACTGGGGTCTTTGACTTTATCAGACACTAGGTTACTCTGGTCATTGACAACTGTCTTGTGTACCTAATCTATTCCACCGATCCACCACTCTACGTCTTAGTACCACATAGTTTTGATGATTACTACTTTATAATATACTTTGAGAGCTAGTATTGCTAGGCCACCTTCCTTTGTATTTTCCCTAAATAATTCCCTTGATATTATTGATCTTTTGATCTTCCAAATAAATTTCATTGTTATTTTTCATAGCTCTATAAAATATTTCTTGGCAGTTCGATTGGTAAGGTGGTAAACAAATTTGTTTAGGCAGAATTGTCATTTTTATTATATTGGCTCAGTCTACTCATGAGCTATTGATATTTTTCCAATTGTTTAGATCTTTATTCTTGTTAAAAGTGTTTTGTAATGCTGTTCACATAGTTCTTGTGTTTGTCTTAGCAGGTAGACTCCCAAGTATTTTATATTGTTTACAGTTATTTTAAATGGAACTTCTCTTTCTGTCTCTTGCTGCTGGATTTTTTTGGTCATATAAAGAAATACTGATGGTTTCTGTGGGTTTTTCTTATATGCTGCCACTTTGCTAAAGTTGTTAATGATTTCAAGTAACTTTTAGTCAATTCTATAGGTATGTCTAAGTATATGATCATATCATCTGTAAAGAGCAATAGTTTGGTTTCCTTATTGCCTATTCTAATTCCTTTGATTTCTTTTTCTCCTCTTATTGTTATAGCTAATATTTCTAGTGGTGATAATGGGCATCCTTACTTGACCCCTGATCTTGTTGAGAAGGCTTCTAGTTTATCCCCATTATAGATAATGCTTGCTGATGGTTTTAGATAGATACTGCTTATCATTTTAAGGAATTCTTCCTTTATTACTAGGTTCTCTATTGTTTTTAGTAGGAATGAGTGCTGTATTTTGTCAAAAGTCTTTTCATTTTCAGCATCCATTGAAATAATCATATGATTTCTGATGGTATTGATATGGATATGGTCAATTATGTTGATAGTTTTCCCAATATTGAACCAGCACTTCATTCCTGGTATAAATTCTACCTGGTCATATTGTATAATCCATGTGATATTTTGCTGTAATCATCTTCCTAGTATTTAGTTTAAAATATTGCATTGATATGCATTAGGGAAATTGATCTGTAATTTTCTTTCTCTCTTTTAGCTCTTCTTCGTTTAGGTATCAGTACCATATTTGGTTCATAAAAAAATGGTAGGGCTCCTTCTTGGTTTAGATAATATTTTAATTATTTATTCTTTAAATGTTTGGTAGAATTCACCCATTTGGCTCTGGGGCCTTTTTCCTAGGGAGTTCATTAATAGTTTATTCAATTCTTTTTCTAAGATGGGGTTATTTAGGCATTATATTTCCTGATCAGTTAATCTTGGTTATTTATATTTTCATAAACATTTATCAATTTTATCAATATTTGTCAAGCTTGTAACATTTATTGGAATATGATTGGGCAAAATATTTCTTAATGATTGCTTTAATTTATTCTTCATTTATAATGATTTTACCCTTTTCATTTTTGATATTGGATATTTGGTTTTATTCTTTTTTTTAAATGTCAAATTAACCAAAATGTTATCTATATTATAGTTTTTTTCTCCATAAAACCAGCTCCTAGACTTATCTAGTAGCTCAAAAGGTTTGTTTTTCTTTTGTTTTTACTTTCAATTTATTAATCTCACATTTAATTTTCAAATTTGGTGCTCTATTGAGGATTTTTAATTGATCATGTTAATAAAATTAATTGAATAAACTGACATGTTCTTTGACCTTATTTTTTAAGATTAGATCATTTCAATTTATTTTTGTCTTTCAATTGTCCTTCATTGAATGTAATTTTTATTGCATTATGATCTGAAAAGAATTAATTTACTATTTCTGTCTTTCTATGCTTGATCTTGAGATTATTAAGATTTAATACATGATCAATTTGTGTGTAGGTGTCATGTGCGTCTGAGAAAAAGGTATATTCCTTTCCTTTCGCACTCAGTTTTCTCCAAAGGTCCGTCATACCTAAATTTTCCAACATTGTATTTAACTTCTTTGTTTCCTTTTTTATATATTTTTGGTTGGATTTATCAAGTTCTAAAAGGGGCACTTGTAGTCCCCCACTAGTATCGTTTTGCTGTCTATTTCTTCCTGTCACTTACTTAACTTCTTTAAGACTGCTGAATGCTATACAACTTGGTGCATATGTGTATTGATATTGCTTCATTGTCTATGATAACTTTTAGCAAAACGTATTTTCCTTACTTACCTCTTTTTATTATGTCTAATTTTGGTTTTGCTTTGTCTGAGATCAGGCTTGCTACCCCCCTTTTTTTTTTTACTTCAGCTGAAGCATAATAGATTCTGCTCCAGCCCCTAGCCTTTATTCTGTGTGTGCCTCTCTGCTTTAAGGGTGTTTCTTATGAACAGCATATTGTAGGATTCTGGTTTTTGATCCCTTCTGCTCTCTACTTCTGTTTTATGTGAGAGTTCATCCTACTCACATTCATAGCTATGATTAATAATTCTATCCTATTTTTCCTCCTGTGTCCTCTCTCTCTCCTTTCACTCTTTCCCTTCTCACCAGTATTTTGCTTCTGTCTACCACCTCCCCCTATTTCCTTTCCCTTTTGTCAGTACCTCTCCTTTTGCTTAATCTCCTCCCCTCCTGTTTCTCTTTTGGGTAAGATAGATTTCTATATTCAACTGATTGTATATCATTCCCTCTTACAGCTGATACTGATGAAAGTAACCTTCAAGCAATACCCATCACCAGCCCTTTCACCTTCACCTCCACTGTATTAAGTCTTTTGTACCTCTTTCTTCCATCTGTACCATTAATGATACAATTCCTAGAGTTACAAGTGTCATCTTTCCATGCAGGGGTGTAAACAGTTGAGGTCTTTTGAAGCCCCTATGCTTTCTTTTCCCCCTTTTAACTCTTTATGCTTCTTTTGTATTGTGATATTGGAGGTCAAATTTTTTATTTGGTTCTTTTCTTCTCCTTATGAAAGCTTCAAATCCTTCTATTTCATTGAATGACTTTTTTACCCTTCAGGTATTATGCTTAATTTCACCAGGTAAATGATCCTTAGTTCCAGTCTTAGCTCCTTTGCCTTCTGGAATATCATTTGCCATGACCTCCCATCCTTTAATGTTGAAGCTCCCAGGTCCTTTGTAATACTGATTGTGACTCCCTGATATTTGAATTGTTTCTTTCTGGCCCCAAGAAGTATTCTTTCCTTGACCTGATAGTTCTGAAATTTGGGTATAATGTTCCTTGGAGTTTTTATTTTTGAATCTCTTTCCTGAGGTGATGGCAGAATTTTTTTCAATGCCTATTTTTTGCCCTCTGGTTCTAAGATATCAGGGCAGTTCCCCTTGATAATTTCTTGAAAGATGTCATCAATGTCCTCCTTTTGATTATGACTTTCAGGAAATCCAATGATTCTGACATTGTTTCTCCTTGATATATTTACCAGGTCAGCTGTTTTTCCCATGAGATATTTATATTTTCTTTGTTTTTTCATTCTTTTGAATTTGATTGATTTTTCATGTCTCCTACAGTCATTAGATTCCACTTGCTCAATTCTAACTTTTAAAGAGTTGTTTTCCTCAATGAGATTTTGTAATTTCCTTTCAATTTGGTCTATCATACTTTTTAAGGAGTTGTGTTCTTCAGTGGATTTTTGTATCTCCTTTTCCATTTGGTCAATTCTACTTTTTGAGAAGTTGTTTTCTTTTTCCAAGCTGGTGCCTCTTTCTTTCTTTCTTT
>NW_027185764.1:20822070-20829308 GCF_028583685.1 Petaurus breviceps papuanus
CTTTCTTTCTTTCTTATTCTCTCACATCAATTGTTTCCCCTGTTTTTCTTCTACCTTTCTTATATGATTTTTAAGCTCCTTTATGGCTTTCCCATGAATTCTTTCCCAGCTTGAGACCACTTCTCATTTTTCTTTGGCGTTTTGCTCATAGGTGTTTTGACATTGCTGTCCTCTCCTGAGTTTGTATCTTGATCTTTCCTGTTACCACTATAACTTTCTATGGTCAGATTCTTTTTGTTGTTCTTGTTGTTTGCTCATCTTTTTTGGCTCTTTCCTTTCTTTTAAATTTAAGCTCTGTTCCCAAGGTGAAAGGTACACTGTCTTGGACTTCTTGTGCCAGGAGCTGCACACCCTGATTGCTTACCTGGCACTGCACTGATGTTGCTCTGAGGTCTGTCGGGGACCCTCAAAACTGGTGCTATGCTGAGGTGGTATGGTAGGTTGTGGCTTGTGCTGCTGGAGGCTCTTGGGGTCTGGCAACTTATCTGTTACAGAGCCAGGTTCCTAGTACTGGTGTCTGATGTGTATTGAGACCAGTGGGGCATTTCTACCTTTCCCCAGGGATAGACTGAAACACATGGTGGTCTGGTCACTGGAGGATGCCTGTTTACTCAGGGCTATGCTTAAACACATGAAGGTCTGGCTTCTGGAAGTTGTCTGTTTGCCCAGAGCAAATCATAAGTACATGGTGGTTCTCAGATCTGGAGTCTGCCTATTCCCTAGGCTATGCTGAGGCATGTATGGGTCCTGGTGTTCGCCTTTGCCTGCTCCTCCAAATTGGGCCTGAGGATCTACCTCTGGTAGATCTAAGGAAGGGTTTCTGCTGACTTGTTGGGATGCTTCCTATCCTCAACTGTGTTCCCCTTTTACCTGAGTGAGACAGACTTTTGCTGCTGATCTTCCAAGTTTCTGTGGCTCACAGATTGTTTCACCGCATCTTTTTGCTGGTTCTGCTCTTCTAAGATTTGTTGGGGGCACTATTTTGTGGTTCTTTGGATGTGAACATGGGAGATCTATGGTGATTTACTGCTTACTCCACCAACTTGGCCTCCAGAAGTGGTTTCCTGGACTAGATAATCTTTAAGGCTACTTCTAACTCTAAATTATATGTGATTTGGAAAGACAATGCTTTGGTTACTTTAATGAAATAAAGGATCCCAGTACGGTTTGATCTTACCTATATAAGATATATCATCATGCAAAAATTTCCTTTTCCCTTTGCATCCTTTACATCTCCCTTTTCATTGTCCCCACCTTAATAAGTGTTTCAGCTTAAACATCCAACAAAAGTAACATTTAAAAATCCCAACATTAATTTTTGGAAGTATTCTGCTTTTGTGATTTTTAATACCTATGTGCATTGAACTTGAATACCACATAATCTTCTGTAAGAAAAACATGGCAAATTATGGATAGCTAATCCACATGTTCTTAATACAGTTCTTAAAAACACATACTCTGCATATTGAAATACACCATGCTGTTAATTTCCCAATTCAATGGGGATTCTTACTGAATCTCCAAGGAATTACAATGGTGAAGCAATTTTAATAGTTGTCATATGTACAATGAGTCATAACTACACCTGCAGCAAATTCATTTGGGAAGGGAGGTGGTAAAAGCAATAGCACAGAGGACAATACAAGGTCAGGTCAGTGGCACATAAGACTTTCTGATGTGGATTGTGGGTGGGTAGGAATAAAGTAATAGAAGATAGTCAGAGAATGAGGGAGGAATCAGAGCAGATGCTGTACCAGAAACTGAGCAGAGTACCTCCTGGAGTGCAGTAATAACACAAATAAATGACCCATCCCCCGAAGTTCAACCTTCTCACTATAAAGGCTGGGTAAGAAGGTGGATATGGCAATGGGTGGGAGATTACAGCAACCAAGGTAGTTGTGTTGCATGTTCCCAGAGGACTGGGAGATTAGGCACAAGAGTGATTGTCACTATGAAGAGGATGCCCACTCCTTGTGCTTGGACCAAGGGACAAAACCCCCTTTACCCTGTGCTTGTCATGGTTCTGGTATTTTTCATTGTTCTGGGTATTCAACAACAGCCACTAGTTAGAAAACCCAGGCAGAGATGTGACTACTTCAGGGTTACTTATTTCTTAAATTTTCAGTAAAGATCATGAAGGTACTATTGTCTTTTATTTGTTAAGTTCATGCCTGTTAGTATTTAGAATGCTCACAGTAAAGTCTCCCCATCACTAGTTGTCTCATTTTCAACTGGTTGAGTACCCATTAGCACCTACTAGCATAGGTTGTATTGCTCCTCTGAAACTTGCTTTGTTTTAATCGATAAGAAATTGGGAATTCTACCAATGGATTTACTTTGTGTTCTTTTTTTAAGTAGAAAAAAATATTACTATCTTACAATGTGGAAATCTAGTCCTGGTTCCATGGCTATATAGCTTAGGGACAGTGAACAAGTTAGTTAACTGTGTCTGTTTCCTCATTTCTAAGATAGGGATAATGATAACAGTTTGTGCCTTATATATATTGAACACCAGCATGACATAATGAATTGCATCCTAGATTTGAAGTCAGGAAAATCTGGGTTCAAATCTTTAATCAGATGCTTATTACCCAGTTGTAGGGTTCTAAATCAATCTCTTAGACTCCCTGAGCTTCAGATTCTTCATCTTTAATGAGAGTGGATAAGTGAGGAGCCTTCCTCACTTCATTTTGCCTGCCTCAGTTTCCTCAATTGTAAAATGGATATAATAGAAGCACTTACCCTCATGGGATTGTTGTGCGTCTCAAATGAGATAATATTTATAAAGCTTTTAACACAACGCCTGGCACATAACAAATGTGTATTGTTCCCTATAAATGTAATGTATGGAGGGGAGAAGGGTCTTTGTTTTCTTGGTGTGCCTTATAGAAAAGTCAGAATGGTACAAGCCACAATGACGGCAGAGCTCCCAGCTGCCATAATTTATTAAATGCACAAATGGTTGTTTGCAAAGCAAGGATGAACTGCACTCTTGATTCCACCCTTTAGTGCATTCTCTCTTGACAGTTCTGCACTTTGAACAAATCCCTTTTAACAAGAACACCTTGAGACCCTGGTTTTGTTTCTTCCTTATTGCATGAATATACCCACAGATAACTCCTTAGTTTTTCTCAGGCACCCAGTTCAGATAGAGAGGAGAAAGATGTATTTAGCTATCCTCTGACTTCCTCTACACTAAAGGTGACTCTGAAAAAGGAAAGGTCATTTGGCAAGAAGAACTGGGAAGGGGAGAGGAATTATGTAGCCATCCTGCCCCAAGCCCCAGTGAACACATCAACAGCTGCACGCAAATCAACTGGCCTGATTTGGGCCAAATGGCTGTGGAAGAAAAAGCATTTCAGAACTTGTCACCTGGGTGCTGAAGCTGAAACTGAAAGGAATTTTTTTTAATAGTAACAGCTGCTGGGGATAGCAAACACCTGTACTGACCAGGGATCGTTGGCTGGGTTGCGTGCTGGCTGCTGCTAGAGTCCTTCATGAGGAACTTTGGTACATTTCCAGAAGGGATAAATGATTTATTCTGTAGCCATTTGAAAATTGTAGCAATGCCATAGCAGGAAAGTGTAGGGATTTTCCTACTCCCATTCATTGCATGACCTTCTGCTATGGATAATATTTCATAGGATCATTGATTTAGAGCTAGGAGGAATCTTAGAGATGATTACGTCTAACCCCTTCATTTTACGTGTGAGGAAACTGAGACAGAGGTAAATTGCCTAAGATCTTATACATAAATGTTAAGGTAGGATTCAAACCCAGGTCTTCCTGGTTCAATGTCTAGAGCTCTGTCCACTAAATCAGCCTTCTTTATGATTATGAGAAAAAGCTGCATCCTTAGGACCACTTTCCATGAAGGCTTCCAGTCTCTTTATATTCTGGCAGTGGGGCAGGGAAATACTAGATGTCATTCAACCAGGCCTTTTGGCTTTCCCATTTTATGACCTATTAAGACTAGATGATCACCAGCTTAAATAGCTTGAACATTGCTAATAAGGAAAAATTTCAATATGTAACAGATGGACATAGTACCTTTGGGCAAATGTTCCATGAATAAATAAATACTTCTCTCACTACTCATCTACAATTTTCCTTCTTCTTAAACCTGGACACCTGGGCCTAGATGTTGAAACAGCTGGTTACTCAATAGGAAGATGACCATTGAGCCTTTGGAGGAGCAGAATTAGGACTGGATTGTCACTTACAGTTTAAACATAGTATCATTTTGTTAGCTGCACATAGGATTTGAATCCAAGTTGGCCCAAAATTTTGTCCTAGCTCAAATGGACAGAACTTAATCTCTCTCCTGATTTCCTTGTCCCAGTTCCCGTATGTTGCAATTTTTCTCTTGGTGGTGGGGAAAAAATATCCCTGGATCAAGTTGAGAAACAGATTTGTCTACTTCCACTGAGAGTTGGCCATTGATTCATGGACAATAATGACAGCAGTGGTATCTGTGTAAAGTAAGATACTTTGGAAACAATACCTGTGGGTGTACATGCATATAGTGTGTGTGTGTGTGTGTGTGTGTGTGTGAGTGAATCCCTGGCACTTAGCACATAGAATAGATAATTCATAAATACTTGTTAAATTTAATTGAATTTAAAGCTCACCAGCTACATGTTATCCTGTATTTAACTCTAATTTTGTTTTAGATTCTTATCTCTTACTCAGAGACAACTGAACTTGGGTTCAGAGAACTGAATCCAGGACCCAATTTACCTGCTTCATTTAAATTTGCCTTAAAAAGCTGACTTGAAAGCAGGTTTGTTAAGCTTGCCCTAGGTGCTCAAATGACTAGTTATGACTCTCCTCCTGCCTGGCACATTCAACTCATTTTACCTACTCTTGATTGTGACTTGTTAATACAGTAATCCTACCCTCTATATGAGTAGGGTCTTATAGAATTCCTTTCTCCTATTCTGTTCCCCAAACTAGGGGACTTCCAATCAACTTTATGCAAAGTGCTCAGTAACAAACCATGATGGGATTCAACACCTGTCCCAAACTGTGGTAGGATAAACCTAGCTCCTAGGTTCATCAAATACAACAATTTAGGTTTATAGTTTTAGGAAACTACAAATGAGAGGAGAGGGAAAGGGCATAGGATTTTGATTTGTGGACTTGGTATGTGATGTCTTTGGATGTATTGGAGGGCGATGAACTCTGGAAGACTATACAGTCATTTCATCTCTAGCCAAATTTGGAATCCATTTTAATCTTACAGTTCAAGCTTGGGAGATAAAAAATTCAGAATTAAGAGTCTGTGAATGTTACAAAGCCTCATCTCCTTTTCTTTCCAATAAGATGTATAAGTGCAAAAAATATGTAAGATGCATGCTATGGTGAAAACACATTATATTGCTTTTTACAAGCTGAGCAAAGATGACATAATGTGCCAAAGTGCATGACAAACATTAGTTGAGCAGAGCTAGTTTGTAATCCTTAAAAAACAGGGTTTTTCTTGAATAATGGAAACCCAGACTCTTTGGCTTTTATGGGATCTATTATAACAGATGCTGAATGAAGTTTGAAGCTGCTATTATTATGACAGCAGCATGTTTAATTTATTTTCAGCTTGGACTAAGAAGATGAAATTCACAAAGGTGACCCAGGTTGTAATAAGTGCATTGTAATATGTATCCCTTCTCTTCTTTTCTCATCCCCTCATTTCATCTCCCCTCCTCCCTTCTTCCTCACCCCTGAGTCAACTGAGATATTATATGTAAAGCAGTCTGCAAATTTTAAAGCACTATATAAACATTAGAGGGAAACATAAGGGGAGAGAGAAAAGGAATAAAAATCAGTATAGAACCTACTATGTGCCAGGCACTGTCCTAACCACCAAACAAGTGTTGCCTCATTTGATCTTCCCAACAGCTCTGGGAGGTAGGCACTGTTATCATCCTCATATTACAATCAAGGACTTGAGTTAGAAAAAAGTTAAATGACTCGTCAAGGATCACAAAGCTCCTAAGTGTCTAGGGCCATATCTGAACTCAGTTTTTCATGACTCCAGCCACAGCAGTCTAATCACTGTGCCACCTAGTTGCAAGCTATTGTCTTATTTATTATTGTTATCATTACTGTTGTTATTGAATTTATCTCTAACTTCTGTTACTCAGGATGCTTGCCTTCATAATAAATATTTTTAAAATAAAAAGAATCCAGCAAAACCAGCCAATACAAAGACACTCAAACTTGTCCTGAGAAAAATGTTTCATATTCAAGCCAACTTCAAAATATGTTTCACAATAGTCATTCATATACTATAACTAAATTTCACTGACTTCTTATTATTCTTCTATGATATAATTCCATCAATCACCCAAGATGCAACTCAGATGGTTTTCAATGATCCAAGAGAATGCTTGAGTCCCAGAACTATAAGGTACTAATTACTTGAAGTGCACCTTCCCTAGGGGAAGTCATATAAGGAGAAATAAAACACTTTTAAGAAATTTTTTAAATTTTATTGATATCTTTTGTTTTTAAATCACCTTGATTTCAAAATTTACACCTTCCTCTTACCTTGTCAAGTGAACTATACCTTTTGACAAAAAGTAAAAGAGAAAATTTAAAAAATGCACTTCAGCAAAACTAATCTGCATATTTAGAAAGTCTGACTGAATACAGAATATACTAACTCCATATCCTGTACCCACTTTTCCTCACATCTGCCTTTGTAATGAAGGGAAAGAGTGGAATTTTTAAAAGTTCTTCTCCAGGGTCAAAACTGATCATAAATTTTGTACAAAATATCCAATATTGTTTTTTCAATTTACATTCTTGCCATTGTGTTTTTATATTCATATATACACACTAGTTTTGGTATATGTGTACACATACATATATAAATACATGATATGTGTATGTGCATATATACATATACACACATGTACATATATAAATATACAATGTAGTAAAATCATAGCCTAGCAACATATGACAATTTGCTATTCTACTACTAATCAACGGACATCACTTTTTGTTTCTACTTTTATTTTACTACCACAAAAAAGTGATGATGAATGTTTTTGTTACATTTGCAACCTGTCTTTCTCCTTTTGACCTCCTCTAAGTATAGGCCTGATAAGTAGGGTCTCTGAATTAAAGGGCAAGAAAATATAGATAGAAAGCTAGATGGATGGATGGATGGATAGATAGATAGATGATAGATAGATAGATAGATAGATAGATAGATAGATAGATAGATAGAT
>NW_027185764.1:20829318-20886575 GCF_028583685.1 Petaurus breviceps papuanus
GATAGATAGATAGATAGATAGATAGATAGATAGATAGATAGATAGATAGATAGATAGGTAGATTTTTTATTAAGCACTTAATACTTTAGAGGCACTGTGGATACAAATAAAAAGAAACAAGACCATCTACGCCGTCTAGGAACTTGTATTCTTTTTTTTAATTTTCAACATTCACTTCCATAAGTTTTAAATTTTCTCCCCCTCCTTCCCCAAGACAGTGCAATCTGATATGGCCTCTACACATACATTCCTATTAAACACATTTTCACATTAGTTATATTGCATAGAAGAATTTTAATGAATGGGAGAAAAACCACGAGAAAGGAAAAAAAAAAGAAAACAAACAAAAAAAGAAAATAGTCTGCTTCATTCTGTATTCCAACTCCATAGTTCTTTCTCTGGATATTGACTGGCATTTTCTATCATGTGTGCTTCGGAATTGTTTTAGGTCCTTGCATTGCTGACAAGGACTAAGTCTATCAAAATCTGTTCTTGCACACTGTGGCTATTACTGTGTACAGTGTTCTCCTGGTTCTGCCCCCCTCACTCAACATCAGTTCATATAAGTCTTTCCAGGTTTCTCTGAAGACCATCTGTTCATCATTTCTCAAAGCACAATTGTATTTCATTACATTTATATACCACAACTTGTTCATCCATTCCCCAATTGATGGGCATCCCCTTGATTTCCAGTTCTTGGCCACCACAAAAAAAGCTGCTAAACATATTTTTGTACACGTGAGTCCTTTTCCCATTTGTATGATCTCTTTGGGATACAGCCCGTAAGTGGTATTGCTGGGTCAAAGAGTATGCACATTTTTATAGCCCTTTGGACATAGTAGGAACTTGAATTCTAAGGAACGAATAAAGAAGTACTGGAGAAGAGGGAAGGGAGAAGCTATAAGGGCCTAACCGGAGGTGCTAGGACCATTTTAGTCACTTTGAGTGAATGACTCCAAATCAGCTTACAGAATGGCTAGACCAGTTCAGAGCATCATCAACAGCATTTAGTGTGTCTATCTACTCATGACTCCTCCTGAAGCATTATTTAAATCTCTTATCATGTTTTCCAATTTGTTGGCTTCCTGCTGAAAACTCCGATGTATTTTAGTTTACATTTTTTAATATTAGTAATTTGGAACGCAATTTTTTTCACTGTTAACAGTTTGCAATTCATTTTACAACCCTTGAAAACTTTTGAATATTTTCATCATTGGGAAATGGGTTTTAGTCATATAATGTTGCTAATTCCTTATAATTCTAAGATATCAGAATCAAAGATAATGAATTAAAATATTTCTTTTTTCCAGTTGACAGTTTCTCTTCTTAGTTAATCTGTGTTTATTTTACTCATGCAAATGTTTCTTGGTTTCACATAATCATTTTATTCTTTGTGATTTTCTCTATCCTTTCTTTTGACAAAAATTCTTTTCCTAGCTGTTCTCTTCCTGTATGCCCTTTGGCACAGTTATACCACTGCTACACCCATACCCAAAGAAATCAAAGAGAAAAAGTTCCTATATGTAGAAAAAATATTTATAGCATATCTGTTTGTGGTGGCAAAAGCTGGAAACTAAAGGGATGTTCAATCAATGACTGAACTAATCAGCATATATGAATATAATGGAGCACAATATGATGTTGGAAGTCTGAAGCCTTTCTCTTTTGGCACAAGAAGGTCTGTTTACTACCCCCAAAATTTCTATGTAAGTAAATAGAGGATACATACCAAAAATTTCCATCAATAGTATGGCATGACAACAGTACATTGAAGAGTCAGGAAAGGTCTCTTAAAGGAGGTATAATGAGTAGATCAAGGTTTTCTAAGAGAAGAGGATCAAGGTTTAAACTTACAGGGATCAAGGTTTTCCAAGAAGAAAAGGTGAGGAAAAAGTGAATTGCAAGCATAGTGAGCAGAATATACAAATGTATGGAAAACTAGAAAGGAAATTTCACAGGGTATAGCAGAAGAAGAATCTATTTATATATCTCTATCTATGAAGATACATACACAAATATGTGTGTGCATGTATGTGAATATGTATATATACATACACACATTAAATATATATATGTATATGTATATATATATATTAGCTGTGAGAGAGGAATACTCAAGTCTACGATTATCCTGTTATTAACTTCACATTTTAAAATATCACTGTTTTTATTTTTATATCATCTACATTTCCCAATATCTCTCTTTCTCCAATCCCCATCTTGTCCAGAGTCAATGTTTTAGACAAAGAATTAAAAAGGGGAGGAAGAGAGAAACTGTTTGGGAAAATTAACCAGTACACCTAACACACACACACACACACACACACACACAATATGACATTATATGCAACATTCCACACCCAGTATCCTCCACTTTAACAAAAAAGAGGAGGAGATAACTTTCTGGCATACCTTTTTTTAAGCAATTGGGGTTAAGTAACTTGCTCAAGGTTACACGTCAAGTTATTTCTGGGTGTGGTGCTAAGTGTGTGAGCCTGGATTTGATCCCCAGGTCATCCTGACACTGGAGCTGGTGCTCTTACTCACTGAGCCACCTGGCTACCCCTGGCATATCTTTTAATTATAAATTTATGGTATTTAATTTCAAAAGTCAACTTTTTAAATATTTATTTTGTTAAATGTTGACTTCTTAACTCTCTTCTACCAGTCCCTCCCCCATCCATTGACAAAGCAAGTAATGTGATATCAATTATAAATGTGAAATCATGTGAAACATATTTCACTATTAGCCATGTTGGAGAAATGAAAGAAACATAAAGAAAATGAAAAAAAAAATTATACTTAAATCAGCACTCAGGATTTATCAACTGTCTCTCTATGGCGGCAGATAGCATTTTTCATTGAGTCCTTCAAGAACTCACTTGGATAATTGTGTTGATCAAAGTAGTAAATCATCCACAGTTTTTCATTGAACAGTATTGCTGTCATTGTGCATGATGTTCTTCTACTTCTTCTCACTTCCCTTTGCTGATATCAGTTCATATACATCTTCCCAGTTTTTTCTGAAATCATGCTACTTGTCATTTCTTATACAACGGTAGTATTCCATCCCAATCTTATATACAACTTGTTCCACCATTCCTTCAAATGATAGACATTCCCTAAAAGAATCGATTTTTTGATACCACAGAAAGAGCTGCTATTTGTACACATATATATATATTCTTTTCCTTTTTTTCTTTGATCTTTTAGGGATACAGACCTTGTAGTGATATTGCTGGGTCAAATGATAAGTGCAGTTTGGCCATATGATTTTCTCAAGAATAGTTGGACCAGTTCACAACTCAACCAACAATGTATTAGCATGCCAATCCTTCCACATCCCCTCCAGCATTTGTCATTTTCTTTTTTCTATCATATTGGTCATTTAAATAAATATGAGGGAATAACACAGAGTTGTTTTAACTTCATTTCTCTAATCAATAGTAATTTTGAGCATTTTTTCATCAGACCATAGATAGCTTTGTTTTTTTTTTCTTCTGAAAACTGTTCATATCATTTGACCACTTATTAATTGTGTACATTTTTTCCTAAATTTAACTCAGTTCCCTATATATTTGGTAAACCAGGTCTTTATCATAGAAACTTGGTGTGTGTATCTCTATTTACATTTCTATATTTGTGTATACATATATATGTATGTGTGTGTATATATACACATATATATTTCAGTTTTGACTTTCTAATATTGTTTGTGAAAAAATTAATTTGATGTAATCAAAATTATCCATGTTACTTCTTGTGATCCTCTCTATTTCTTGTTTTATCATAAATTCTTCCCTTATCCATACATATGAGGTAAATTTTTTCATGCTCCCGTAAAGTGCTTATGATATAACCCTTCATGTCTAAATCATGTACCCATTTGGACTTTATGTCATTATATGGTGTGAAATACTGCTCTGTACCTAGTTTCTGCCAAACTACTTTTCAGTTTTCCCATCAGTTTTTTTTTTTTGTCAAATAGTGAATTCTTTTCCCAAAAGCTGAGTCTTTGAGTTTACCAAACACTAAAATACTATGGTCAGTTACTACTATGTATTATGTACCTAATCTATTCCAGTGACCCACCACTATATTTCTTAGCTAGTACCAGATTATTTTGATGGTTACCATTTTGTATATAGTTTCATATCTAGTATTGAATAGTCACCTTCCTTCACATTTCTTTTTCTCCTTGATTCCCTCAATATTCTTGACCTTTTATTCTTCCAGATGAATTTACTTATTATTTTTTTATATCTCTATAAAAATGTTTTTGGTAGTTTGATTGGCATAGCATTGGATAAATACATTCAATTTGAATAGTCTTTTTTAATATATTGGCCTGGTCTACCCGTGAGCAATTAATATTTCCCAGTTTGTTTAGATCGGTATTTGTGTGAAAATTATTTTATACTTGTATTTTTATAGTTCTTGAGTTTGTCTAGACTGTAGACTCAAATTTTATATTGTCTGCAGTTATTTTAAATTTAATTTTTCTTTTTAACTCTTACAGATGGAGTTTGTTGGTAATAAATAGAAATGTTCATAATTTATGTGGATTTATATATATTCTGCAACTTTGCTAAACTTGTTAACTGTTTCAGCCATTTTTAGTTGATTCTACAAGATTCTCTAAGTATACCATCAAATTGTCTGCAAAGAGTGAGAGTTTTATTTCTTCATTGCCTATTCTTATTCCTTCAACTGCTCATTCTTGTCTTCTTTTTATAGCTAGCATTTTTACTAAAATATTTAATAATATTGGAAATAATGGACATTTTTGCTTTGCTTCTGATCTTATTAGGAAGTCATCAAGCTTATTCACATTACGGACAGTGCTAACTCTTATTTTTAGATAGATACTACTTATTCTAAGGAAAGCCCCATTTATTCCTATTATTTCTAGGGTTTTAAATTGGAATGAATGCTCTATTTTGTGAACAGGTTTTTTTCTGAATCTATTTAGATAATTGTATGATTTTTGTTAGTTTTCTTATCTCCATGGTTAATTATATGATTTGTTGTATTAATATTGAACCAATCCTGTGTTCCCGATATAAATCCTACATGCTCATAGTGAGTGATCTTTGTGATCTATTACTGTAATTTTCTTGCTGATGTTTTATTTTTTTATTTTTGTATCACTATTTCCTGGTTGATACCTTCCCTTCTTATCATTGTTGTTTTAATTTTCTTCATGCAAAAACCTTTAATTTTATGAAGTTTAATGTACTTAATCCTTTGTGATCACTTTGATTTGTTAAGAATTAGCACTCTATAATCATGAGAGATACATAATCTGTTTTTTCCTATTTTTATGTGTGATCTGACTTTTAATAATCAGATTTTTATTTAAATTTCTCTAATCTCCTTTCTATCAGCATTCTTTTGAGTTTCCCCTGAGAGTTTTCTCAAATTGGTAGCTTTTTCAGGTAATTTACATTTTCAGGTTAGCAAAATACTAGTTTTTTTTAGTTCAATTGCTTCTGATTTTTCTTTTTAAAATATGTCACATTTTGACCATTAAGCTAATTTGATTATTATTAACTTATATTATTTTGGGGAGATTGTTGGTCTTTAACTAGCTGAATTCTCCTCCCCTCTCTCCCTGCCTCATACCACAGAAAACACAAAAGAGAGATAATGATTATGATTAAATATTAATATATTAACAAGGTGTCATACTAACCATAAAAATTTGACCAATCTCCACAATATCATTTGACATAGTTCTAGAAATATTTGCAATCATAACACAAGAAAAAGAAATTAAAGGTATAAAGATAAGTAAAAAGGAGATAAAAATATCTCTATTTGTTGATGACATGATGATTCACTTAGAAAATCCTAGGGTATCAGTAACAATTCTAATTAAGATAATTAATAGCAACAGCAGTGTTTAAGGCTATAAAATGAGCCTACAAAATCAACATCATTTCTGTATAGCAATAACAAAATCAAAGGGGCAGTAAAAGGAAGACAAGTCCCATTCAAAATAACTACAAAATATTTAGGAAATCATTCTACCAAAGGATAGAAAATACTTGAATAAATTCAATTTAAAAGAACTGATTAAAGAAATAAAGAACAGATTTGGCTCATGGGTGAGCCATGCCAAGAGAATAGTAAAAATAACAAAACTAGCAAAGTTCATTTCCAGTTTTAATGCTACCCCTATCAAAGACTCAAAGCATACTTTACAGAATTCAATAAATTAAAAAAATTGTTTGTATATGCAATATTAAGGAAAATAAAGAAAAATGTAGAATCAATGAAAGTACAATAGTATTTCCAGAATGCAAACTGTAAATAGCAATCATCAACATAATTTATTATTGGTTTAAAAATAGAGAAGTAGGTCAAAGGAACAGACCAGACAAGAAGGAATCGGAAACAATTTGACTCGATAACACAGTCTTCAAAAAACTTGAAAACATACATTACTTAGAAAAGACCTCACAATTACATATATGATTATATTTATCTGTATGCATATACAGGTTAAAAATATGTATGTACATATATACACATGTTTGTACCTATGTATGCATATACATATGCATGTCACACGTGCACATGTGTGTGTAAAGCAGTCTGACAGAAATTATTAAACCAATAGCTTATGCCATATTCTAGCATATATTCAAAATGTATATGTAACCTTAATGTTAAGGATTATTTCATTTTAAAAAAATAGGAGAGAAACAAATATACTTTTCACAACTATGGGTAGGATATATATTTTTTAACCAAATAAGAGATAGGAACGATTACAAAAGAAGAGGTGTTGTCCCTAATATACAAATTATTCCTCAGACTAAACCCAATTATAAATCTCTTACCACAGTTCATATGCCTTCTCCTCATTCCCTACCCTAACATGCAACTATTATTTTCATTTTCCCTTCAGAGGTGAAATATATCTTCTAATCTTTCCATCTTAGGCCATGGCCTATGTGCTTTTATACTATTCTCCCATAGCCCCCAATTTTATTGGAAACTAAAGAAATTTTGCTTTCTGGTCCCCACTATGGACTGAGGGGGGGGGCGGGTTATTTCTATCTTTCCTTTGTCTTGTCATTTTTCAACTTCCTTCCATTTTGTTTGTCCCACAAAAGAAATTGACTTATTTAAGGGGAGCATAGTATCTTTCCTATACTCTATTGGCTTTCTCTCTCCTTTCCCAATTCTTTGTTAGCACATTAAGTTTTTCTGTTCCTTAGTGATCATTCACTCTTTCATTTACTCCTTAGTCCACTTTTTTTAATTGCCTATAAACATGAAAGAATACTTTTAATTAGTCTTGGAATCTGTAATTATTTGCCTTTCTTGTATGTTTTGGTTGGAATGTTTGCAAAATTAATATTCTGATCACTTTTTTGAAGAATGGTTCAAATTCTATATTTTGTAGAAGTTTAAATTAATTTTGTTGATAATTAGGCTTGACTTTGTAGGATATGTTATTTTGTACAGCAGTTTGAGTTCCTTTGCTTTTTGGAATACTTTATTCCATTTTATTTTTTTTATTTCTCATGACTGGAGAATAATCTTGCATTATTTCAATTGCCAATTATTCATAGCTGAAGCTCTTTATCCTGCTTGTTTGAAATTGTTTCCCCTGTTATTTAAATTTAACTACTATAACACTGGGATTTTAGTTGTAATTTTTTTTCACTAGGGAAAGCCTATGGATTATATACACTATAAATAATAGGATTCACAGGATAATAGATATACAGCCAGAAGAAACCTTAAAGACCATCTAGTCCAGTCCACTTATTTTACAGCTGAGGAAACTAAGTTCTAGGGATCTTAAGTGACTTGCAGAGTCACACAGCTAGTAAGTTTCTGAGGCCAATTTGAATTCAGGTATTCCTGACTCTAGACCTGGAACTCTATCCACTGCTCTACTTGACTGCCTTGAAAAGCAACAAGAACAGATATAATTAGAAGAAATATTAGAGGTCATTCAATCCATTCATTTTACAGATGAGGAAATTGAGTCCTAGGTAGCTTAAGTGACCTGAATGAAGTAACTCATATGATGACTCCAGAATTACTGCTTTTTTATTCTTAAAAAGGTTATATTAACATATTTTATTTTATACTATTTTCATTTTTAAATATACCCTATTCTCCCTGAATAATCTCTTATAACAAGGAATAAAAAAGAGAGGGATCAGGGATAGTATGGCATTATATATAGTATTCCATAGCCATATTTTCCACCTTTACAAAGTTGCTCATCAAAACTAAACAAGGCATTAATTGATTCTAGATGGTATGGTGATTAGAGCACTGGGTCTTGAGTCAGGAAGACCTGAGTTCAAATTACTACACCTACTATCTTTGTGATTCTGGGATACAATGGGGATGGCAGTAATAAAAATAATCTAGGCCCTCCCATCCTAATATGGGGCATTAAATACTCAAATACTCAAAAGTATCTAGTCTCTGATCTATATGGATATTCCCTTCCCTGATGTAGATTGTAACCCTGTAATACATAGCTTTCTTGAGTGTCTATTGTCTATATGCTTCCAAGCAGTCACTTATATAGGGGTGCACCTAACAAGTGGAAGCCTTACCAGCTTTCTCCCCACATCTTGAGGGGACCAGTGGTAAATTCAGAATGTGAACATAATGGAATATAATTAATGAGAATAAATAATTTCTGTAAAATCACATTCTTTTTTTTCCTCCAATGAGAAGTAAAAGTGCAAAATGTCTGTCCATGTAACAGTGAGAACAAAATGAAAAGCTTATGCAAATATAACTTCAATTTTGGTTTATTTCTTAGCTTGGCTAGCACAAACCCAAACTCACTCAAGAGCCTGCCCTTCACTTTAGCTATGATAGCAGTCTGCATTGCTTGAAGGATTTTCCCACTCTGAGACATGTCCAGGTCTCTCTTCTCCCCCTCCCAATACTGAATTCAGAGTTTTTGCTTTATTCTTAGCACTACCATCTTGATTCTCACTTCAAGTACACATTGCTTAACAGCTAGCCAGACAGTACACATTGTAGGCTGCCAAAGTTTCCAGTAAGTACTGGCACCAAGGAAACAGTACCCAGCAGAGCACAAAGCAGAGATTAGACCTAAGGACCTCTGTAGTAAAAGTGGGCAATGAGCTAAATCCCAGTACATGCTATTCTTCCTTCCATTAGTCATAAGGTCTTGGGTGCTGCTTCCAACAGACTGAATGATTTCAGTTTGGCAGCCTTAATCAGATCGCAAGCACAAGGGAAGCTGCCCAGGTGGCCAGTCAGAGCCTGCAATGTTGCAGCCTTCTCTAGCTTCTCACAGTTTTCAGTTTTCAGGCTGTTTACTCTTTTCCAAGCACAGGGCACCAGAGTCTTTCCATCAAGGTCACAATGTGGTGTGTGTGTGTACACTTGTGTGTGCATTCATGCTGCAGATCCAAATCCATTGGAATCTTGCCAGTGAGGATGACCTGGAATCTCAGGTTCAGCAACTGTTCAACACATAGGTCATCAATAATATGAGCTCCTAACTCCTGCCCACTTCCACCTCTGACTGAAGAGTTAGGAGATCCCTGTATATTAACTGTGTTTTTTCTGGTTGTTACAATGGAGACTATGGAACACAGTGTGGCTGAGAGTAGGGATAAGAGTGTGTACATGCATGTGTGTGTATATATATATATGTATGTATGTATGTGTGTATATGTATACACACGTATTATAAATATAAAATTCTCTTATAAAAATATATCAAAGCATTGGTAATTTCTGAATAACAAAGTATATTATATACATGCATATGTATATGTGTGTACATGTCTATAAATATATTTTAATGTATATGTACATATATACAAATGTGTATACATGCACATGTGTATATACACAGTATATTTCACACCCACATATATACATACATATATATATATATGTATGTATAGGAGAATGTTGTTGGATAACAACCCCCTAAATTTTTAGTAGGGCACCATGGGTTTCTATACCCCAGTACCTATATAACTTATTTCCCAGTTGCCTGTAAAAAAAAACAAACAATTTTTAAACATTTGTTTTGAAAACTTTGATTCGAGATTTTTTTCCCCTTCTTCCCTTCTCACCCCGCCCCCCCGGGAAGATAAGCAATTCAATATAGATTTCACATGTGTAGTTACCCAAATCATTTCCATATTACTTATATTGTGAAACACTGACTACATTTCCCTCCACATTATCCTGCCCCCCATTTATTCTATTTTCTCCTTTGACCCTATCCCTTTTCAAAAATATTTGCTTCTAACTGCCCTCTCCCCCAATTTGCCCTCCCTTTTATCCTCCCCGCTCTTATCCCCTACCCCCTATTTTCCTGTAGGGTAAGATACCAAATTGAGTGTGTATTTTATTCCCTCCATAGGCCAAATTCATTGAGAATAAGGTTGTCCCATTCCCTTTCACCTTCCTGCTCTACCCCTCCATTGTAATAGTTTTTTCTTGCCTCTTTTATAATGAGATAATTTACCCTAATCTATGGCTCCCTTTCTTCTTCTCCAAATAAATTCCTCTCTTAGCTATTAATTTTATTTTTTAGATATCATCCCTTCATATTCAACTCATCCTCTGCCCTCTATGTGTACATGAAAATACAAATGCCCACATTCACATATGTTAATATACACATACATCCTCCTATACATACATATATATGTATGTATACATATATACATATATATTCCCTTCAGCTATCTTCATACTGAGAAAAGTCTTATGAATTATAATTATCATTTTTCCATGTAGGAATGTAAATACTTAAACTTTAATAAGTTCCTTATGATTTCTTTTTCCTGTTTACCATCTCATACTTCTCTTGCTTCTTGTATTGGAAAGTCAAATTTTTGTTCAGCTCAGGTTTTATCATCAAGAATGCTTGAAAATCCTCTATTTCATTGATTGACCATATTTTCACCTGAAACATTATACTTAGTTTTGTTGGGTAGGTGGTTCTTGGTTTTAGTCCTAACTCCTTTGACCTCCAGAATATCATATTCCAAGCCCTTAGATCCCTTAAACCAAAAGCTGCTATGTCTTGTGTTATCCTGATTGTGTTTCCACAATACTCAAATTATTTCTTCCTGACCACTTGCAGTATTTTCTCCGTGACCTGGGAATTCTGAAATTTGGCTATAATATTGCTAGGAGTTTTCTTTTTGGGATTTTTTTCCAAGAGGCTGTCAGTGAATTATTTCAATTTCTAGTTTGCCCTCTGTAATGACAATGTAAATTTTAAAGATCTTCCCTGCCCCTAGGCTAAAGTGCACATGGAGCCTGGGGTGGGAGGCTTGTTTTTCAGTAGATACTTTTTGATTGGCCAGTGGGTCCAAAAGGTTGTTACATTCTCTGAGCCAGGAGAAGGCTATATAAGCCCTGATGTGTAGCTTTGTTTTGGGACTCACTTTGAGAAGTGTTCTGTGATTTGATCTGAATTTTGGGAAGCCGTTGTTGAGAGTCCCCCGGCTTTGAAAAACCCAGATGTGGAAACCCAGATGTTGACTGGGTATGGATGTAATGGTTGGACAGTTTGGAAAGCTGTCTACTTGATCTGTTAATTTCTTGATAATTCTGTCTGTATATTTTGAAGTTTGGGGTGCTGACCTTTTTCCCCTGAACAAGGTAAACGATATATGTCTGACTGATTAAAGCAAGCTTGTTAACCCATTTTGAGTTGCTTTCCTTTAACAAAGCAGATCCAAGAACCTGTATGGGCAGCAAACACTGAGGACACACTTGGGGTGCTTGCTGCTACACCCTCTGCTTCTAGAATATCAGGGCAATTTTGCTTGATAATTTCTTGAAAGATAGCATCTAGACTCTTTTTCTGATCATGGCTCTCAGGTAGTCCAATAATTTTTAAATTACCTCTCCTGAATCTATTTTCCAGGTCAGTGGTTTTTCCAGTGAGATATTTCACTTTGCCTTCTATATTTTCATTTGTTTGGATCTATTTTATAGTATCTTGATTTTTCATAAAATCATTAACTTCCAATTGCTCCAATCTAATTTTGAAGGAGTTATTGTCTTCAGTGAGTTTTTGAAATTCCTTTTCCATCTGGAAATTCGGTTTTTTAAAGCATTCTTCTCCTCATTGGCTATTTGGGCCTCTTTTGCCATTTGAGTCAGTCTATTTTTTAAGATGTTATTTTCTTCATTATAGTTTTGGGTCTCCCATAGCAGGCTGTTGACTTGTTTTTCATTATTTTCTTGCATCATTCTCATTTCTCTTCCCAATTTTTCCTCCACTTTTCTTACTTGATTTTCAAAATCCTTCTTGAGCTCTTCCAAGGCCTGTAACCAATTTTTATTTTCCTTGAAGGCTTTTAATGCATGAGTTCTGACTTCAATGACTTCCTCCCACTTCATGCCTTGATCCTTTTTATCCCCCAAAAGTATTCTATGGTATGGTTTTTACTTCCTCTGTTTGCTCATATTGCCAGCCAATTACTTGACTTGAGCTCTTTGCCATGGTAGAACTCTGCTTCCAGAATGGAGAGAGCTATATCCCAAATTGCTGGGTTTTTTTCAGCTGCTGGATCTATTAGATGGGCACCCTCTCTACGGCCCCCACACGCTCTGACTCACAGGTCACACACCCCAGGACCACCACCCAAGACCACAATCCAGATCCAAGCAGGTCAAAGCAAGAGTGCTTACCCTCTGAATGGTTGCTTGGTCTCCCTACCATCTGCAGGCCAGGAGCCCCTGAAGCAGCCATGTGGCAGCAGCTGAAGCCACCATGCCTCCACCATTTCTCGCTCTAGGGGCAGCAGCCAGACCATGCTCCCCCTGTTTCAACAAAGTTAAACACTGACATTTTACTTTGTCTTTGGCATTTGTGGATTGAGAAGTCTGGTAACCACCATATCTGCTGGTGATTTACTCTTGTGAAGTCTGCTCTAGCCACTGCTGGTCGGGGCTTCCATGGGGCTAAAACCCTGGCTCAGTCAGGACTGTGCTCAGGTTGCAATGTGCTATAATGGACCCTTCATGCTGGCCTGCTGGCCTTCCTTTAGTGGGAGATTTGTTTTTCTCTTTCACTTTGTGGGTTCTGTAGCTCTAAATTTTTTTTAGAGTCATTTTTCACATGTATTGTAGGAGGTGGAAGCCAGAGCTGCATGGAAGTCCTGTTTCTACTCTACCATCTTGGCTCTGCCCCCACTCAGAGATGTTTTGATTTGCATCTCTCTAATCAATAGTGATTTAGAGCATTCTTTTTCCACATAGCTCTAGATAGCTTTAATTTCTTCCTTTGAGAACTGCCTGTTGATGTGCTTTGACCATTTATCAATTGGGGATTGACTAGCATTCTTCTCAATTTGACTCATTTCTCTATATATTAGAAATGTGGCCTTTATCAGAGACACTAGTTGTAAAAATTGTTTCCCTCCTAATCTTGGTTGCAATGGCTTTGTTTGTGCAAAACTTTTCAAATTAATGTAATCAAAATTATCCATATCGCATTTCATAATATTCTCTATTTCTTGTTTGGTCAAAAATTCCTCCATTCTCCATAAATCTGACAAATAAACTCTTCTTTAATACCATAATTTTTTATAGTATCAGCCTTTATATCTAAATTGTATACCCCTTTTGACTTTATTTTGATCAATGGTGTCAGTTGTTGGTCTTTGCCCAGTTTCTGCCATACTATTTTCCAGTTTCCCTAGCAGTTTTTTGCCAAAGAGTGGATTCTTATCCCAGCAGTTGGGGTCTTTGGCTTTATCAAATAGTAGATTGCTATAATCATGGTCTTGCGTACCTAATCTATTCTGCTGATCTACCCCTCTATTTCTTAGCCGGTACCAAGTGGTTTGGATGATTACTGCTTTTTAATGCAATTTAAGATTTGGTGTGGCTAGACCACCTTCCCTTGCATTTCTTTTCATTAAATCCCTTGATATTCTGGATATTCTAGATGAATTCTTCTAGATGAATTTTGATATTATTTTTTCTAGATTTATAAAATATTTTTTGATAGTTTGGTATGTCACTGAACAAGTAACTTATTAAGGTAGAATCATCATTTTTATTATATTACCCCTGCCTACTCATTAGCAACTGATGTTTTTTCCACTTATTTAGATCTGACTTTGTGTGAAAAGTGTTTTGTAATTGTGTTCATATAGTTCCTAGATTTGTTTTGGCAGGTAGACTCCCAAATATTTTATAATGTCTCCAGTAATTGTAAATGGAATTTCTCTATCTCTTGCTGTTGGGCTTTGTTAGTAACATATAGAAATGTCCATGATTTATGTGGGTTTATTTTTTGTGCTGCAACATTGCTAAAGTTGTTTATTATTTCAAATAGCTTTTTACTTGATTCTCTAAGTATATCATCGTATCATCTGCAAAAAGTGATAGCTTAGTCTCTTTGCCTATTCTAATTCCTTCAATTTCTTTTTCTTCTCTTATTTCTAAAGCTAATGTTTCTTGTAACATATTGAATAACAATGGTGATAATGGACATATTTGTCCCTCCCCCACCCTCAATCTTATTGGAAATGCATCTAGCTTATTCCATAACATATAATGCTTGCTGATGGTTTTAGGTAGATGCTTATTATCATTTTAAGGAAGGATCCATTTACTCCTGTGCTCTCTAGTATTTTTAATAGGTATGAATGTTCTATTTTGTCAAAAAAAATTTCTGCATTTATTGAGATAATCATATGGTTTCAGTTGGATTTGTTGTTGATAGGATAAATTATGATAATAATTTTCTTAATATTGAAACTGCCCTGCATTCCTGGTATAAATCCTACCTAATCAAAGTATATTATTCTCATGATAAGTTGCTGTAAACTTTTTGCTAATATTTTATTTAAAATTTTTGCATGTATAACATTAGGGAAAATGGTCAATAATTTTCTTTCTCTGTCTTGGTTCTTTTCAATTTAGGTATCATAACCATGTATGTATCACAAAAAGAATTTGGTGGGACTCCTTTACCAATTTTCCTAAATAGTCTATATAGTATTTGAATGCATTGTTCCTTAAATTTTTGGTAGAATTACATTGTAAATCCATCTGGCCCTGGAGATATTTTCCTAGGGAGTTCATTTGCTGGTTTGTTCAATTTCTTTTTCTGAGATAGGGTTATTTAAGTATTTTACTTATTCTTCTGTTAATCTAGGCAATTTGTGTTTGTAAATATTTATCCATTTCCCTTAGATTGCCAAATTTATTGGCATACAGTTGGACAAAATATTTTCTAATTACTGTTTTAATTTCCTTTTCACTGATGGTGAATTTACACTTTTCTTTTTTGATACTGGTAATTTGGGTTTTTTCTTTCCTTTTTGAAAATCAAATTAACCAAAGGTTTATCTATTTTATTGTTTTGTTTCGTAAAACCAGCTTTTAGTTTTATTTATTAGGTCAATAATTAATTTCAAGTTTCTTAATCTCTCCTTTGGTTTTAAGTATTTCTAATTTGGTATTTAATTGCAGATTTTCAATTCGTTTTTTTTTCCAGCTTTTTCAGTTGCATGCCCAATTCATTGATCTCCTCTTTCTCTATATTATTCATGTAGGCATTCAGAGATATAAAACTTCCCCTAAGAACCACTTCTACTGTATCCCATAAGTTTTGATATGTTGTTTCATTATTATCATTCCCTTGAATTAAGTTACTGATTGTTCCTACAATTTGTTCTTTGACCCACTCATTCTTTAGGATTTGATTTAGTTTCCAATTTATTTTTACTCTATCTTTCCATAGCCCTTTATTACATATAATTTTTTATTACATCATGATGTGAGGATGCATTTATTATTACTGGCTTTCTACACTGGATTATGAGGTTTTATGCCCTATTACATGGTCAATTTTTGTGTATGTGCCATGTACCTCTGAGGAAAAAAGGGGTATATGCCTTTCTATCCCCATTCAATTTTCTCCAGAGGTCTACCATATCTACCTCTTCTAAAATTCTGTTCACTTCCTTAACTTCTTTCTTATTTTCAGATTTAGATTTATCCATTTCAAAGAGGGGAAGTTTGAGGTCACCTACTAGTGTGGTTTTCCTGTCTATTTCTTCCTGTAACTCCCTTAACTTCTCCTCTAAGAATTTGGATGCAATACTTCTTGGTGCATATATGTTAAGTAATGATATTACTTCATTGTCTATGGTTCCTTTTAGCAGGATATAGTTTTCTTATCTCTTTTGATTAGATCTATTTTTCCATTTGCTTTGTCTGAAATCAGGATTGCTCCCCCCACTACCCCACCCTTTTTTGCTTCACCTGAAGCATAATATATTCTACTCCAGCCTTATACCTTTACCCTGTGTGTATCACCCTTTTTTCAAATGTGTTTCTTATAAACAACATCTTGTAGGATTATGGTTTTTCATCTCTTCTGTTATCCGCTTCGGTTTGGACAGCCCATCTCATTCACATTCACAGTTGTACCATCTGTGTCTTTCTCTCCATCCTATTCTTTCTGCCTGCCATTTTATGCTTTTATTTCTCCCTTCTCCCTTTCCTTCCTCAAAAGTTTTGCTTTTGACTAATAACTCCTTTACTCTTCCCTTCCTTCTGTTAGCCACCCTCACTTTTCTTTGCCTTTTCCCTTATTATTTATTCCCTCTCTTCTAACTACCCCCTCCTTTTTTATCTGCTTTCTCCTACCACTGCCTATAGGGCAAGTTAGATTTCTGTATTTCCTCCTTGAGCCACATTTGATCAGAGTAAAGTTGAAACAATGCTCATCTCCCTATGAATTCCCTCTACTATAGCATGTTTTTGTGCTTCTTCATATGATGTAGTTTACCCTTTTCTGCCTCCTCCTTTTCTCTTTTCCCATTACAATCCCTTATCACTCCTTAATTAGGATTTTTATCATAATATCAATTAATTTATCCCCACACAAGTCCCTGTGAGCTGGGAAATGGAACAGGAGAGGAGAGCTGCCTATGTGTGTATCCAGGCAAGAGTTGGATGAATCCAGGCAAGAGCTGGGAGCAGTCAGTTAAGGAAAGAGGAGCCTTGGTGTTTGGAAGTCAGCCTCTAGTCAAGATGAAAGAGGGCTTTACTTTGATACTGTGTAATAATTGATGATATTATGGCTTACTGAATGATATGTTTTGTTTAAGACTAGGTGGCCACCTCAATAAGTTTTTATATTATGCTGTTGTGAATGTTATGCTTTAGTTTCTTGAATGTTATGCTTTATTTTATTGCTAAATAAATAGATAGTTCACTATACTATGTGATTAGATACTTAAAGTTATTAACAGTGCTCAGGAGAACTGTTCGTAATTGGCTTTACACAAATCCAAAACAATGAGCAAGTGAGACTTGAACTGGGATCTATTATTGGCCAATCAGTGAAATCCAGAGTGATTTGAGTTGTAAGGAAGCTGGGAAAGTCTTCTTGCAGTAGATCCTTCTTTCAAGAAATATTTTGCATCACAATATTTTAATGCAACCAAAGAACTCAGGCAGTCCTTTGGAGTACCTCTTAAAGGGGTCTGAGCTAAAAATCCAAAGTTATCTTTAAAAAAATCTAGATAAATGATTCCCAATGGTAGCTAGCAGCATTAGAATCTTTTGAGGGGTGTTTTGGAAGAGAAGAGCCAGGAATATTTGAGTTCAAGTCCTTCTTGACTCCTACTGGCTATACTTCACTTAAACTGCAAGCCCCAGCTATGCCAAGATTCTCCACTGTAGAGGAATTTCAGATTTGTACTGGTTAAGGAAGTTTCTATATGGGATGTATCTTAATACTCCACCTCAAAAACAAAGACAAGCCCTTATGTTAATGAATTTTCCTGTTCTCATAGGTACTATCTGGTGCCTTGCTTTATGAATATATTATCTTAAAAATTTCTAAATCTCTTCCACAATTCTTTTTTTTTTTATTACCTGAATTGGGGAAGGGGAAGGCGGGGTCCCTGTCTCTTTATTAATTTCTGTTTCCTTATGGTGTCATAGCCGGGCTGAAGGGGGTGAAGAAGAAAATTACTTTTGTTTGAGAGTGTCTTTGGGCCTCAGGGATGATGAAGCTCACAGCCAGGAGTCCATCCTGGGATTTGTCAGATGAATTGTTAAGAGTGAGACCTTGAGCCACGTTCTTGATATTTCCTTGTTCTTTCCTTGAGGTAAGGGAAGAGAGGTATTCTGGGACTGTAGCGGGCTGTTGAGCAGGCCGTCGGGTAGTCAAAAACATGTTTCCACCCAGAGTTTCCTCCTGCTGAACAGTCTCTACCTGTTTGTGTTGGAATAGGTCTTTCTCTTTTGAATTCAGCAATTTTACCTTGTCATCTTTAAAATCTTCAACCATCTCTCTGGATGGCAGGAGATGCGTCTTGTTTCTGGTCCTGTTTCTGTCAGAGCTAGTATCTGTGGCTTTGATCCAAGTGGTTGGCGGCACGTGGCGGCGGGACATCTGAGTTACTTGGTCCAGTTTTTTCAGTTCCTTGAGCAGATATGGGCTCATTGGATAACGGGCTCCCACCAGGGCCTCATTAGCAAGTTCTGTGCTGCCACGAGCCAAATACTCCTCAGACCTGGTGATAACCCTGGCTGTAGGAGAATTGTGAGAATATCGAGTACCCTTTTTTTCCTGAGGTACTAAAGGACTAAACTCCATCCCCTTGATGTTAGGTAGAAAGTGCCTATGGCCCAGGAAGGGAGAGACAGGGAGGTCTTTCTAGTCGCCCCGCCGTTGCTGTTGCTATGGGTACCAGTCACAGAGGGCTGGGAGGAAGGAAGGGGGAGGGGAAGAGTGGCATGGGGAGGTTGCCCCAGGAAACACGCAGGCAGAGGGAGCTCCATAGTGTGTTGCTAGGAGACCTATCTTCCCCAATTCTAGTTCGTGCACCTAACAATCTATCCTGAGTCTTCTTCAAAAACTTCAAATGCTTTCAGTGACCTCATTTTTCCCATTGATTGAAGCCTAAATCTCTCTGCCTTGCTTTTTAAGGTTCACCATAATGTACCTTCCCTAAAGGTACTGCCCCACCCAAACTTATCCTGTACTGCATAGTCAAATTGATCTACTCACCTTCAGACAATTAACACATGTTTATTCCTGTACCTGTGTAAGCTCTCATGTCTCACTTGTCTGTATCTCTACCCATCTAAATCCCACAAATTCTTCAAGATTATGCCATAAAATCCACATCCCCCAAAAACTCTTCCCTGACTATTTTAGCTTTCATTGATCTCACTCTTCTCTGAAATCTAGAAAAAGTTGTTTCACACAACTTAGCATTTAAGAGTTCATGTCCTAGTTTTCACTCATCAAATTGGACATATTTATTGAACACTTGAAAAGTGCAAAGACTATTCTCCTAATAAGATTAATGCACTATTTCATGTGCCTTAGTCATATTTGCTCATCTTATCATTTCTACCTTTAAACATCTCTCAGATAAGATTTTTTTTCTTCATTCACATGCCTAGTTCAGATCTTCATGACCTCTTTCCTGAACTAATTGGTCTCACTGCTATTCCAATACTTCTTCCTCTTAGCTACAAAATTATTTTATTTTAAAAGAAATATATTTTTATTGTTTTTACTTTACATAGATTTTTCTCTTTATCCATCTTCTCCTCTCAGACAGATATCCTTTATAACATTTTTTTTAAATAAAAAGGTGGAAAAGATGGCAAAATAAACAAAATTGATCAATAACATCAAAATTTTAAAATCTCTCATGATATTTGAAATGTTTCACATCCAGGGATTGCCGCTTCTGAAAAGATAGGGAGAAGAAGTCTTCTTATATTTCTTCTTCGGGGCCAAGTTTGTACTTTATAAATCAACAAAATTTAGTGTCAATTGCTTTGTGGATGTTCTTTCCATTTATATCATTGTAGCTATTGTGATGTTATTTTACCTGATTAGTTACTTCATTTCGCATTCATTCATCTAAGTCCATGGTTCTCTGTATTTATTATATCTTTTTGAATATATTGATAATCAAATTTAATGTATTAGTCATTTCTTATAGCATGGTAACATTATTGTTACATTCATGTACTACAATTCATTTACTCTTTCTTCATTTGTTGGGCATTCACTTTGTTTCCAGGTCTTTGATGCTATGAGAAGTAATGCTAAAACATATTTTGGTATATGTGGAGTCCTACCTTTTGTCAATGATCTTCTTGGAATAAGTGGCTAGATATGGAATCTCTGGGTCAAAATGTATGGATATTTCACTCCATCATTATTCTAATTTCTTTTTAAAAAGTTCATAACTCCTCCATTATGTGCCTATCTCTTTACAGCCCATCCAACACTGACTATTCCTCTCTTTTGTTCTTTGCCCTTTTGTTGGTATGATCTGAAACCTCAGAGTTATTTCAATTTTCAATACTTATATTATTAGTTATTTGGAGAATTCTTTCATATAGTTATTAATAACTTGCAATTCATCTTTTGAAGATGGTTCATATTGACCATTTCTTTGTCAGAAAATGGCTTTTGGTCAGTAATTTTTCTAAAGCATGTATTGATCATGTCAGTCCTTTGCTTAATAAGCTCTAGGGGCTCTCTGCTACTTCCAGAATGAAATACTAACTCCCCTGCTCAGCCTTTATAGCCCTTCACAACCTATATCCTTACTGTCTTTCTAGTTGTCTTACACTTTACTCCTTACAATATGAGCCAACTATGCTAACTAATTTACTTTCTGTTCCTCTAATAGGAGGACACATCATCTTCCTTTTTACTGGCTATTTTCTCCATTCCTGAAAGTCTCACACTCCTCATCTATCACTCTTATTTGTTCTGCCTTCCTTCATGATTTATCTTAAGTCCCATTTGAAGCACAAAGCCTTTCCTGTTCTTCTCAAGTGCTAGGCTCTTCCCCTCTCAGATTACCTCCCATCGATTCTACAAAAAATCTCTTATGTACCTAATTATTTACATGGTGTCTCCCTCCTTAGAATGCAAGTTCCTTGAAGACAGGAATTCTTTTTGTCTTTATATCCCTAGAACTTAGTTCTATAACTTGTATATTGTTGTTGTTATGTCTGACTCTTTGTCACCCTGTGGACCATACTGTCCATGGGATTTCCTTTTTTTCTTTTTTTTTCTTTTTGGAGGGGTAAGGTAGGGCAATTGGGATTAAGTGACTTGCCCAAGGTCACTTAATTGTGTTAAGTGTCTTGAGGCCGGATTTGAACTCAGGTCCTCCTGACTCCAGGGCTGGTGCTCTATTCACTGAGCCACCTCGGCACCCCTTCCATGTGATTTTCTTGACAAAGATATTGGAGTAGTTTGTCATTTCCTTCTCCAGTGGATTAAGGCAAGCAGAGGTTAAGTGATTTGTTCAGGTTACATAGCTAATAAGTGTCTGAGGCTGGATTTAAACTTAGGCCTTCCTGATTCCAGGCCCAGTAGTCTATCCACTGGACCACCTAGCTGCCTCTGTGATAGCCTATATCAGTGGTATCAAACTCAAATAGAAAGAGTGTCACTAATCCATAACCAAGGATCCTGTGGCCAAGTATTGACTTAGTTTTAAAATGTTCTTAGTTTTAAAATTATCTATATTTTCTTGTACTTTTATTTATTTTGTTAAAAATTTCCCAATTACATTTTAATTCACTTCAGGTTGTACTTTGAAATGTTGCAGCCTGAATGTGGAACCTCTGGATTAAATTAACACAGTGTTTTGTGGTGACAAAGCAGGTAATATGTATGTGTACATTTGCAATACACATACATATGTATGCATATATATGTAAGTGATATGTTGATTTTTATTTTTGTGCACACATTTTATGTACATGTGTACACACATAAATGTATAAAGACAACTATATTTTAGCCATATATTATATACATATGTGTATATATACATGTTTATATGCATTTATATTTATGTACGTGTGCTTATGTACACATGGTATATGAGTATATACATATATGTACATACATACATATGCACAGATAAGTGCATTTTTTCCTATCTATGAATAACTAGTGCAAGATTGAGTGGGCCTACACTTCTCTAACACCATTTGGAGGAGGTGAACTAACTAGCTCATGTTCACATACCTAAGTCTCAGGCAGGGACCACAGGCACATTTCTCAAGCTGAAAATTCAGTGCTTTTCTGCTACAAAATCAGTTCTTTTCCCATGCTATGGAGTCATTTCCCATTTCATAAGGTCCTTGAATTCTGCTCTACTGGAATCAGGAGCCGGGAGACCTGGGTTCACATCACATTCTGCTGGGTGACTTTGGACAAGACAGTTAAACTTCATGTCCCTGTTTCCTCTTCTATAAACCAGAGATGACAAGTACTAAAGTCACTACCTCACAAGGTTTTCATGAGAATTATATGCAACCTTGTAAGAAGAACTGATAACTGTTTGTTTTTATTATCTCCTTCAAAACTAACATAAAATATTTAGGATAGAACACTGGACTTGAGAGTCAGGAAGACCTGAGTTCAAATCTTGCCTCAGACATCTGCTAGCTTGGGTGATCCTAGGAAAGTTGCCTAACTTTTCTCATATTTATTTCCCTCATCTTTAAAATGGAGATAATAATAACATGAACTTTATAAGTTTGTTGTGGAGATCTGATGAAATAACATATTAAGTGCTTTACAAGCAATAAAGTGCAATATCCATGCTGTCATCTCCAATGCTAAATGATCCTTAATCTTTATTATATGGTGGTGTCTCAGAGGTTAGAATGCTGGACCTAGGGTCAGGAAAACCCAAGTTCAAATCTAGCCTCAGACACCTACTAGATGTGACCCTGGACAAATCACTTAACACCCTTTTGCCTCAATTTTCTGATGTATAAAATGAAGACAATAATAGTACCTACCTCATAGAGTTGTAATAAGGATCAAATGAGGTAAATTTGTAAAACGTGTCTCGTACCTACTAGGTGCTATATAAATACTATATACTATGTAAATACTTATTATACAATATGATATGATATGATATAATATAACATAACATAACATACTTATTTCCCCATCTCCCTTCATTTTATTGCATTTACTCTTTCATATTTTTGTAGCCATACTTTCTCTTCTGTTCTTTCCTTTGTCAAGATCTCACTTATCCTTCTACACAAATATGTCACCTAAATTTCCTTGGACCAGTTTGAACTAAGTTTGCGAGGAATAATCTGAATGCAAGAGGTTAGGCTCTAAAACAGTAGTGTCAAACTCAAATAGAAAGGGTTCCCTGAAGGATAATTGGAAAACTATAAGTTAATGTTAGCTTCTTTGTGTTATGTTTTAATTTTTTAAAATCATTTCCCAGTTACATTTTAATATGGTTCAGCTATACTGGGGAAGTTTGGGGGTGTCTGAGACTCTTGAAACTTCTATTCTAAAGGACCCTGTAAAGCCAAGCATGAGCAGCTTTCCAGAGGACTGCTGCTGTGAGCAGCTTCAAGGTTCTGATTACATAGTATAGTGAAGTCTCTATTTATTCAGCAGTAAATTAAAGCAAAACATTCACAGAAACCAAAGTACAGCACTCACAATATTATGACATAACAACTTATCACTAAAATGGCCACATATTTTTCATCTAAGTGGTCACATAGTTTTAAGCAAAAGATATTAATTCAGTAAGTCCTTAACTCAATCATCCTTAGAGAGGCTTGCCTCCTTAATGGATACAAAGTACAAAGGTCAAAGTTCTCCACCCCTGGGTCCCATTGTTTTACTCTCTCAGTCAAAAAGTCTTCTTTCTTCTTAATTGGAGATTTGTTTCCAATCATCCTTAATTCAATCATCCTGAAGAGGTAGAGGATACAGAGTACAAAGTCCTCTTACCCCTAGGCCACAATAAAACATGATCTTCCAGTTTTCATCAGATACCCAAGGAGAAATCTTTTCATCTTGACTTGAGGCTGGTTCTCAGATTCCATGTTTCCTCTTTCATGGATCCAGCTCCTACTTTAATCCACCCAATTGTCACCTGGGTTCAAAGGCAGGTAGGTCCCAACTCCTTGTCCCGTTCCTGTTCCATATTAAAGCTCACAATGTCTAGTCAACCTCAAGTCCTTCACAGTTTCTGTTTCTGAGAAGACAAAGCCTAAAAGAGCCACAGTAACATCCAGACACATTGCCGGTACTATCATCAATTCACCATCTAACTATGAAATCAACTCAGACCCACCAACAAAGTCTGAGAACTCAACACATATCACAAACAAGATCAACACAGACAGAAGAGACAAAGAGACTGCCACCACCACAAATGCTCTCTCAGTTCTTCTCTCTTCTCAGTTCTGATCTCTCCAGACTGGGTCTCTCCTTATATATGGTCATTAGCTCCTCCCCTTCCTGTTGCATCAGCTACAGGGGTTCACAAATTCTGTTTCTTAACAAAAGACTTGATATAATTGTGGGCAAGAAATTTGAGCTGAAGAAAGGTGCTAAATAAATAGTTGAAATAAGGTATTAACTACTTCTTTTGTTGTTATTACAGAACCACAGAGAACACTTCTACAAATGATTGATTTTCCTGAAGAAAAAAGAAAAGATGGAGGTGGCCAAGTAGCCCAGCGAGTAAGAGCACTGGCCCCAGTGTGGGATTACCTGGGGATCGAATCCAGGCTCAGACACTTAACACCCACCCAGAAACACCTGGCCATGTAACCTTGAGCAAGTTACTTAACCCCAATTGCTTAAAAAAAAAGATGGGGGAAACAGACACATGTGATCTCATCTCCTCTTTGTTCTCATCTTCCTTGCTCTCATCTTTCTTTTCTTTTTTTCCTTGAATTTTTCATTTCCATTTTCCAGAGAGAATACAAGAAAGCAAGTCAAGAAGGCAAGACTGAATTGGAAGGAGCTAAGGTCTGCATCATTTTAAACTTACCCAAACATCTTAACTCTAAAACAGGCAACCTATAAAAGTGACTTGCAGTAGCCCACCCCCCTATGCCAAGTCCTTAGGCCACATTTCATCTTTTTTACACTTTTATTACCTCTTCTGAAATCCTCCTCCTCATCTTTTTTCTCTTCCCTGCCTTGAAGACATCCAGAGTTCATTTACATGTCCTAAATTGTTATCTAGCTATTCAAAGTTCCCACACCACATTCAGATTCACCCTCTTAAATGATGCCACTATCCTTCTTGTCATAATAAAAAAATACATTTCCTTTCCCCAATTAGATAATCGTTATGACTAATTGATTCAAGTAGTTCACACTAAAGTGTAAAAGATACTTAACACCACTAGATAGATTTTGCATTTTAAAAATGATCCTTTTAACCTAAATGAACTTCTAATTACTTTAATTCAGAGGGGGAAAATTTTGGAGCATTAAGGTCTTCAAAAATGTTATTGGACTATTCTGCTCCACCTATAAGTTCCCTTATCCCCATTACCTAGTTTGTTGGAGATTAAAATACATGAAATTAGCACAATCTTCCCAAGTAGCCCTGTACCCTGCTGGGTTCAATTAAACAAAAATTGTCATTTGGGAAGATGACACAGGTTGGCTCACAAACCTCCCAATGTTGAGGGTCTCCTATATTTTGAAAAGTTTTGTTAGCTCTTTCAATACTGTCAATTCTAATTAGCATGTTCTAGAGAAATTAATTAGAAGTCCTGGAGGATTTCTTCATGATACAGGAAAAACATTATTCACCCATTAGAATCTGGACCAGAAATTCAAACTAAAAAGAATATTTGCTTCAGTTCATTCAATCTGTGGAATATACCAGGAAAAAAAAAAAGAAGCAGTCTTTGTCATCTATTGGGAGGGGGGTGTGCACATGAAATTAAACATATAGAAAGTAATTGAGGAGGGGAAAACAAAGCATTAACAGCTTGGAAGATCAGGAAACACTTCCTACAGAGGTGGCAACTTCTTTCAAGAGCTCCAAGAATGATCTGACATTCTGGTGTGATCTTTTTTTTTTAAATAATATTAGAAAATACATAGATTTACTATATGTTTGTTTTGATTCATTAGATGTTTAATTTTGTTTTTATAGTAGGGAAATAAAAAATAATAATAACATTTAATGTTTAAAAAGCACTTTAAAATTATTTCATTTGATCCACATGGCAAACCTGGAAGATAGGTGATGTTATTGTCCCCATTTTACAGCAAAACAACACTGAGTCAGACTTGTCCAGGATCACATAAATAGTGAGTATCTGAGACAGGATTTGAACTCAAATTTTCCTGACTCTGGATCCAGTGCTTTATTCTTTACGAACTTTAAAGGTCACTGAGCACAATCCCCTTACTTTGCATATGTAGAAACTGAGGCACAGAGAGTTTAAATGACTTACAGAAGTTTATACTGCTAGTAAGTGTCTAAGGAGAGATTTGAAACTGGCTCCTCCTGTTTCCAAATAAAGTCTGCCATCAACCATATCATCCTGAATTTCTTTAGTTTGGTTCATGGTTCAACTTTTTTAAAGCTATTAATTGGTTTCAGTTCCATGCTTAGTTAAGGAGTACATACATAATTAACAACTAGGTGGCAGAATGACTGGACTTGGAATCATGAAGACCTTCATGAGTTCAAATCTGGCCTCAGATACTCAGAAGCTGTGTGACTCTGGGCAAGTCATTTAACCCTGTTTATCTCAGTTCCTCTTATATAAAAATGAGTTGGAGAAGGAAATGGAAAACCACTCCAGTACCTTCGTCAAGAAAACTCCAAAATTTTGTCTCTGAGTTGGACGTGAGTAAAACAACTGAAATATCTATCAAAGGTTTTTAATAATGCACCACAGGGTGCAGCTTCCCAATTCAGAGCACTAATAAACCCTGTAAAATACAACAGATTGATATTCCTAGCTCTGAAATTGAAGTTATTCATCTCAACTTTCCTGCTGATTAAATGGGGGAATATGTGAAAAACAAAAAAAAATCAATCAATAAACATTTATTGAGCTCCTACTATGTGGTAGAAATGGTACTAATGAAGTAGATTGCTTGCTCCCCCAAGACAGAGATATGACAAGAAAAGCATAGGAATCTTGACTACTATTCGTCTAAAACCTTGCCTCAGGGTTCCCAATCATCACAGTCTCCAGGAAGCCATGGAACCAAGCTCCCTAACTCAGAATGAGCATTCTTCTCCAGATAGAAAAATAATAATTATATATTTAAAAATATGACATGACATGACGTGACACAACACAACACAATATAACATAATATGATATAATGTGATATGATATAAATAATATATTTAATATGATGTAATATAATATAATAAATAAAATAATATAATTTGGCATAATGTAATAATATAATTAATATCATATAGCACAATATAAAGTGACATAACATAACAACATAATATAATATAATTTTATTTATATATCATATAATAATTTAGTGTTATTTATTATTTAATATGTTAGTATATTATTTATACATGTTATGTTGTATGATTTATTAATCATAGTATAGTATTGTATATAGTATAGTTCAGTATAGTATAGCATAGCATAGCATAGCATAGCATAGTATAAACAAATCTTACCTTGGAAACCTGAATTTTCACACCTGGTTGGAATCTCAGCCACAGATAGAAGGTAATGTTGGAAGGGAATGACTACATACCACCAAGTGACAACTCAAGAAATCAGTATCATGTGACACCACAGGATATTTTCACAATCAAACTATCTAAGGTTGATAGTCCAGAGATACAAGTGGGTAAGAAATAAGACATGGGTTCAAGTACTCCCTGAAAACAAGCATGCATTGCAGCAATTGAGATCTATTTAAAGGAACTATGTAATGAGATATGTTGGCAGTCAATATGGTATAACAGAAAGAACAGTGTTTTCTAGTGTGAGAAGACCTGGATTCAAATCCCAACTCCATCACTTAGTACACTGGGCTGGGTATCAGGAAGACCTGAGTTCAAATCCAGCTGCAGACATTTACTGCATCTCAGATACTTACTATGTGACCCTGGGTAAGTCACTTATTCAATTTCCTCATTTGTAGAGATAATAATAGCAGGAGCAGAGTGGTTGTGGTGATTAGATAAGATAAGGTATATAATGTACTTTACCACTCTTAAAGTACGACATAAATCCTAGCTATTATTATCATTATATCATCATCATCATCATCATTGTTACTATTACTCATGTCACCTTGAGTCGGTCACTTAGTGTCCAGAAAGAATGAAGAAGTAAGTGAGAAATTCAGGAAACCACTCATAGAACTGGCATCTGTAAAGTGTAGTTATTAATAATTGGACTACTTACCATACAGGATCATTTCAAGGCAAAGGGGCTATAAAATTTAAAGCCTTATGTGATTAAGTGCTATTCTGTCAAAATTTGCTTAATATAATCTCTCAAATCATGGGGGTTAGGGACATGGTACCCCCATGATCTGCAAAATCTGCCATTTTTTTTAGTCCTCCCTTCATACCAGAGAAGTCTGGATCTTTCTCTCTCTGTCTCTCTGTCTCTCTGTCTCTCTCTCTCTCTGTCTCTCTGTCTCTCTCTGTCTCTCTCTGTCTCTCTCTCTCTCTCTCTCTCTCTCTCTCTCTGTCTCTCTCTCTTTCTCTCTCCTTTCTTTCATACTGTGATTACAGTATCTTAATATAAATAAGTTGATGTTATACAATACTATAAATATATTACATGCATTTCTGAGTTTCTAAACTTTTTCTGTGTCACCTGCTGGCTTTGCATGTCATCTGCAGTTTCTGCAAAACTCCCCCAGAAATTCCCATTTAATTTCTTACACTGACCTGTGACAAATCAAAAACATGATGAGGAAAGTCACGATGTGAAAGGGGTAACTGCACTTTCTTCAGACACAGGCATTACATAACAAGTGACAGTGAATGGTTGTGTTGTCAATCCCAAAGAGTCACAAAGTTCAGTTCCCCTGAACATCTGTACTTTATATATTTAGCCTATGCCACCTTTTAGAATAATAACTTATTCTATTTTTTCCTCCCAGTTTATTTCTTTCAGGCTTCAGGATGTCTCAGCTCTTAGTTGGGGCATCTTGGTGATAAATTAGATAACATACTGTTCCTGGAGTCAGTAAGACTTGAGCTCAAACCCAGCCTCAGAAACTTACTAGCATATTAACGCTTCCCTAGTTCTAGGACTTAGGGACCAAGTCCATGTTCAGTCTAGTTATCCTTTTTTGAATGTATAGATTTTTTTTTTCATTTCTGCTCTCAGTTCTTATTTTCTCAGGGTGATGAACCCTAATTATTTGGCTCTTCTAATATAGAAGCCTTTCCATTTCCTCATCCTGTTAGTTGTCTGTTTCTGAGCCATATCCAGCTCTTATTGTGTCTTTTCTGAGATACAGTAACCAAAATTATATACCATATTTCAGGTGTAGTCTCACCATGATTTAATTCAAAGGCAGAATAGTTTTTTGTTTTGCTTTTGGATGGCGTCCATCATTTCTCAGATTTTTTTCCCCATGAAAGAACATTGGATTCTTGACAAAGAAATAACTACTAATTTCCTTCCCTAAATTGGTACCAATGGCTGAGCCCATCACAGGGTTGAAGAATCAGATACATGGAAAAGACTATAGCAATGTCCTATCTCAACCTCATTATTCTTTTTTTTTTAATAATCCAAGGAAGTTTATTAAAGTATTTGAATTAAAATCATCTGTATCTTTGATGAAAAATGGGTGCAGACAAAAGAAATGTTTCCAAGGTCCCATTCAGCAGATCTCAGCCTGAGACCATTACCAGTTTTCCCAATGCTGAATCAAGCATCAATATCCATGTCAAGATAGAAGGACAAGTCTTTAACAGAAATAAAATTTTATGCTGGATTATTTTTGCTTATATAGAGGTGGAAAAAATAAAACACAAAAACAAAATAATATTGCTTCCGTTTCAACCTCCTTGTTCTTAACTATGAGTAAACCAAGGTGTGAAAAAGACTGTTTTGCCTGAGATTAGACAGATCCATATGGTGGCAAAGCAAGCATTGGAAACAAGCTCCTTGGACCCCACTCCAATACTCTACTATACAATAATGTTGGTACCTTTTCCCCACTCTTACTGAAGTTCATCTGTCCCTGTTCTGCCCATTGATAGTACTTCAAGACCTTCCTATTCTTTTTTCTTTTCAACTTGGTATTTTAATGTGCAGGAGAGATTCTTTCTATAATCATCTACTTGGGACAAGCAATACTTTTTGTGTGGTTCAAATTTGTGCAACTTTGTGTGTGTAAGTCATTTTTACTCTCCAGAAAACTAAGCATATAAGTTACTTACAAGTACCATGTCCCTTAAACTGTCATTTCCCAAGGCAGCTTTAGAAGAAATAATAATCTTTAAGTTTCCCACCTGTAATGCCAAGCAAAGGCAACTTCCAAGGTTCAGAATACCACCATATTATCTCTCCATTTTATTCAGTGACAAATTAAGTTTAAACATTCATAGAACAGAGAAAATCAAAATATAGCATTCACCAAGTGTGATTCAATAATTTCCAAGTACTACTCCACCCCTGGATAGTATATTCATTTAGTCAATCACAAAGTCTCTCTTCTCAAATGGAGATTAAGATTAATTTCCAATCATAAACAAAGTATATTTATTTGGTCAATTGGAGCACAAAAAAAGTCAAGTTTCCCAACCCTGGATAACAACTGAATTACAATTATCATCAGTTAATGCCAGGCACCTTCTCAAAAGGGGCAGTGGAGAGTACAATGGCCATCTACCCCTGAGCTATAGCAAAGTTAAGATATCATCACAGCATTTAATACCCAAAGAGAGGTCTTTTCTTTACCCAAGGCAAGTTCTCAGCAATGTCTGTTCTAGTGGAGACAAAGCTTAACAAAGCCACAATATACATTGCCAGTGTCCTCATCAATTCACTCTCTGCCTGCAAAACAGTCTCAGGATCCCAGATAATATCAGCAAGACCCTTTTCCACAATTTCTGTAAACATACAACAAGAAAATCCTTCTTCAGGGCTTCTGAACTAACAGCAGGGTTCCAGGACCTCTGCAAAACAACAACATTGGCCTTTAGCAGCAGACGAATCTGGCAAAACAACATCAAAACAGACAGAATGGCATCACAGCCATGTCTCCTTAGTCCTTGGCAGCTCCAGGTGGCAGCTCTCAAAAGTCCTGGGCAGCTCCAACTGGCCCTCAGCAATCCTCCATGATACTGCTACCAAAAGTTCTTCTGTCTCTCTCTGCTTGGGCTTTCTCTTAAATCCATGGCACCAGCTCCTCCCAGTTCTGCCTGATAAGGTATGGGGTCTCAGAACCCCTTCAAGCTCTCCTTGAGTCCTTGTGGTACAGGCTCTGGGAACCCCCCTTGAACTCTGATTAAATCATCTCATTTGATGAGGCATTTGCATAAGGCAATAAGCCTTACATTGTGGTCCCAAAACTCTGTTTGGCATTCTTCTGTTACTATACTTCCCACCCTTGAGCCTATCAAAATATCAATCCACCCTTGAACTGGCCTAGCCCACCATTGCCTGCAGTCTCCAGGTAGCCTCCAGCAACTTCCCACCCTTAATTACTCATTGACATCATTAACTCCTCTTGAAGACCCTCCCCAAACTCCTCCTCTAGACCACCCCTAGATTCCTCTCAAAAACTTTTGTATATAAGATCCCATCTTCCTTCCATGTGGGTGAAAGTGTCATAGAATGACCTAGCACAGCCTTATTCAGTGTCCAATACAAGCAAACTTTTAATAAACTTTGCTTTTCTTTGGCTGAGAGAAGATTCAGTCGAATTCATTCGGCAGGACCTGGCGTGTTGGTATTTTGGGTTCTCCAGAACAACCCTAGCCCTCTTTATGGGTAACCTCTCCACTATCTTTTTACATCAGCAAGTCCATCCCACAAGTGGGATTCACAAGCTCTGGGTAGCAACACTCAACCCAAAAATCAAGCCAATACAGGGGGAACTTTGAATTCCATTACTATTGCACCACCCAATTACATGTAAAAAAATTTTTTTTTAATTCTTTTTTTTAAATTTTGAATTCCAAATTATATCTTTCCTCCCTTTGCTCTCCTCTCCTTGAAGCAATCTATTGTAGGTTATACATGTGTAATTATGTAAAACATATTTTCATATTAGTCATTTGGGGGAAAGAAACTTGAGGAAGAAAGAAAGGAGGAGAGAAGGAAAGAGAGAGAAGGAAGGAAGGAAGGAAGGAAGGAAGGAAGGAAGGAAGGAAGGAAGGAAGGAAGGAAGGAAGGAAGGAGGGAGGAAGGAAGAAATAGCAGCTTGGATCTATATTCAGACAGAATAAGTTCTTTCTCTGGGGACAAATAGCATTTTTTGCCATGTTCCTTTAGGGATTGTCTTGGATCGCTGCATTACTAAGGAGAGCTAAGTCATTCAAAGTTGTTCATCATACAATATTTCTGCTAACTTTGTACAGTGTTATCCCAGAGCAACTTTTTAAGGTTTGTCTTACTAATAAGTTGACAATCTATATTGGTAGATGAAGGTTCCACACTGGAAATCCTCTACACCAATAATATATGTGTGTATGCATAAATGTATGTATGCACATATATATGTATGTTAATTTATGGATCCATATCTATATATGTGTATATATAATTTGATTGTGATCTATATAATACATATCTATAAATAATGTACATATATAGTAACACAAAAGAATATGCTTATCTAGCTAAAAGGGATTAATTTAGTGAACACAGGTGACATATATATGAGACAAAATCATGTTTAGACATAGAAGACCAAGATCCAAATTAGTGCTAAGATATTCACTAGCTGCTTGGTCTAAGGCTACTTGATATAAATTTGATATTTCATATAGCTATGATATTTACTTGATCTATTTGGTCTAATTATTATATCTGTTTGCTGCATGATCTAACTTTGTAACTCAGTGTCTCAATGTCCTCATTTGTGAAAAGAGAGAGTTGGAACAGACAATTATTCAGGTCCCTTCTAACTCTAGGTTTCTTTGACATTGGGGTAGGCTCAATTATCACAAATCCAAGGAATATAATAATTTCATCTCTGAAGACTTGGGACCCATACCTTAATGCAACCAAAAAAAAATAAAAACAAAGTTAAATATCATTGGAAGGAAATGGGGAAAAACATACAAAGTATCCTGTGTTTGGGGATGGATATGGTAGAGGAAGTGACAGGAAGAGGGAAGATGATAGGAAGTTTCTAAAATTTGATAAGAGTTTAGGATAGAAAGAAGGACGAATATTAGTACATTGGCACTAGCACGCTGCTTGAGAACACATCACATACAATACTTATCTTCATTTAGGCTTTTGGGCAGTTGGATGGAGTGCCAGGCCTAAAATCACGAAGACCCAAATTCAAATCCTGCCTCAGACACTTACTAGCTGTGTGATCCTGAGAAAATCACTTAATCCTGTTTGCCTCAGTTTCTTCTTCTGTGAAAAATGAACTGGAGAAGGAAATGCCAAACTACTGCAGTATCTTTGCCAAGAAAACCCCAAATAGGGTTATGAAAAGTCCAACCCAACTAAATCACTGAACAACAAAATTGAGGCTTTTGCAGAAAGCTACTAATTACAAATTGATAGCTATTGAGTAAATTAACATCTAAAAAGTTAGGAAGGCTAATATAAATAAATAAAGCCTTCCACTCCAAATAAATAAAAACTGCTCAGACTCCCCCATGAAGACAAATGTGCATTTTGCCACAGCTATTTGTCAAGGTAGCTTGCACTGAGAGCAGACAATGGGAGCAAGAGAAGACAAAGGAACTCACTTCCAGATCATGCATGTATGTATGTGTGTATGCATGCATATGTGCACACAGTACAGCTTGTTTTTGTTCCTTAGCAAGAAAGGATTGAAAGACTGGGAAAAATCTTTTCTCCTTTCTAGGATATGAGGGGGAAATGAAGTTTCTTTAAAGGATAGAAAAAGCACATGATGATTAAATTTTTTTTTAAGGATCTGAAGACACACTATGTATTTCTAACCTTTTGGAAGGAGGTGACAAAGAAGAGAAAGGAAAGAGTACTGAACATGTGGAGTCACATAACATAGTATGTATGTATGTATGTATACATGCATATCTGCATGTATGTGGTGCATATGTGTTGTGTGGTAGTGTATGCCCTGTATATGTGTTGCATTGTTATCCATGTGTGTTTTGTGTGTGCATGTACATGTGTAGCACATATGATGTGCATGCATATAGTCATATAACAAATAATAAGATGTAGGGAACTTTCCTGTTAAATATTTTTTTTAATTTAAAAATAATTAAACCCTTTCAAGGGAGAATATTTCTTGTGTGCCAAGGAATGATGATGTGGACCCATAGGTGACATCAAAGAAAATGGGAAGTAAAAGTCAGAAGAAGAAGAAATGACTCTTAGCAATTTCTTTCTCACTCGGGAAGGGAATGTCAGCATCACTTTGTTGAGCTGGTATGAATATGTGAGGTCTGTTGTCTTCCTGAGCCAAGTGTACAGAATGGCATGATGGGCCCTCTAAGACCTGTCAAACTGACAACTGCTAGCCACTTCTGGTGATTCACACAAGAACATAGCATACTTCTACAAGGAATGTAGAATGCACTACTAGGGATTTTAAAGTGCTGGAAACGAGACCTGAGTAGGGATACAGGTGCCATTAAAAATAGGTATTAGGAGCTCTGGGATGAAAGGTAGACTTAGGAAGCGACTAAGAATATGGTGTTTACGAACAGGAATTGCATTTCTGGATCATGACTTAAAAATCTAGGCATGATAGATGAAATCTTGTAAAAGCATATTTGCTTGGAGTCTTGCAAACTATTTTAAGGACTTAAACTAAAATTGAAAGGGAAGGGTGAAACCTGCATACATATATACCCCCAAGCCAGATGCCAATGAGTATAGCAGCTTTGGCAGAGGAAAATGAACAGCAGAAATGAACTCCAATAAGTGACAAAAGATAAAATTTCAGAAAAGGAAACACAAGTTAATCTCGTGAACTCAGTTGTCAATACAAAGTACATCTAGTAAGGTTAACGAGCAAGGCAAAGTAGGTATCTTAATGCAAGGAGTTCTATGCAACCCAGTATAATGAAAATAAATTTAATAGGGATAAATGGAAAACCTTAAAATTGGACTCTGAAAATCAACTTCACAAATGCAAAGTTGGAAAGGTATACCTAAGACAATTGATTTGCCTGGAAACTTTTGTTGGAATGCAATATCAGAATAAGTCAACAGGATAGTATGGTAGCCAAGAAGAAGAATGAAATCTTAAGCCTTATTGACAAAGTCATGGTGTCCAATACAGAGGTTGCTATCTTACCATATTTTTTTCCCCAGGTTGACCATATCTAGAGTAGCATGTGCAGTTCTGGTTATCACATTTCAAGGGGAGCATTGATGGATCAGAAAATATCCAGGATAGCGTGGACAGGAAGATGAAGAGCATCTAGATGTCATGCTGCATGAGACTCAATCGAAGAGAACTGGGGACACTTAGCCCAAAAGAGATAATTTTTTAATGGGAATCTAATAGTTTTCACTAATTATTTAAAGAGTTGTCTCACAGGAAAAAGATAAGACTTATTCTCCCATGCTTCAGAAGGAAGAAACAGAAATAATGAAAGGAAGTCAGATAGGTAAATATGGGCTTGTTGTTTTTATTTTATTTTATTTTATTCTTAATTTACAAAATATAAATCAAAACAACATATAGTCATATGAAAAATGCTCCAAATCATTACTGATTAGAAAAAGGAAAATTTTTAAAAGCTTGAGATACAATTTTGTACATATCAGATTGGTGAAATAATTGAACAGAAAAGCAACAAATGTTGGAAGGGATGTGGAAAAATTGGGACATTGATATACTGTTGATGGAACTGTGAACTGATCCAACTATTTTGGAGAGTAGTATGGAATTAAGCCCAAAGAGTTATTAACTGCCTCTACTCTTGGTCCCCATGATAACACTACTAGTTCTGTTTCCAAAGATGATTAGGGAAAAATGAAAAAAGATTCTATAGGTTCTAAAATATTTATGGCAGCCTTTTGTGGTGTTAAAGAACTGGAGATTGTAAGGAGTGGCTAGGTGGTGCAGTGAAAAGAGCACCGGTCCTGGAGTCAGGAGGACCTAAGTTCAAATGTGACCTCAGACACTTAACACAAAAACTAGCCATTTGACCTTGGGCAAGTCACTTAACTCCAGTTGCCCTCCAAAAAAAAGAACTGGGAATTGTGTCAATCTGTGTGGATTGTGGATCCACCTGTCAATTGGAGAATGACTGAACAAGTTGTGATATATAATCATGACAGAATAGTACTGTGATATTAGAAATGATGAGCTCATTAAATTTAGAAAAAAAAACAAACATGTGCTTGATGTTGAGGAAAAGTCTGTAACAATTAGACCTCTACTACTAGTAGAGTACACTCCTTCTGCATTGGTGGTTTTCAAGCAGATGCTGAATATCCACTTGTTAGGCATAATGTCAGGGGGTAAGAAGGCAGGCAGAAAGGAAGGCAGGGAAAGTTGGAAGGCAGATAAGCAAGAATGAAGGAAGGAAGGAGGCAAGTATTTATTCAATGCCTACTATGTGCCAGACACTGCGTGAAGATAAATATTATCTCATCTGATCCTCACAGCAATCCTGGGGTGTAGGTGCTATGTATAGAGAAATTCCAAGGTAAAAACTGCCTTCTACCAGTGCAGATTGGTTACTTGCTTGAAAGTTAAAATCTTAGAGAATTGTCTGGGGTACAAAGAGATAAAACTATTTGCCCAGAGTCTCACATTCGGTTTTGCCTTGATCTTTCTTCCTCTTCTGCTTTGACTAATGACCTCCCAGGCTTCCATTAAATCCCAATTAAAAACCCAGCATCTACAGAAAACCTTCCTTAACCTCTTCCTTATTTATCCTGTGTATAGTTTGCTTTGCATATATTTGTTTGCATGCTGTGTCCTCACTTAGATTTTAAGCTCCTTGAGGGCAGGGACTGTGTTTTGCCTGTTTTTGTATCCTTTATTATTTTTTTGCCTTTTGGAGGGCAATTGGGGTTAAGTAACTTGCCCAAGGTTACATGGCTAGTTTTTTTGGTGTGGGTATTAAGTGTCTGAGGCCAGAACTGAACTACAGTCCTCCTGACCCCGGGGCTGGCACTTTTACTCACTGTGCCACCTAGCCACCCTCTCTTTTTGTATCTTTAGCACAGAGCACAGTGCCTAGCACATAGAAGATGCTTAATAAATGTTTATTGATTGTTGTATCAGAAATTGGAGCTGAACCCATGTTTTCTTGACTCCAAGTCCACCTTTCTAAGCTGTGCTGCCTCAGAAAAATATTTTATAACGCAAATAATCACCCATCCAATCAATTTATGTGTCATATAAATTTAGGGCTTTCTTTTGTATCCTTTATGGTCCCTTATCAATTTCTCCCAAGGTAGCATATTATAGAGCAAGTTATATTGGTAAATATTTGGAAACACCTTGGGCTAAACACAGGGTGCACAGATGAATAATAACACTAGTACTAATGGAGGAAAAGAGAAAAAAAAAACACAACAACAAAAAAAAAACAACCAAATGTATCCTATTAAGGGTAGGCAGGGACTTTCAATCATCTAGCCAAAATGAACACAGTTGAACTGATAAGGCCCCAGAACATGAAAGAAATTAGATTAAAACTGAAAGAAATAAGGCTATGATTGGGCTTGTCTATGGTGTAATTCTGATACCCCTTAAGGAATCAGGGAAATCTGCATTGCAAACTTCTAAGGAATTTCCTGAAGGAGAGAGATCTTGCAGAATCAGCAAAATAATATTATTTTTCTTTACTGCTAAACTTTTCTGCTGACTCTCAAGCAAGCAAAAAAAGACAAAAAAGATTCAAAACCAGTAATTAGTAAACCAAAAGGTGCTTTTGGAACATGGTACAATGGAAAGAGTCCTAGATGTTGTGTAAGAAAATCTTGGGTTTGAATCCTGACTCTGCTAAAAGAGTCATAGATTAATTACTTCTAAATTTATTTAGAAGGTACCTTTGTGTACATTAAATTTTTGTTGTTGTAGTTGTTGTTATGGGAATGGAAATTTAAGATCTTCCCTGCCCCTAGGCCCTTTGATAGGCTTAAGTGACTCTGAGAACCTTCCTTGATTTGAAAATATACTCTGCCCCCTAATAGTCTGAATGTGGTCACCTGGAGCCTGTGGTGGGAATTTTTCAGAAGTCCCAACACCTTGATACTTTGTGACTGGGCAGTGGGTCAAGAGGGTTGTGGCATTGTCTGAGCCAGGAAAGGCTATATACACTCTGATGTGAGATTTTGTTTGGGGGCCCACTTTGAGAAGATTGTGTGATTTGACCAGATGAGACTCTGTGCAGCCATTGAGCCCCCCCTGGCTTTGAAAACCCAGATGTTGGTGCTTTCCTCTCTGGTAACTAAGTATGGATGTAATGGTCAGACAGTTGGAAGCCTGTCTGCTGATCTCTTTCTCTGTCTGCTTGTAATTTCTGCTTGTGTATTCTCTGAAGTTTGGGGTGCTTTTTCCACTGAACTAGGTAAATGATATATGTTTGATTGATTAAAGTAAGATTGTTAGCCCTTTTTGAGTTGCTTTCCTTTAGAAAAACAGATGTAGGAACCTGTGTTGGCAGCCACCCTGGGTATGCTAGGGTGTTTGTTGCTACAGTTGTTCAGTGCTTCAGTCCTGTCAGACTCTTCATGACCCCATGGACCATAGAGTGCCAGTCCCTTCTTTCTTCCATTATTTCTTGAAACCTGTCCAATTTCATGTTCATATTTCTATGACATTACATCCATCTCTGCTTCTGCTTTCCCATTTTTCTTTGGCCTGTAGTCTTTTCCCAACATCACAGATGAGGAAGCTGAGATACAGAGAAATTACAGACTTGACCAGGATCTCCCATCAAGACAAAATTTGAAACTAGGTCTTTCTGACTTCAAGTTCCACATCTCTGGCACTGCCATACAACTCCACCTGAATCTACCACCAGCACTTCTGATTCAAATGTTCAGAACTGAAGCTTCCTCCTCCCCTCAAAAGCTAAGTCTCTTCCATAGTTTCCTATTTTTATTAATGGCCACATTAACCTTCCAATAGCCAGGCTCAAGATCTCTGACTTAGCTGTGATCATTCTTATTCCTTCATCCTGCCACAGCCCATCAGTTGCCAAAACTTATTGACTCTAGGTCTGCAAAATTCCCCCATTTTATAATGGTAACAGTTTTATAGCATTTTAATTATAAAAAAGTGGTTTGCTTTGATATGTGTATATAAAAACATGTTTATATACACATACAATGATAGCCTGCATATACTGCATATATATATATATATATGTGTGTGTGTGTGTGTGTGTGTATGAATGTATGTGTATATATATATATATATCTGTGTGTGAGTGTGAGTGTGTGTGTGTGTGCAATACATGTGTGTATGTATTGTCCCAAATGTCTTGGTGAAGTTTTCACAACAACCCTATAAAGTAAGCGCTATCATTCCCACTTAACAGATATGGAAATTAAGACTGAAGGACATTAATCTACTTGCTCAGTGTCAGAGACAGGATTTGAACTAATGTCTCCAAACTCCAGACCCATTAATTTTTTTTTTTACTACTGTATCACATTGACCCATAATTGGAACTTCTGTGGGGAAGGCACCATGCTGGCAAAGTGTCAGGTCAATGCATGTCTGCATTTTAACCTCCTTTCTCCACTGTGATTTTGTTTTTCATTTAGAAGAAGTGAAAAGCCAACATATAAAAAGGTAATAGGGTTTATCCTGATGGTTTGAACACATGCTGAATAAATTTTAATTGGGGAGTATGGTAATTATGATGACAATTTGTTAGTAGATTTGGTATATGTATGTATATATATATATATATATATATACGTATATATATATATATATGCATATACATCCATTTTTATTGAAAGAGAGAGAGACAGAGAGACAGATGCAGAGGGAGGAAGACAGAGAGGGTGAAGAGGAGAGGAGAGGAGAGAAAGGTGGGGGAAATGAGGAGTAAGAAAGACATAGAAGGAGGCATGGAGGAGGAAGAGAATGGGGAAGAGAAGGAAAAAGAAGAGAGAGTTGAGCGAGCAGCTATTTTTGGGAAAAGCATTCCTAAAATATAGATACTAACCCAGTGTTCCATGTAAGTAAATTTTTTAAAAAGCTTCACTGTGCTGGAATATTGTGACATTATATGTTTTGTGCTGGAGAAGGCTAAAGTTGGGGCTGCAACTGGTGCTGTTGAGCAATTAAAACATCTCATCTCATTTGTGAAATGTCAAGCACTGCAAATAGTCAGGTGTATCTTCGTGGACTTTGAGAAGGAATATAGTAGCACATACAATTAGCAATCAAGATAAACTAACATCTAACTCCAGTTTGTGATTTAATAGCAGCTGTTGGATTGCTGTCATGACAACAAGGCATAGTGAGAAAAGCCAAGGTTGGGAGTTAGGAGGCCTGGGTTCTTGGTCAGAATCTGTGACTAACTGGCTATTTGTCCTAGATTACAACACCTACTCTCAGTGTGGTGAATGAATGAATAAATGAATGAGTGAAGGAATGAAGTGAGTGAATTAATGAATGAAACAAAAACATTTATTTAATCCTTACTAGGTAGCAGGCCTCTATTAAGTGCTGGAAATGCAAGGACAAGGAAGCACAATAAGTCCCTGCTCACAAGGAGCTTACATTCAAATACGAAGAGACAATACAGAGAGGGGAAAGTGGCAAGAAAGGAGATTCAATTCCTTGGGCAAGATAAGATTAGGGTCACCAATCAAGGCCCAGAGTCCAGAAGATGGACTCCAATTTCCAGGAAATGAGGAAGAAAAGGAGGAGATTGAAGTGTCCTGGAAGTTTCCAGAAAGTGATATGGTAGCCTGGGTGAGAGCTAATCAGGGAGAATCCAGTGTGCCAAGAGGTAAAGTCAGATTTCTGACTGATAGAGGAGGAAGAGAAGAAGATTGTAATACAGGGGGGCGTGGCATGGCAATGGCCAGTGAAAGGCATGGCAGGCTTTCTACAGACAAGACTAGGTGAAGCTCAGCCCTCAGAGCCCATGCTGGTGTAGTAGAAAGATCATTCACTGAGGATTCCTTTTAGAACGGGTCTAATCCTGGTTGTATCACTCACCGGCTATTTGGCATTAGGCAGATCATCTCTCTACCTCATTTTCCCCATTTTTAAAGTTAAAGGGGTGATACTTGATCTCTAAGATACTTTCCAGCTCTAACATTCAATATGTCTACTTTATGGCCACTACAGTGATTTCAAGACATGATGATTGAAGAGGTATCAGATGATTCTTACGGGAAATTTAATAAAATGTAAGACAATCCAGAAGAGGATTATTTTCTTTTAAAACATATGCATGTGTCTTTATTAAGATTTCTGACTGTCATTTGGATGAAAAAAAAACTTTATTGTCACTCTTTTCCTTTGTGAAATATTTTAGAAATAAAACTAAAAAAATCATAACTTACCTAATAATAACAGCTTCCCTTGATATAGCAAAAGATTTGCAAAGCACATTAGATACATAATTCTATTGAATCCTTGAAATAAAAGCATGAGGCAAGTACCGTTATGTTATTATTCATATTTTACAGATGAGGAATCTGAAGCTCAGAAAGGTTAAATTACTCGTCCAGAATTACAAAACTAGGAAGTGTTTGAGGTAGAATTTAGACCCAGATCTTCCTGATTCTGAGGCCAACAAACACTCTCTCTACTACTCAATAGCACCAATGTAGTCATATTCTTCTAAAGATCAGCATGTATCAATAGAATCCCCCTCAATTAAAGGGTAAGTTGAGTTTGATCCAAAATAGTTTTATTTTATTGTGATAAAAAGGGAACAAGGTAAAGAAATTAGTTAAAATCATGCTTTAGACATCCTAAACCCAAGTGTAGCCACCATGCCAGAATTTCTTGCTGACCTTTTCAAGGGAAATAGCAAAACAATGTGATTTTTCAACTTCTCCCTTTACTTTCCTTTTTATTTGTAGTTATATCTCTAATGCTTATTGTCTCATCTTGTTTTCCGCTACTAGGCTCCCAGATATCCTCACCCTGTTCTCATACTTCTCTTTTCTACTTGCAAAGCTCATATGGGTCTTGATCTTTCTTGCAGACAAATTAGATTGTCCTGGGCTATGTTCCAGCTAGAGGATGATGCTGGGAGAGTCTGTGACATATATGCATGCCTTTTTTTTAATAATAAGGAGTTGTTTAAATCTATCTAATAAATCAGAATGTTCATCAAAAGAAAATAAAGATATTTATTATAGGGAACTTTTGGAAAGGAGACCAGGCTTAAGTTGATGCAGTGGTAAAAAATGTCTAGTGGAACCCCTTGTGTGGTCTTACAAACCTCTTCCATTCCCAACATTCTTAAAGCATAAATCCAAGTATTTCTCTTTAAGACCTCCAAAACTTCCAAAATGCCTGTAGGATCAAATATAAACTCTTCCCTTTGGCATTTGATGCCTTTTACAGTCTAGGTCCAGCAAAACTTTCCAGGACGATAGTATCTTGAGTTGATGATGATGATGAAGAAGATGAGGATGAAAATAAGAGATAGAATAATATAGTACCTCCTATGTGGTAGGCACTGTGCTAAATGTTTCTTTTTTTAAATCTCATTTAATCCTTACAATACTTTTATGAGGTAGATGCTATTATCCCCACTCCATAATTAAGGAAACTGAGGGAAATAGAGGTTGAGTGACTTGTCCAGAGTCACACAGTTCATAAGTCTCTGAGGTTGAATTTGAATTTGAGTCTACCTGATTCCAGGCCCAGTGGTTCATATACTATGCCACTTAACAAGTAAGCCTACTCTTTACAGCTACATATGCCATTCCATTTGCAATCTCCCTGTCTTTTCATGAACTATTTCTCATGAAATTCATTCCTTTCCTTACATCTGCCTCTTAGAATCCTTAGCTTCTTAAGGCCACTTCCTACATAAAAGCTATATGATACCCCCATTTTCTAGGATCCAGCCCTCCAAAAATCCTTTACATATATTTAGCATTTACTTTTCCACATTCATGCTCTTTCCCTCCAATAGAAAGTAAGATCCTTGAAGGCAGGTTTTGATTTCTTTTTGTCTTTGTATTGCCCATGACTAGTAAAAGTGCCTGGCACATAGGAGGCAATTAATAAATGCTTACTCAATCGAAATTGGATAAATTTTTAAAACGTCTTTGCTGAAACTACTGAATGACTTTAACTCTGAAGGATATGGATTTGGGAATCATTAAGCATGACTGGATGGGGTGGAGTGGCAGTCTCTCTTCTCTGCTCTCCTCTTTTCTCCTCTTCTCTAATTTCTCTCTTTTTCCCTTTTTCTCCACTCTCTGTCTCTGTCTCTGTCTCCCTGTCTATCTCTCCCTCTTCTCTCTCCATTTCCATTTGTCTGTCTCTCTTTCTCCTCTCTATCGTTGTCTCTTTTTTTCTCCTTCTCTATCTCTTTCCATGACTTTCTTTTCCTCTCTCTATTTTTCTCTTTCTGTCCATCTCTGTCATTCTCTCCTCTCTGTCTCTCTTTTTCTTCTTTGTCTATTTCTCCTCTTTCCTTTCTCTCTGTCTCCCTCTCCTCCAAACTCTGCCAGTTCTTCCTTGTACTTTGAGCGATGGAGATTGGGATTTCACTTCTCCATCTGCCCCACCCCCACCCCAATACACACATAAATATATAATGGAAAGTAAGGGTCTGTGGAATAAAACAAGACAAACACAACAAGCATTCTTGTCTAAGTGAACCTAAGACTAGACTTCAAGCCCCTAGCTCCCTCTTTTGCTTTGTGTTTGTTTGTTTGTTTGTTTTCATGAGCTCAGCTTACAATATCATGATCCTGAAAGATGGAAATTTTCAGCCTTGGTGGCAGCTTCATGAATTTGGGAAGTCAAGAGCCTCTGCCTTGGTACTGACAGCCCAGCAGTGAGATGCTTCCTGGAATGATACTGCTTCTCAGAGGAGAAGTTTGACCACCAAAAGGAGAAATCAACAGAAAGATGTTGTTCCTGAAAAAAACTAAGAAAGAGTCATCCATGACTTATTGACCAGAATATCTATATTTGTGAATTGCTTAGGCACTTTAGATGTGAAATGTTAAGTGGAATATCAGCAAAACAGTTCGATGAAATTATTTTTACTTCTCAAGAGACTATATAGGGGTAGGACGTTGTTTCAGGTTTTAATCATTTGTTGAGGAGGGTCTGTGAATCTCTTGTGTTTTCCTCATTTCTTTTTTCTTTTTACTTTTCTTTTTGCTTTTTGGAGGGGGGAAGGCAGGGCAGTTGGGGTTAAGTGACTTGCCCAAGGCCATACACCTAGTAAGTGTTAAGTGTCTTAAGCTAGATTTGAACTCAGGCCTCCTGACTCCAGGGTTGCTGCTTTCTTCACTGTGCCTCGTAGCCACCCCTCATTTCTTTTTCTGTAGAACAAACAAGTGTCTCTGTCTCTGATATTTTCTTTGTACGTGGACCATATTTTCTAGGATGGCCCTTGATAATCAGTTTTAGAGAAGAATCTACATATGAACTATAAGTAAACTTTAACAGATTTTCTCTAGAACTCCAGGTTAAGAGCACAACTAGCCAGAGAGTATGGGAAAAAATCCTGATTCCTTGTTTATTTAAAAAAATAGTTAGAGTCACTCAAGATTGAACTCAGGTCTGCTTGAGCCTAGAGATAGCTAGAGTGGGGGAATCAAGGGGACCACAGGTAAAAATCAGTACAGGGAAATATGAGGAAGGAGAAAGCTGCAATAACTGGGATATTAGGGAAGCCTTCAGGGAGTTGGTAGTATCTGAATTAAAGCTTGAAGGAGGACAATACCAATCCCCTATTCCAAAATCCCCAAGCACACTCTGGGGAAAATGTTGGCACTGAAAGCCCTTTGTAATCTGACTACAATATTATTTTCCATATGTGTCATATCACTTCCTTTCATGCACTTCAGATTTTAGTCAAACTGAACTCATTTCTCTGGTGGACCTCTCAGAACGCAACATTCTCTGCCTTCATGAAAGTTATTTCCTCTTCTTGGGACAGATATTCCACCCTCACTTCTCTCTCTTATATAATAAGGGCTTAATAAATGATCGTAAATTTATTGGTTGATTAATTGTTCTTCATTCAAGCTTCAGGTAAGGAACTGTCTCCCAAAAGAAACCTTCCCCAATGATCACAATTGGCATTTCTCATTCTCTGTGTGTGTCTTTCCCTTTTATTCTCTTCTCTCTGTCTCTCCTTGTCTCTCTCTTCCCCTCCCTCCCTCAAATTACCTTATATATACTATTTTCCACATATGTTGGATCCCCCAGTGGAAGGCCAAACTCCTTTAATGAAAGGAGATTCCCCCCCAACCACACCCCTCTCTCCCTAGCATAATGCCTTTAAATAATAATAATAGGAATAATAATATTTATATGGCACTTTAAAGTTTGTTTTGAATATGTTAAAAATAAACATTTACATATATTAACTTATTTGATCCTCACAACAACTGTATGAGGTAAGAACTACTATCCCCATTTTACACCTGAGGAAACTGGGGAACAAAAAACTTAAGTGTTAAGCAGTTGAGCCCAGGGCTACAGGGCTAGTAAGTGTCTGAGGAAGGATTCCAATTCCGAACTTCCTGACTGTTGTCCCACACTCTATCCACCACTCTACTTAGCTCTACTACTTAGCTGCCTTCCAGTCATCTAATAAATGTAGAACTGAATCACTGAACATGAATTTCTAGAATAACGAGGATGAGGGACAGCTTGTGCAAATGGTGTAAGGTAGTCCAAGCATGGCCAATGATGTGCTAATGGACACAAAGGAAATGAAATGTTTATTGTGGTTAACATCTAGTTGTCCCATTTGATTGAAGCATGAAGAGAAGAAAAAGAGGTATTATCACATCAGACTAGAAAATCATTTGGAGTTAAGGCTATGGAAAGCATGACTAATGTCAAGATAAGAAATTTGTATTTATTAAAAGCAATAGGGAGTCATAAAAGGTTTTTGAGCAGGGAAATGATATAATCAGATCAGTACTTTAGGGAGATTATTTTTTTTTGGAGCGATTTACCTTTTATTTAATTATGAACTGAATAAAAATGTCAAAGTTCAAAAAGCATGACTACTGAGGTTTCCCTCCATCTGCCAGGAGACTTGCAAGAAGTGGGGAAGTGTGAAGGGCAGAGGGAGGGCAGCTAGGGGGTCTGGAGAGACTAAAGCAGAGGACTTGCTCAGAGACCAAGGGAGGGACATGGTGAGGCTGGCTTAGGGAGGAGGCCCCGGGCTCCCAGGGAGTGGGGCTGGCCCTGGCCCGGCCTTGGCTGCCTGGATCTTCAGGCTCCTCTGCCTCCTCCAGGCTTGCCGCCCTAAGCGCGATTAGCTGTTTCATCATTGTCAGCTTCTGCTTCCTTGCTCATCTTGGCTCTCTTCGGCATTCTCTCTCCCAGCTCCTGCTCTGCCTCCTTGGAAGCAGAAGCTGACAATGATGTCAAACCTCCCATCATCTCCTGGAACCTGTCAGGTTCTTGCATCATCTTTTCCATGTGATCCAGCAGGGCATCCATTTTCTCCTTAATGTTTACAGACTCCTGCTTCACCATCTGGGCATCATCATTTTTGACCTGGGAATCATCATTTTTGTCCTGGGAAGACTTGGGCAATTGACTTGGCTGCCCACTCTTGAAAGCAAAGTCAGCTTTGGCTTTGTTGGACTCATTGTCTCGGTCCATTTTCTGGGCTGGTGAAAGTCAGGGCTAGGAGAAGAATCAGGCAGGCAGGCTTCTGATTTCTCAGAACAAGTGAGGGGTCTGTCTATCTGGAAGTCTCAGGGAGATTATTTCAGCAGCTACATGGGGAAAGGTTTGAAGAGGAGAGAGATTGGAAGCAAGGACACTGAAGTGGTCACCTGAATAATTGTTTAGGTGACAACTATGGCAATAACTTCAAAGTGACTTCCTCAAGGGCAAACGTAGAATTTGATTCAAAGTCCTGTACTCCTTTCACTATGCTGTGTGGGAGGAAAAACCCCATTCAAAATTTAATCAAAACACAGTGATTTCTTAGGATAAAAACATGAAACTTTATTCTCTTTCCCTGGGAGAAGAGTGTGGTGCTCCCCATGATGGGACAAGGAGAGGAGGTGATGGAGGACGGGATCCCAATAGGTTCAGCAGGAACCCTAATCTCATCCAAGACCAGGAAACCTGCAATGGCATCTGGAAAGAATTCAGCTCAGCCTTGCTTGGAGTTAGAGTTGAGAAAGTTTATTATTATGCCATTACAGCGGGCAAGAGTCCTTTAGGGGACCTGCGAGTGAGAGGGGTACATGCTTTTACCTTTAAAGGGTAGGGCTGCCATTGTCAGGGCTGACCTGAAGGGAGAGGCCTCAGTGCATAGACAAAGGTCAGAGCTGACCAAGAGGAGCATATGAATAGATAATTTAGATAAGATTTGGGCCAGGTTGAAGGAGACAAAAGGCAAGGACAAAGGAGGGTGTGGGCCAGGCCTGAGAAGAAATGAAGAGATTAAGTAAGAACAAAAGGGGTCACAGGGTGTTGCCTAGGTGGAGTGTGGGATAGGGAGAAGGGGCAGACCTCAAGGATGGGAAAGGACAAATTGCAGTTACAACTTCACAGACTGGTTTTACAAGTTGGTTTGACCTAGACCCCAGGTACCCCATCATTCCCCCCTTAAGCAGATGACACCTGAATTCATTTGGGGATACAGGACAATTATCTCAGCTTCCCAAGCTACTTCCTGCTGGGGATGGGCGTAGAGCTGTCCCTGCCTCTCAGGGTATCATCATTCAAGGGGTGGGGTCCATGGCCAAGGTCTGGAATTTGGCCTATGCCAGGTCCAAGGGGTGATGGGTAATGACTTCGGGCAACAGTTGGTACTCAGCCTGCACAATCATCTGCAAATGGAATGCACTGAGCCTAGAAGAGACAAGTTTAGCAAGAAGGTTTAGCAGAAAGGCACACAAGATATCACGGAGAAGAAAGAGAAGATTTAAAAGATACATGCCTAGGGAAAATGGCAATTACAAGGAGGCTAATACATAAAAGGAGTAGGTTGAATGTGATTTCACTTCCTTCTATCCAGGTTCTTGTTAGAGTTTCTCTGGAACAGCAGTTTAAGATTGTCTATAGGGTCACAGGAGTACTCTGGAGGCCCTGTGGGTGGGGCAAGAGGTGACAGTGGTTTTAGGCATGTCACAAAAGACAGAACAAGAATTTATACCCTAATGCAGTCAAATCCCCTCTCCCTCACCCCCTCACCTCCCATCCCCCACCCCAGCTGTCCCTTCTGCTATTGGCTGAGTCGGGCTTACAAAGAACAAGGAAATGGAGGATAGCCAATTCAAATATACCTATCCTTATTTGGCAAATGCCAAATTGAAGAAGGGAAGGGCTAAGAGCTGAATGCTGATTGACAGGAAAGGAAAAGGGGGAAGAGTTCAGAAGCAAGGGAGGGGGAGGGAAAGTTCACCATCAAGGTTGAAAGTTGAAAGTCTCCTAAAAGGGCTTGCTGCTGATTGACAGTAGCAATGAAGGGTAGAAAAGGGAAGTCAACCATCCTGAGAATTTTTCACTCCCCACACAATGCTCAAAAAGACTATTTTTTGAAACTATTTTGAAAATGGTACTAATGAGCCTTGGGTTCCCATATTTTCTCCTAGTTGGGCAGGTAAGTTTCACTCTTTTTTTCTCTTTTTTAAAAAATATATATAATATAAAATAATTAATTAATTTAAAGTTAAATTTTAATTAATATTTAATGTAAAAATAATTGATAAAATAGATGATAACATATTTTATTTTTGCCAATTACATGTGAAGAAAATTTTTAGCATTCATTTTGCAAGATTTTGAGGTCCAAATTTTTCTCCCTTCCTCCCTCTCCTCACCAATTCTGAAAATGGTAGGCAATTTGACATAGGTTATACATATACTATTGTGTAAAACATTTCCATATTTGTCACAGTTGTGAAAGAAAAAACAGATCAAAAGGAAAAAAAACACACAAAAAAAATTAGGTTAAAAAATATACTTTAATTTGCATTCAGTCCATCAGTTCTTTATCTGGATGTGTAAAACATCTTATTTCAAGAGTCCTTTGTACTTTTTTTGGATCATTGTGTTGCTGAGAAGAACTGAACCATTCATACTTGGTCCTCACACAATGTTGCTGATACTGTGTACAATGTTTCCTGGTTCTGCTTATTTCACTTTGCATTAGTTCATACAAGTCTTCTCAGTTTTTGTTTTGTTTTTTTTTTCAGAAATTTGTCTGTTTATCATTTATTATTGCACAATAATATTCCATTATATCATATACCACAGCTTGTTCAGCCATTCTCCAAATAATGGGCATCCCCTTAATTTCCAATGTTTTGCTCCCCAGGAAAATGATTGCTATAAATATTTTTGCACATGTAGGTCCTTTCTGCATTCTTTATGATCTATTTGGGATGCAGACCTAGTAGTGGTATTGCTGGAACAAAGAGTTGGCATAGCTTGCTTGCCCTTTGGGCATAGCTCCAAATTGCTCTCCAGAATGATTGGATCAATTTGTAACTTCACCAACAGTGCATTAGTGTCCCAATGTTTGGACATTCTCTCCAAAATTTATCACTTTGCTTTTTTGTCATATTAGCCAATCTGATAGGAGTCAGGTGGTACCTCAGAGTAGCTTTAATTTGCATTTCTCTAACCAGAAGTGATTTATAGCACTTCTTCATATGCCTATATATACTTTTAATTTCTTCATTTGAAAACTGCCTTTCATATCTTTTGACTATTTATGAATTGGGGTATGGCTTTTATTCTTATAATTTTGTCTAAGTTCTCCATACATTTGAGAAATGAAGCCTTTGTCAGAGACAATTACTATAAAGATTGCTTCCCAACTTTCTGCTTTACTTTCACTCTTTCTATGAGTAACAATGCTGGCCACAAGTCATGAAATGACTGGTCAAGAAAGTGTAGGTTGCCTCAGCACTGATTCTGTCCCACTATTAAAAAAATCCAATGAATCCTCAATGAGTTTGCTCTCTTAGTCATCTTATATGAACAAGAGTACATTGTAAATATGAAAAATAAATATAATCCTGAAAGAATAAATTAAAATACAATTTAACTAAAAAATAAAGAAAAACAATGAAGAACCAAAATCATCTCCAATGGAGTGTTCTTAAGCCATAAAAAATAATTGAAAACAAAAAACAAGGCCCAAGAATACCAAAACAAAAAGCTATTAATATCTGCCAGCCTATATTCCTAGAGCATTTTCCCTGCCTCTGTCCTCTTAATAGAGGTTCCAGGTAGTGACTGAACAGCAAATAATAACCTTGGAGTGAGGTGATTCTCTTATTTCCTCAGTTCTTTAGTAGGTGACAGATGCAAGAGATTTCAAAAAAGATCAATAAATATTTCTTAGGATTTCAGGAAGGTGATTCTTCTTGTTTACCCTAAGGGTGATATTATTGTGTCATAAAGATATAATGGCTCTTCCATGGGTATACCTAGGGATTTAAAGATGTTAGTTTTTTAACCCCTACAGTATTGCAATGAAGCAGGTAGGGAGTAGAAGTGCTACTTTTTCCCAAGTGAAAAACTTAATGAAGGCAGAAATGGGAATTACATTTCTTTCCCCATTGGAAGCCTTGTTCTTTTTCTACCTCACTAAAGGAAATTGCCTATGGAGGGTTACCTATAAATGGTGAAGTTACATAGGTGAAAATGTGAAGTCTAACTATTATCAGCTTCTCTACTAAACAGTAATATAATGAAAACCATGGGTATATTTTTAATTAAAAATAACTTTTTATTATTGTCTTTTGATTTTTACCTCCTCATAGTTTTGCTCAGCATCCCTCTTACTTCTCCCTTGGCCCAGAGAGTCATCCCATATCATAAATAGTGTTTTGCAAAAACAAACAAAAAAATAGAAAGAAAAAGAAGAGAAAATCATCACAAAAAGATCCAGTACATTGACAGTTTTAAAGTGTATGCATGTGTAACACCTATGGATCTCCCACCTCCACAAAAAAAAATAGGTTGGGTAGGGGCAGAGACAAGATGGTAGAGTAAAATCAGGGACTTGCTTGAGATCTCCCCCAAACCCCTCAAAATACCTGTAAAAATTCTAGAGCAACAGGACCTAAAAAATGACAGAATGAAACAACTCTCCAGTCCAAGACAACCTGAAAGTTTGACAGGAAGGGTCTATTGCACTGGAATAAGAGTGGAGCACAGTCCAACATGTATCATACCAGCAGAGACAGGCCCAGAGCAAGCTTCCAGGGACTGAATCACTGTCATCTATTCCAGTTTCTAGACTTGTCAAACCACAAATGCCAAATAAAACATTGAAGGTCAGTGGGAAAATTCTGTCTGACCTGGATGAGAGAGTGGCATAATCCCACCTTAGCCCCAGAGTGATAGAGGTGGCAGCTGCTGTTTCTGGAGTTTTTCACCCACAGATGGTGTGGGGATCAAGCGACTGATCAGAGGGTGATTGTAAAAATCTCTTTGCTGGCACTGAGGCATGAATCCCTTGTTTTGTCCTGCTTGGATCTGGGTCTCAGCACTGGGTCACAATCCTGGAATGAGGTGCTGGTGTGGTGGAACTTTTGGTGTGGTGGAGAGAGAACGCTCCTCACAGCTCCAAGGCAGAAAAGATTGCTTGTGGTTACTCACACACCAGAGCACAGTCCAGGAAAGGAGAAAATACCTCTCATTTGATCATGCCACCTAAGAAGAGTTGAAAATTTACAGGACCCTAGAAGTATCTCTGAAAACAGCTGCACAAAACCCCTGAAGCTTGGGACAGTGCACCCACTTGAAGCAGAGTCCTGCCTTGACAAAGAGTTAGAAAGTCAAATATTTGGGTGGTAAAATGAGGAAATAGCATAAAAAAAACCCAGACTATAGAAGACAACATAAAATACCTCGGTAGAAAAACCACTGACCTGGAAAATAGATCCAGGAGAGATGATTTAAAAATTATTGGACTACCTGAAAGCCATTATCAAAAAAAGAGCCTACATATCATCTTTCAAGAAATTATCAAGGAAAACAGCCCTGATATTCTAGAAGCAGTGGGTAAAATAGAAATTAAAAGAATCCACCCATCTCCTCTTAAAAGAGATCCCAAAAGGAAAACTCCTAGGAATATTGTAGCCTAATTCCAGTCTTCCCAAATTGAGGAGAAAATGTTGCAAACAGCTAGACAGGAACAATTCAAGTATTATGGAAACATAATCAGGATAACACAAGATCTAGCAGATTCTACATGAAGGGATCAGAAGACTTGTAATATGATGTTCCAGTGGTTAGAGGAGCTGGGATTAAAATCAAGAATCACTTACCCAGTAAAACTGAGTATAATTCCAGGGGGGGAAATGGGCATTCAATGAAATAGAGGATTTTCAAGCATTATTGATGAAAATACCAGAGCCAAATAGAAAATTTGAGTTTCAAATAAAAGAATCAAGAGAAGCATGAGAAGGTGAACAGGGAAAAGAAATCATAGGGAACTTATTAAAGTTGAACTGTTTACCTTCTTACATAGAAAGATGGTATTTCTAACTCATAAGACCTTTCTCATATGAGCGTAGTTGGAGGAACATACATATAAACATACATATATATGTAGGAGGGAACACATATACACAGAGAGACAGGGCACAGACGAGTTGAATATGAAGGGATGATATCTAAAAATAAAATTAAGGGGATGAGAGAGCAGTATATTGGGAGAAAGTTAAAGGGAGAGATATAATGGAGTAAATTATCCTACATAAAACAGGCAAGAAAAATCTTTTATGATGAAGGGGAAGAGGGGGAAAATGAGAGAAAATAAATGAACCTTACTTTTTATTGGATTTGGCCTAAGGAAGAAATAACATACACACTCAATTGGGTATCTTACCCTATGGGAAAGTAGGAGGGAAGAGTCTAAGAAGGGGAGAGGGATGATACAATAAGGGGAGATTGGGGGAGAGCATAGTCAGAAGGAAACACATTTGAAAAAGGACAGGATCAAAGGAGAAAATAGAACAAATGGGGGGTGGGATGGGATGGAGGGAAATATAGTCTGTCACAGCATGACTATTATGGAAGTGTTTTCCATAACTACACATGTATAACCCATGTTGAATTGCTTGCTTTCTCAATGAAGGTTGGTGGGGAGGGGAGAGGGGAGACAATTTGGAACTCAAAGTCTTAAAAACAAATGATAAAAATTGTGTTTACATTCAACTGGGAAATAAGATATATTGGCAATGTGGTATAGAAATCTGTCTTGCCTACAAGAAAGTAAGGGGGAAGGGGATGGGGGGGGGGTAACAGATGGGAGGTCAGACTGGGGGAAGGGGTAATCAGAATGCATGCCATCTTGGAGTGGAGAGGAGGGGAAAGATGGGGAAAAAATTGGTACTCAAAATCTTGTGGAAATAAATGTCAAAAACTAAAATAAATAAATTAATATTTAAAAAAGACTAAGTTGGGTATGTCTTCTCATATCTCTTCATTCAAGTACTGCTTGATCTTTATAATTTTGTTGATATTTACTTTTGATTTTTGAGGGGGCAGATGTTCTTTCTGTTTATATTGCTGAAGTCATTGCATATATTGTTTTCTTGTCTCTGCTTACCTCCCTCTGCATCAATTCATGTAGATCTTCCCATGCTTCTCTGAATACAGCATACATATGATTTCTTATAGAATTGTAATATTCCATTGTAGTCAGATGTCACAATTTGTTTAGCCAATCATTGAACATCTACTTTTTCCCCTAATTCTTTGTTAACACAGGAGGCACTGCTATGAATATTTTGGTGTATTTAAGGGCTTTTTTCTTTGCAATGTCTTTTTGGGGTATAAGCCCAGTTATGAAATCTCTGATTCAAAAAGTATGGGCATTTTAGTAATTTTGTTTACATAATTCCAAAATTCTTTCCAAAATGGTTGTACTATTTTACAGTTCCATTCTGCATTGATTTCTAAGCAGCATAAGAGTAAGGACCAAATCAAATGTATTTTTAATTCCTCAAAGGATCTATCATAGGTTTGCATAGAGTCAGCACTTAATAAATGATTGCTGAATCAAGAAAGGGAATAAAGAACTGATATATACAAAAATATTTATAGCAGCTTTTTTTTTTACATAGACCTTGAGTCTAAGAGGATGAATATCCATTAAGAAGTTGATGAACACATTATGTATATGTATATAATATAATATCATTATGCTTTATGATGACAGTTTTGGAGAATCCTGGGAAGACTTGTGCAAACTGATTCAGAGTGAAAAGAGAATGCAGAGAATGTTTATACAATAGTGACAGCAACACTAAAGAAAAGAACCTGAGAAAAACTTAAGAACTCTTATCAATTTAATGATTAACCAAGATTTCAGAGGACTCATGATGAAATATTCTACCTAATTCATGACAAAGAAGCAATAAACTCAAAGAGCATAAGACATATTTTCAGACATTTCCCATATAGGAATTTGTTTTATTATATATATATATTTGATAGAAGGGTTTACTTTTCTTTCTTTCAAATTAAGATGAAGGATTTGAGGGGGGGAAAGGGATCTAATGATAGAGTTACCAAAACAAAAATATAATTAGATAAGAAAACAGAGTCTCTGCAGAATTTTAAACTACATAGAAGAGAATAGCTGAGAAGTCAGTAACAAAGACAAGCAGAAAAGTTTTGAAAATAATGTCAATTGTATATACTTACGAAAGAAAAACAAATTGTATTTTACACAGATTTGTCTTTTCATGTATAATCCTCTGTTAAACCTTGTATATGAAATGCTTTCTGTGCATTTGATAAATTCGGAATTTAATTTGTTTAAAGATAAAGTACAAGGTTTGTTGTTGTTTTTTTCTTATATCTTTGCCATCTTCCCCTCTTTCAGTTGCCTTATATATCAATTCCTCAATAACCTAATATATATCACTTCTCTCTCTGCCTCTCTATCACTGTCCCTGTTTCTCCATCTATCTCCCTTCTTTACTCTCTAGAGATCATGTTATATATATATATATGTGTGTGTGTGTGTGTGTGTGTGTGTGTGTGTGTGCGCACGCCACGCATGTGCGTGTGCTTTACACAATGTTGTTCTCATCATTCAATTAAAACTTTTCTCTCCAAAGATACCAATGATCTCCTGATTGCCAAGTGTTATGACCTTTTTTCAATCTTCATCATTTTTGACCTTTCTAAGCAATTGCATTCTCAATCACCTTCTCCACCTAGATTTTCTCTACTCTATAGGTTTTTGTGACATCATTCTGTCCTGGTTCTCCTACAATCTGATTACATCTGTCACTCATCTTTCCTGATTCTTCATCCATGTTATGTCCATTAATTGTGGTTGTCCCCCACATCTCTATTCAAGATTATCTCCTCTTTTCCCTCTATAACATCTCACTTGGTGATCATATGGGTTTTATTATCATGTCTATGCAGTTGATTCCCAGATACTCATGTCTAACCTTAGTCTCTCTCTTGAGCTACAGTGCTATGTCACTGGCTGCCATTTGGACGTCTTGCATTAAATGTCTCATAGGTATCTCAAACACATTATGTTGAAATCAGAACTCATGGGGCGGCCAGGTAGCACAGCGAGTAAGAGCACCGGCCCCAGTATCGGGATGACCTGGATATCGAATCCTGGGCTCAGACACTTAGCACCCACCTAGAAACACCTGGTTGTGTAACCTTGAGCAAGTTAATTAACCCCAATTGCTTAGGGGCGGCCAGGTGGCTCAGCGAGTAAGAGCACTGGCTCCAGTGTCGGGATGACCTGGAGCTCGAATCCAGGCTCAGACACTTAGCACCACATCCAGAAATAACTGGCCGTATAACCTTGAGCAAGTTACTTAACCCCAACTGCTTTAAAAAAAAAAAATCAGAACTCATTATCTTTCTTCTCAAAGCTCTTTTTAAAATTTTGTTATTATTGTATAGAGGTACTTCCTAGGTGTGCAAAATAACATTGATGTCATTTTAGACTCTTCACTGTTATTCACGCCATATATCTATTTCCCCCCCAATCTATCCCTTTCTCACAACCACGCTAATTAAGATTCTATTGACCTCTTTCCTGGAGTATTGCAACAGTCTTCTAATCTCTTTGCCTCAAGTCTCTGGTCATCCCAATCTCTTCTTGACTCAGCTGTTAAAGTGGTTTCCGGAAAGCACGAGGTCTGACCACATGACCCACCTACCCAATGAACACCAGTGGTACTCTTCTACATCCAGAATCAGATACAAATTGCACTATCTGGAATTTAAAGTTCTTTATGACCTTGCTTCTTTCTGCCTTTACCAGATCTTTTCATTTTACTCCCCTCCTCAAAGTCTAGGATCCAGCTACACTGGTCTACTTGCTATTTTTCAAACTGAATATTTCCTATCCTGTCTCTATACTGACTGCCGTCCGTACCTGAAATGTTTCCCCTTCTCACCTCATGCTCTTGGATTACCTGTTCTCCTTCCAATCTCAGCTCAAATTCCATCTTCTATAAAAAATCTTTCCTATCCTCCCTGTTGCTTGTCCTATTTCTTTTAAGATTATCTCTCATGTGTGCTATGTACCTCTCATGTTCACCTAACCTTTTATATGGATTGTGTCTGCATTAATCAAGCATTGTATAAAAGACCATATTGTACATGTTTCTTTATAATTAATTTATACTTTTTGAATCATTTTCCTAAATAGTCCCTCCTTGACATTGTGACAGAAACTATTGACAGGTGTAACAATTACAAAGTTAAAAATTGAATCTCTAGTTGCTTGCATTTTGAGGAGTGGGCATAGAATATTATCTAAATATAAGAAAATAATCAATTCCTAGTATCTAGAGTTAAATTTATGTGGCTTATGTTACATAATGTCTTAATGTTCTTTAAAGTATTCTTTCTTGTATGAATTTCATTGACTTTATTGAAAGTAATTTTTCAAATGGCTCTATATTGACATGATTACTATAACTACATATAATTGCATAATTAATGTAAATACGTGCAATCACATAATTGCAACATGTAATTGCATCTTTATAATGTGTGTAACAACATGTAAATCCATATCAAGAGAGACTTTCTCTTGGGAAGCAGTGGGTGGAGAACTTGTTTAACATTCTCTCTCTCTCTCTCTTTCTCTCTCTCTCTCTCTCTTTCTCTCTCTCTCTCTCTCTCTCTCTCT
>NW_027185764.1:20886675-20905776 GCF_028583685.1 Petaurus breviceps papuanus
CTCTCTTTCTCTCTCTCTCTCTCTCTCTCTCTCTCTCTCTCTCTCTCTCTCTCTTTCTCTCTCTCTCTCTCTCTCTCTCTCTCTCTCTCTCTCTCTCTCTCTCTTTCTGTCTCTGACTCTCTCTCTCTGTAAGAAATCATGGTGAATTGGCACCATCTCCACATATTTTGTGCTGCACTGAACAGTATAACTAAATCTTCTTGGAAAGAAACCTTCTTGGATCTCTCTGAGGTTAAGAATAAAGATATGTCAGTAAATAATTGGGATAGTTCAGTTTAAAGGGGTTAAAAATATTACATTATAAGCCCAAGTCCTGGAAAGTATGGTTGAAATTTGTAGTAAATGCCTTTATTTCTTAAGAGTGTAGCCTGCTTTTTTATATATATGTATGTGTATGCAGACACACACACATATATACTTCATATATAATTATGTGTTGGAAATGTGGGTGCATGTGTGTACGCAAGTGTGTTCGTGTGTGTGTACAGAGAGAGGGAAGGGGAAACAACAGCTTGTGAAAAGCTCCTTTTATTTTCCTGTTTTCTATTTTTTCCTGTGATTTAGAAATTGTGAAATTGATCTTTATACTTGAAAAAAGACTGAGAAGTTTTAGCCAAAATTGGATTTTTGACAGTTTTCAGGACCTGGGAAAGAAGCTAATGATGCTTGCTACTAAAGCCCCCAGGGACTACTAAACTAAAGGAAAAGAACAGCAAATTCAAACATGGTGTCAGCCTGCTGAAAGCACCTACAAAATCACTTGATTTCCTTTTCCATCAGTAGATCTGAACAAATATGTGTATCGGTGGGCAACTTTAATGCTCTGCCATGATGATTAGCATTTGGGAAGGAGGTAGAAGGTATTTTCAGCAATAAAGGACTGACCCCTAAAGTCCAGCAAACAGCAATTAATAAATGATCAATTACCTATGAGTACTTATGAGATAACAAGACTGGAACCAACCTCAAGAGGAGAAAGCAAAAGGCATAGAATCACCCTTCCTTCTAGACAAAATATTGTTGTTCAGTCATTTCTAACTTTTCTTGTCCCCATTTGGGGTTTTCTTGGGAAAGATACTGGATTGGTTTACCATTTCCTTCTGCAGCTTATTTTATAGATTAAAAAAACTGAGGAAATAAAATGGTTAAGTTACTTGTCCAGGGTCACACAGCTAGTAAGTGTCTGAGACCAGATTTGATCTTCCTGCCTCCACACTATCCACTGCACCATCTAGCTGCTCATCAGACTAATACCTATGAAAGTCATGATCAGTTTCCTATTCTTCCCTCAGCACTCATCTTTTTTAACCCCCAAACTTAAGTTGTTCTAAACATTTGGCTCATTTATCTATAATTTCCAATTTTTTTCTTATAAATGAAGGCTTTAGTTGAGCTACATTTTCTGTTGGAACCCAGGGTAGAGGAATATTTGTGTACAAGAGATTTCTGTGGGAGAATATAGTTAAATGGTTTTTACCTAAGCAGATTTTTATTAGAAAAGTGTCATAACCTTAAAATGTTGCATAAATATTTTTGTTCTTTTTATTATCATGATTATAATTATAGATTGCTGTAGTGGATCGAGATCTGGTCTCACATGGATTCAATTTCCAATTCTTTCACATTATGGCTATATGAGTGTGGGACAGTCATTTAACCTCTCAATCCTCCAGGCTGAGGGGGTTAACTTTCTAACAGTATAAATTGCAGAGAAGGTACAGAAAGACATGATAGAGAGTTCTCTATGTCCGTGATACCTTAGCTCCAGTAAAACAAACAAGCAAAAATTAGTATAATTATCACCATTATTATGGTAATTATTGTTATTGATGTTGTTATAGCTGTTGTTTCTACTATTAGTATTATTATACATTGCACTCACATGACTACAATTATAGCATTGTAACTGTTGGTGCATCAACAGCAGTCATTCACGGAATGATCCCCGAGTGTCTTGAAAGAGTCAGTAGAGAATTTCTGGCTCATTCTGTCTTTAATCCTCTGAACTTTCCCACAAGGTGCTGAAGAGATAGCAAGTCTGAGAGTCTTTCCACTTTAAATCATGGTGAATCCTGTCAGCAAACAGAATTTATTTTTTAATGTTTTAAAAGGACATTATTTGGGTTTTGAGAACATTTTACAGACTAGATTTAGAGAAGTTAGATGATTTGCTGAAAGTCACACAGGTCCAATTCTTCCATTTTACAGATGAGGAAACTGAAGCCCAAAGAAATGAATTGTGCTGTTGTTCAGCTTACTCCAAATCTAGGTCTGATCATCTATGCATTCCCACGGATGTGATGGGGAAGTATCAGATTAGAAAGTAAAGAGGGTAAGAAAAAAATGAAATCTTTGTCAATTCAGTGTTCAAAAGTACTAGTGTTACCATGTCTTTAAGTCCCAAGATAAGGTAAATTCCTGGAAAATGATAGTGATTTTGTTTTGTTTTGTTTTGGCTTCACATTCCATAAACATAGCACATAGCCTTGTTCATAAAAGGCACTTAATAAATGTTTCCTGAATTAGAATGGATTATATTGGGTTCATCATAAATTCATATAACTACAAATACCATTAGGTTTTTAAGCACCTCCATAATCTGGCCCATTCTTAATGTTTTAGTCTTTTTACGCTACTCTTTTCTGCATACTCTATATTCTACAATCTAATAATACTGGCCTCTTTTGTTCCTCAGAAAGAACACTCCATACTCTTGACTCCTGCCATTTTCTCTGCCTGGAATGTTCTTCCTCCTCACATTTACCTCCTGATCTCCCCTGTTTCCTTCAAGTTTCAGCAAAAAAAAAAAATCTGCCTTCTGCAAGAGGTTTTTACCTTTCCCCATAATGAGTACTTTTGTTCTGAAATTATTTCCAATTTATCCTGTAAATAATGCATTGGCATATAATTATTGCTTGTCATATCTCTGTTAGATTATGAACTCCTTTAGGAAAGGGATTTTGACTTTCTTTTTACCCCCAATGGTTAGTATAGTACTTTAATATCATCAGAGGCAAGACTCCCATGATGTTTTCCTGCCTATCCACACAAGAAGCTCCAGGTATCTCATACCCTACAAAAGGTCAGAGATTTCAAGCCCTGATTCTGCATGTTTGAGAGTTTGGAACAATATCTGCAAATATATAATGTATTGGTATAGTGGAGACAATGCTAAATTTGGGGAAAAGAAGTTCCGGATTTGAGTGCTTAATAAATGCGTGTCTACTTGACTTAGGTGCTACAATTAGAATTCAATAGGCTGTTTGCCGTCTAAGCCACATGACTTGTGATTAATATGGATAGAAGCTCTGGTATAATGGATACCAAAGTTGTATTCAGGCAGTTTTTCAATTAATCTTTAAATATCTCAGTTTCTCCATCTTTTAAATAGAAACCTTTGATTTCATACTTATCTGTTTTCTGTCTCAGGTTTCAGAGCAGGAATTTGCTGATAAATGTTTAACAACTGGTTCTTGGGATTGGGGAAGCACATATGACACACCTTTAAGTTTAATCTACATCAGTAACGTGTTCTCTATCATTCAACAAAACAACAGATCAAGCCCGGTTCGTAGCATTTATTGATTCCTGAGGTATAAAGGCTCACACTAAAAATGTAATGATCTTTTGGTAAGCCAGTTCAAGCTGCCTCCAGCATCCCTGTGGTTGTAAGGATTAAAGAAATGATGAAGTTCTTCAGTGTTGATGTCCTGCTCTGGTTACATAATAGATAACTGATCATTTCAACTCACTGTGAAGGTCTTTTGTCCATTTCTACTACTAGGGTCCCAAGGTGTCTAAAGCAGCATCCTAAATGAAATTCATACCCATAACTACCCCATTGCTACAACATTAAAGCAGATATGCATGCATATGTTTCTCTCCTGGACTATGTTGTGACTCTCTGATATATGACCAGGGACTTAACAAAGCAGAAAAACTACAGTGGAGGATCAATTGCATTGTGAAAAGTTCTCTGAATGTCTTGCAAGAAATGTGCAAAATTAAATACAGGGTACTGTTCATTTTCTGCCTTCATTTATCTGGACCACATACTAAAGAGGAAAATTTTATGCTCTACCACCTTCTATGAAATCTGAAATGTTATTCATCACAAATGTACCATTCCTGGGGCCCAAGCCAGTTGCTCTAATTGAATCCACACATTATATGTTAAAGTGAACTATGGTGGTAGCTGATTTTCATAGTAGGCTTCCCAAGACCTCAAAAGAAAGAAAAAAAGAGAAAGAAACTGCCCTGTGACCTCTGTGCCTGGCAGTCTCTGTTGCTCCTTTCAGTTGCATTGACTAGAACATTGCATATTCCTCTGAATATTTTGTCTTTTAATGATCAGAAGTAGAAGATGGAACTAATCAGAAATGATGCCTGAAATCACTGCATGTTTGGCTCCAGTATCACACTTTATTTTTAATATGACTGGGACTGGATAGAGGGGAAGGTGCAATTTTGGGTACCGATTAAAGCCATGAACGTGGAATTTGAATAATGGACATTCTGACTAGGAATGAACTTGAAAGACACTAAAAAGGAGGAAGGATGGGGTAGTGGAGAATCAGAACTTCTTTTCTGACAAGGTAATGTTTCTGTTTATTTCTACATTCTATAGGAGCTCCATTGTGTTTTAATAGGGATCATGTAAGGGAGGGGAACTATGCCCACAATTTTACCTTTATGAGACATTAATTATTCTGATGTAAGTAGGTCTCTTTGCTACAGCACATAATTTTGGAGAATTGCTTTGGACACTAAGATGTTGACCAGAGTCACACAGCTCGTAAGTGGGAAGGACAGACCTTGAACTCAACTCTTCTTGACTCTGAGGTCAGCTCTTTAACCATTGATCTATGCCATCTTTCTTGGGCTCTTCTTAGAAATGGCTGAGCACATGCCAACTGGGTGAACACATAGGATGGCAATTATAAGGAGGCAGATATTAGCTCAATGTAAGAAAGAGTTTTCTATTTTTTTTTCATGAACATCTTTGAATAACACACTAATGGGATGTTAGAGTTGGTAAGGAGCTTAGAGATTATACAGTCTGAAACCCTCTTTTGACAGATAAAGAAACTGAGTGCCAAAGACCGAAGTCACTTTTCTTGATGTTTCTTTTAGTTACTTAAAAAAAGATGCTCTGTGTAATTTGATGACCCCAGCATCTTTTCCTCAAGCAGGAGGGCATTTACATAGCTGCCTTTGTGATCTATCATTTCTCTAAAAGATATTAATGACCCTCCCTGACAATGCATGCAGTCACCTCTATGCTTTGAAATTAAACTTCATTAGAAGATAAGGACTTCTACTGAAGTCCTACTCTGATGCCTATTTCTTGAGTGGAGGTGACCTTTGATTCTTGACTGTTTTGCCAACAAATGATGAATTATGGCAGATACTATCAAGCTGATGAAGCTTCATGTAGTGGCCAAATAATAGATCCTATTGGTGTAACTAGCATCCCTTCAATAAAGCTTGGCGAGGCTCATTGCTGGAATTTTGGCCACCACATGATAAACTGTTTTGGCCATGAGTTTTCATGGGACCATCAACTAAAGAATTAAACAGTTACACTCTTCCTTGATGAAAGGTGGGTACATATGGGTGAAATCACTTGCTGCACAGACAAGAATACTGATACAAGAGGCATGTTTTAAGAGCCTATGTTTTAACCTTCTCCACCCCCACCCTCATTTCCCCCCTTGGTGTTGCCATTTCCTTTTTCTATGGCTGCACCAGTGACATTGGTTGAGGTAGGTTCTGAGGACATTGCTGGGGAGGAGCAATTCAGTCATTGATGTGATATATATTCTCCTTTGTCCTCCTCCTCTACCTTCCTTATCTCTGCCTCCCTTCCCCTAACCTTCCCAGAATCTTGTACCCAGGGTTGAAACCTCAGGCATTTGGTACTGCATTGGCCCTTCAAGTGAGAGTGGTGGCCATTTGGTTGCCTTACAACCTGAGGCTTTAAAAGATTTAGAGAAGGGAACTATGTTTAGAACTATGTAGTGAAAACCCTTTTACTAGGAGTATATCTCTGAGTTCCTGGTCACTGGAGGCTTTGGGGAGAAGTGGTTTGTATCTTTTTTTTAACTTTGAAATTGATTCTTTTAATCTCTTAATTAGAAAGATTCTTTTTATTGCATTTTAATCTCCAGTCTTGAATTTTTGGATTGGCTTAACCTAGGAATATATTATTCAATGAGTAATGGAATAAGGTAAAGAAAGAAAAGGAAGAAAAGTTTGGTGTTGCCATACTCCTACTATCACCAGTCAAAAACCAATAACATCAACAGTAATGGTGGAAGCAGCAGCAATTCCAAATGAAATGTCAATATTTTTCTAAATAAAATAAATCAATTATACATCAAGCTCATTATATCACTCCTTTGCTCAAGAAGCTCCAGGAGCTCCCTATTGCATCTTGAATAAAAATAAAATTCCTCTTTGGGCATTCAAATCCCTTTACAATCTGTTTCCAGGCTGCCTTTCCAGGTATATTACTAATCTTTGCTATTCCTCATGCAAGGCATTTCATTAAAGGCCTCCTTGACTTTGCACAAGCTGTCCTCCATGAATGGAATGGCTTTCTTCAACTCTGCCTCAAAAAATAGCAAGCCAAGCTTCCCTCAAGGCTCAGTTTAAATTTTATCTCCCATATGAAGCCTAGCTTTCCCCCTCAATTGCTAATGATTTCTTCTCCCTCCCAAATAATCATTTTGAATTTACTTCTTTTCTTCTTCAAAATGTTATTTTAAACATTTTTTAATTGAGGTCCAAATTCTCTCCCTTCTCTCCTTTCCATTCCTCCTATATCCACTGAGAAGGCAAGCAAAATGATATAAATTATACATATGAAAACATGCAAAACACATTTCCATATTAGCCATATAATAAAGCAAAAAGCAATAAAGAAGGCAAGACAATTATACTTCAACTTGCATTCAAAGTTCATCAAATATCTCTGGGTTCTTCTCCCTTTATTTTGCCTTCCGCCGGGCCTTCCCAGGCTGCGCCCGCCACGCTGCAGTCGCCGTGCCTTACTGCTTGCGTCCCCCGCGTCTTCCCAGCCTCGAACCTCTCACTTTGTCCTTTGTGTCTATGTGTTGATAAATATGGAAACGGCCCGGCTGCTGCAGATCTGGAGTCCCTCTGGCCGGTGCTGGTGGCTGGTCAGGCCCACCCTGGGGCTAAAGCCTCGGTGTAGGGCTGGACTCGGCTCCCAGAGCGCTGCACTGGCCAATTCCTGCCGGCCTGCCGGGCTGTCCTCGCGTGAGGTTAGCTCCTCTGTGTCATTATGTGGGTTCTGCAGCTCCAAAGTGTGTTTAGAGTCCCCTTTTTACATGGATTGGGGAGGGTGGAAGCCGGAGCCGCGGGAAGGTCTTGCTTCTACTCCGCCATCTTGGCTCCGCCCCTCTCGATTGTACATTTTCTTAAAAGACTATTTGATGGAGGAATCACATAAAACAATATCTCACATAAAGGTCAGAAGAAGCAATACAATGACATTGTCAAGATCTTTCTGAAAAATTTTGAAATTGATTGTAAGATATGGAAGACATTGGTAAAGGACTATCTATCATAGCATGTTCACATTGAAGAAGGTACTGTACTCTATGAACAAAGCAGAATTACAGTAGCTCAAAAGAAAATGTAAGATGCACAAATTTAGATGTATCTCCACTAAAAATGTTCATATGAACTATATGTACCTGACCGAACCTGGGGCAGAACCTTCGGAGCTCCTGTTGGTCTGATTAACCTCAGTCAGATATACTTTTACACCAACAAATGATGCCATTTTGGTACTCTTCAATAATAAAGGGCAACTTCTGTGGGTCAAGATGGCCAAATAAGCAATGAGTAGCTCTCACTCTTCCTTACAAGACCTTGAAAAACCCAGAAAATACCACCCCAGGAAAAATCCTGGAATTATGCAGCCAGAAGAAAGACTGGGTGCAAGGAATTTTTTACCTCATGAGGTTAGGGGGATTAACAGAAAAGGTCTCTCTTGCCATGGCTGAAGGGGACCAGTATAGGATGAGAGATATCCTGGTGAGCCAGCAACAAGCCCCACCTCAGCAAACTAGCAGGAGATCCTGACTCCCAGGGTGGTGGAGAAGGCAAACACCAACACCAGGACCCCTATGTGCCTTCTCATAGCCAGGGGACCTGGTAGACACTAGCGTGGAGAACCACCACTTGCACAGCAGACTGGCATCCACCAGTGTTTGAGCCTACTAGTGCTCTAGTGCAGCCTTGAGTGAGTAGGCAACCTCCAGTGTCCAGACCACCCCACCCTCACAACTCACCCTGAAAGCTTCAGTGTAACCCTGGAGAAATGCATAAAAACTGCATCTATCCCTGGCACACACAAATCATGACCAACTCCAGCTCAGCACCAGACAAACCACGGCCTATTCAGTCTCCAGTTGCCAGAACCTGTGGCTCCAGCACACAAAGCCAGTAACTAGGCCCCTAGCCCCCAGTGCAAGAAGTGTGGGTCAGTGCCTCCTGTGTCCCAGAAACAGAGATCAGCTTTAAAAGCCAGGAAAAAGGCAAAAAGAGTGAGCAAGAAGCAAAAAAGAAAAAGGGAGAACATGGATTCTTGCTATGTGGACAGGGAAGATCAAAATACAAATTTAGAAGAGGACAGCATTGTCAGTACACCCACATTTGAAACCATAAAAGGGAATATGAACTGGTCTCAAGTCCAAAAAGCATTCTGGGAAGACCTCTAAAAAGGATATTAAAAGTCAAATTAGGAGGTAGAAGAAAAAATGTTCAGTTCCTTTAAAAATACAATTGACAAAATAGGGGAAAATCACTGAAGAAAACAACTCCTTAAAAAAGTAGAATTGGTCAAATGGAAAAGGAATTTCCAAAGGTAACTGAAGAAAAAAGTGTCAAAAATTATAATTGAGCAGGTGGAAGCTAATGACTATGAGACATCAAGAATCAGTCAAACAAAATCAAAAGAATGAAAAAATAGGAGAAAATATAAATCACTTCATTGGAAAAAGAAACTCACCTGGAAAATAGATCCAGGAGAGAGAATAAGAATTATTGGTCTGCCTGAAAACTATGATGAAAAAAAAAGCCTACACAGCATCTTTCAAGAAACAATCAAGGGAAACCTCCCTGAGGTCCTAGAACCAGAGGGTAAACTAGATATCAAAAGAATCAAGTGATTACCTCCTGAAAGAGATCACAAATTGAAAACACCAAGGAATATTATAGCCAAACACCAGAATTATCAGGTCAATGAGAAAAAACTGTAAGCATCCAAAAGGAAACAATTCAAATATCATGGAGCCACAGATGGGATTACACATGACCTTGCAACTTCTACATTAAAAGATCAGAGGGTTTGGAATATGGTATTATGTAAGGCAAAGGAGCTAGGATTAAAACCAAGGATCAATTACCAAGCAAAATTGAGCATAATCTTTCAGGAGAGGAAATAGGCATTCAAGAAAATAGGGGATTCTCAGACCTCCCTGATGAAAAGACCAAAGCTCAATGGAAAATTTGATTTTCAAGCACAAGATTCAAAAGAGGAATAAAAATGTAAACAGGAAAGGGAAAAAAATGAAATAAAACATGTTATTCAATAAAAGTCAACTGTTTACATCCCTAAATGGGAAGATGATACTTATAACACTTGAAAACTATATCTTTATTTAGAAAGAATATACATATACAGAGGTTATGGGAATGAATTGCCTTTGATATGATGGTATAAATACTAATTAAGGGGTGAAAAGGGATTGTAAAGGATGATGAGGAAAGGAGGAGGCAGAGAAGAGTAAATTGCAGCACATGAAAAGGCACATTACAGCAGAGGCGATGGAGATGAGTATTATTTAAACTTTATTCTCATAAAATTTGACTAAAGGAGGGAATAACATACTCAGTTAGGTATAGAAATTTAAATTGCATTATAGGCAGTAGGAGAGGAAAAGGAACAAAAAAGGAGGGGGTAAAAAGAAGAAGGGGGGAAGATGTAGTAAGGGAAAATAGAAAGGAAAGGGAAAGTGCTGTTAAAAAAGGAGGGAAGAATGATGGAGGCAGTGATCAAAAGCCAAACCATTTTGAGGAGGAAAAGTAGAAAAGAGAAATAAAAGAATAAACAGGGGGTGGTGGATAGGATGGAGAGAAAGACAAAGATAGTAATCATAACTGTGAATGGGAAAGGGATGAACTCTCATATAAAATAGAAACAGATAGCAGAATGGATTAAAAACCATAATCCTACAATATATTGTTTACAAGAAACACATTTGAAAGAGAGAGATATACACAGGTTAAGGGTAAAAGGCTGAAATGGAATATATTATGTTTCAGTTGAAGTAAAAAAGAAAAACAGGGGTAGCAATCCTGATCTCAGACAAAGGAAAAGCAAAACTAGATCTAATTAAAAGAGATATGGAAGGAAACTATCCTGATGAAAAGGCATCATGAATAATGAAGTAATATTTCTAAGCATATATGAGCCAAGTGGTATAACATCCAAATTCTTGGAAAAGTTAAGGGAGCTACAGGAAGAAATAGAAAGTAAAATGATTCTAGTGGGGGAACTCAACCTCCCCATCTTTGAAATAGATTAACTACAAAATAAACAAGAAAGGATTTAAAGTGGTGAACAGAATTTTAGAAAAGTTAGATATAGACCTCTGGAGAAAAGTGAATGGATATAGAAAGAAATACACCATTTTGTCAGTGGTGCATGGAACATACACAAAAACTGACCATGTACTGGGGCATAAAAATCTGACAGTCCAGTGCAGAAAGGGATCCTTTTCAGATCATGATATAATAAAAATTACATGTAATGAGGGGCCATGGAAAAATAGACTAAAAATGAAATGAAAACTAAATAATCTGATGCTAAATAATGAGTGCATCAAACAATACATTATAAAAAAAACAATTACATCATCCAAGAGAATAGCAGTAATGAGAAAACATACAAACACTTATAGGATACAGAGAAAGCGATTCTTAGGGGAAGTTTTATATCTCTAAATGCTTATGTGAATAAAATAGAGAAACAGGAGATCAATAAATTTCACTTTCAAATAAGAAAGTTAGAAAAAGGACAAATTAAAAATTCCCAATTAAATACCAAATTTGAAATACTGGAAACCAAACATAAGAATAATAAAATTGAAATTAAGAAAACTCTTGAACTAATAAATAAAAATAATAGCTGATTTTGTGGTGAGCAAAACAATAAAATCGTTAAACCTTTGATTAATTTGATTTAAAAAAGAAAGAAATTACCAGTAACAAAAATGAAAATGGTCATCAGTGAAGAGGAAATTAAAGCAATATTATTTTGTCCAGCTGTATGCAATAAACTTGACGATCTTAGTGAAATTGATGATTATTTATAAAAAATATTAATTACCAAGGTTAACAGAAGAGGAAATTAAATACTTAACCTCATCTCAGAAAAAGCAATTAAACAAGCCATCAATGAACTTCCTAGGAAAAAAATTCTCCAGGGCCAGAGGTATTTACAAGTGAATTCTATCAAACATTTAAAGAACAATTAATTCCACTATATAGACTATTTGGGAAAATAGCTGAAGAAGTGGTCCTACCAAATTGTTTTTATGATACAAACACAGTATTGATGCCTAAACCAAAACAGAAAGAAAATTATAGACCAATTTCCCTAATGAATGTAGATGCAAAGAATTTTAAATGAAATATTAGCAATAAAATTATAGCAACTTAATAGGACAAATTATACTACAACCAGGTAGTATTTATGCCAGGAATGCAGGGTGGTTCAATATTAGGAAAACTATCAGCATAATGGATCATATCAACAACAAAACTAACAAATCACATGATCATCTCAATGGATGCAGGAAAAGGTTTTTACAAAAGAGAACACCCATTCCTATTAAAACCCTAGAGTGCAAAGGGATAAATTCAACCTTCCTTAAAATGAGAAATCTAAAACTATCAGCAAGCATTCTATGTAATGGGAATGAATTAGAAGAATTTCCAATTAGATTGGGGGTGAAACAAGAATGCCCATTCTCACCACTCTTATTCAATATGGTACTAGAAACATTAGCTTTAGTAATAAGAGAAGAAAAAGAAAATGAAGTAATTATAATAGGCAAAGAAGAAACTAAGTTATCAATCTTTGCAGATGTGATAATATAATTATAGACTCCTAGAGAATCAGGTTAAAATTCTCCTTAAAATAATAAACAACTTTAATGAACTTGCAGGATATAAAAAAAAACCCACAGAAATTATCTCCATTTCTATACTAACAAAGTCCAACAACAAGAGGTAGAAAGGGAAAGTCCATTTAAAGTTACTGTAGGCTAGGAGTCAAGATGGCAGAGTAGAAACAGGACTTCTTCAGGGCTCCTGTTTCCACCTCCTCCAATTCATGTAAAAGGTGACTCTGAACAAACTTTGGAGCTACAGAACCCACAAAATGACAAGAAGAAGCTAACTTCCCTCTGAGGACAGCCCGGCAGGCCATCAGGAAGCAGCCAGGGCAACATGTGTGGAGTCAAACCCAGCCCTTGGGTGAGCCAGAGGTTTTAGCCTCAGGGCTGGCCACAACCAGCCACTGGCTTGAGGGACTTCAGATAAGCAACTGTGGCAGTTTCCAGAGTTATTAACCCATAGATGCTAAAGACAAAGTGAGAGGTCAGTGCAGTGTGGACTTTGTGAACTGGGAGTTTGGGAGTGCAGTCAGGTCTTCACCCCCTGCAGGGAGAAGTGGCTGAGAAGCTGTGGCCGACCGTGCAGCCACTGCCACATGAGTGCTTCAGAGCTCCTGGTCTGCAAATTGTAGAGGAACCAAGCAACCAGTCTAAGGGGTAATCACTCTTGCTTTAACCTGCCTGGATCTCAATTGCTGTCTAGGGTGGAGCTCCTGGAGTGCATGACCAGTTTGCCAGAGCATATGGAGACTTCAGAGGATGCGCCCAACTAATAGTTCCAGAAGCTGAGAAAATCCGAGTGATTGGGGGTGGGATGGAATTGACAAGAATACAAGCCATTATCAAAGGATATTAACAGGCAGTTTTCAGGGGAGAAATTAAAGTTATCTGCAATCATATGAAAAAATGCTCTATATAACTATTGATTAGAAAAGTGCAAAACAAAACAATTCTTAGGTGCAACATCACACCTATTAGATAGTCTAATGTGACAAAACAGGAAAATGATAAATAATGGAGAAGATGTGGGAAAATTGGAACGCTAAAGCATTGTTGGTGAAGTTCTCAACTGATTCAATAATTCTGGAGAGCAATTAGGAACTATGACCAAAGAGCTATAAAACTATGCGTACCCCTTTGAATCAGCAATACTAGTTCTAGGGCCTATCCCAAAGAGCTCATAAAAATGGGAAAGGGACCCACATGTACAAAAATATTTATGGCAGGTCTGTTTGTGGTGGTCAATAATTGGAAATTGAGGGGTTGCCAATCAATTGGGGAATGGCTAAACAAGTTGCGGTATATGAATGTAATAGAATACTCTTGTGCTATAAGAAATGATGAGGGCCTAAAATTATCTAGCACAGACTCTCTGTCAGATTATTCTGGATCCCTTGTCCAATACAAGTGTCAAAGATACTGAGGCTCCTTAAAAGTCTAGCCATTATGGTCAACTTTTAATAAACTTTGCTTTACTTTGGCTGAGAGAGGGCTTGAGTCTAATTCATTCGACAGGACCTGGCATGTTGGTATTCTGGGGTCTTACACATCTCTAAACCTTAAACCTCAATATTTTATGGTTCCTTCAGGAAAAATCCCTGCAAGGGCACCCCCTTGGAGGAAGCCCAGTCACTTGGGCAGTGGGGAAGCCTGCTTTCAATGCCATAAGGAGAGACAACATAAGAAGGGTCCAAGAAGTCCCCTTCAAGGGCACCTGTAATGTAATGCCAAGGAAAGGCAACTTCCCAGGTTCAAAATACCAGCATAGGTGCTCTCTATTTTATTCAGTAACAAACCCAGAACAGAGAAGATCAAAACATGACATCATTCAAAATACAGCATTTACTAAGTGTGATTAAATAATCTCCAAGGCCTACCCCACCCCAGGACTTTCCAATCATTCAATCAATTACAAAGTCTCTGTTCCAAATACTTCTCCACCCCTAGGCTATACCTTAATTAAGTCCACCACAAAGCCCCTCTTCTCAAATGGAGATTAGTTTCCAAACATAAGTAAAATACATTCATTTGCTCAACCATAGAACACAAAAAGGTCAAAAGTTCCCCACCCCTGGATCACAATTGAATCTACCCCAGAGTTACATCAAGTTTAAACACAGCACTTAATACCCAAATGGAGGTCTTTTCTTCATCTTGACAGGAGGCAAGTTCTCAGCAATCTTAGTTCCTGGGGAGACAAGGCTTAGCAAGGCCACAAGATACATTGCCAGTCCCTTCATTAATTCATCCTCTGTCTGTAGAACAGTCCTAGAACCCCTGAAAACATTAGCAAAACTCTCTCCCAGGATTTCTGTAAACATACAACAAGAAAATCCTTCTTCAGGGCTTCTGAACCAACAGAAAGGTTCCCAGACCCCTGCAACAACAGCATTGTCCTTCACCAGTGGACAGTATTCACTCTGTCTGCAGGACAGTCTCCAGACCCCTGCAACAATAGCACTGTCCTTCACCAGTGGACAGTATTCACTCTCTGTCTGCGGGACAGTCTCAGGAGCTCTTAGCCAACAGCCAGGTTCCAGGACTTCTTCAACAAAAGGACTGTCTTTCACCAGTGGACAAATCTGGCAAAACAACATCAAAACAGACAAAGTGCCAGCAAAACAGCCATGTCTCCTCAGTCCTTGGCAGCTAAGGGGGCAGGTCCAGGGCAATTCAGAGTGGCCCCCAGCAATTCTCTCAGTCTCTCTCTGCCTCCACGAGGTGCTGATTCCAATAAGTTCTTCTGCATTTCTCTTGTCTCTCCAAATCTACGTCACCAGCTCCTCCCAGTTCGTGTCTCTCTTTTCAAGTCAACAAGTCCATCCCACAGGTGGGATTAACAAGCTCTGGGTTTTAACACAATCAATTTGAAAACCAAGCCAATACAGGGGAATCTTTATATTCCATTACTATCACAGAGTCAAACAAATGCTGGTGTGGTAGAAGTAGCTCACTCAGGAACTCCCTGATCCCAAAGAATTGACTCAACTATCTCCAATACTTCCAGAGGAACATGGGGAGATCTGGGAGGCTAAACTAGAGAAAATTGACTTCCCAATTTCACCATCATGCCCCTTCCCAACAAGAGGACTGGATAAGAGGAGAGCATAAGGAAGAAGTTTTCAAACAACAGATCCTCAAGTAGGCAGGAGACTGGGTATGTCTGGAGACATCCCTTAGTTTCCCCTTGGATGCCCCTGACCTGACTGGTCAAGGGGGAGAGTAGGACCAATTGGTTAGTACAGAGGCCTTAGCCATAATAATAAAGTGGGTAACCTTAACCTTTAGTCTTGATGCTTGCCCAAGGTTCAGTGAGAGAGATGGAGAAAGTGGGTCTACTGCCAAGCCCTGGGCTTCCCTGTCACTCCAAGTCTTGAGAAGACTGCAGAACAGAATACTGGGAGGTGGCTCTACCATTTTTCCAACCTCAGGAAAAATCCTTCTTCCAATGTCTCTCCTGGTCAGTTGGGCATGGTTTTAGAGGCATTGGCTCCTGGGGTTCCCTCTGGGGTGGGGTGCTGTGATAGTAATGGCAATTAAAGATTCCCCTGTATTGGCTTGGTTTTCAAATTGATTGTATTAAAACCCAGAGTTTGTTAATCCCACCTGTGGGATGGGCTTGTTGATGTGAAAAGAAAGTCTTGAAGTGGGAGGAGCTGGTGATGTAGATTTGGAGAGACAAGAGAGAGGCGGAAGATCTTTTTTGGAAGCAGCACCTCGTGGAGAGAGACTAAGAGGATTGCTGGTGGCCGCTTTGAATTGCCCTGGACTTTTGAGACCTGCCCCCTGAGCTGCCAAGGACTGAGGAGACATGGCTGTTTTGCTGGTACTTTGTCTGTCTGTTTTGATGTTATTTTGCCAGATTTGTCCACTGGTGAAAGACTGTCCTGTTGAAGAAGTCCTGGAACCTGGCATTTGGTTAAGAAGGCCTGAGACTGTCCTGCAGACAGAGAGTGAATACTGTCCACTGGGAGGGACAGTACTGTTGTTGCAGGGGTCTGGAGACTGTCCGGCAGACAGAATGAATACTGTCCACTGGTGAAGGACAGTGCTGTTGTTGCAGGGGTCTGGGAGCCTTTCTGTTGGTTCAGAAGCCCTGAAGAAGGATTTTCTTGTTGTATGTTTACAGAAATCCTGGGAGAGAGTTTTGCTAATGTTTTCAGGGGTTCTAGGACTGTTCTACAGACAGAGGATGAATTAATGAAGGGACTGGCAATGTATCTTGTGGCCTTGCTAAGCCTTGTCTCCCCAGGAACTAAGATTGCTGAGAACTTGCCTCCTGTCAAGATGAAGAAAAGACCTCCATTTGGGTATTAAGTGCTGTGCTTAAACTTGATGTAACTCTGGGGTAGATTCAATTGTGATCCAGGGGTGGGGAACTTTTGACCTTTTTGTGCTCTGTGATTGAACAAATGAAGGTACTTTACTTATGTTTGGAAACTAATCTCCATTTGAGAAGAGGGGCTTTGTGGTGGACTAAATGAAGGTACAGCCTAGGGGTGGAGTAGTATTTAGAACAGGGACTTTGTAATTGATTGAATGATTGGAAGGTCCTGGGGTGGGGTAGTACTTGGAGATTATTTAATCACACTTAGTAAATGCTGTATTTTGAATGATGTCATGTTTTGATCTTCTCTGCTCTTGGTTTGTCACTGAATAAAATGGAGAGCACCTATGCTGGTATTCTGAACCTTGGGAAGTTGCCTTTGCTTGACATTACATTACAGACTCCTAGATCCTAAAGTGTTCCTCCATAGTGTTCTATATCCAATTAAACCCAAGGCCTGGGAGGAACTGCAACCATGAATTGCTACTCAAGACCCTGACCAGGTGAAAGCTTTTGAGAAATAGAAAACTAAATTGACCATCACTGTGGTATTAGCTTTACACAATCTAGAAAATCCTTTCACTCTCTATGATGATGAAAGGAGAGAACAGGCCTTGGGAGTTTCCTGTTTTTGAAAACTATTAGACTCTGTGACTGCTATTGCCTTCTATGTGCTATATGTCCATGGAGAAATTTGGAAAGGAAAAGGATATCAGAGAGAAATTTGGTCTTTTGGTCTTTATTTCCAAGCAGGGAAATTATTTTTTATACCAGAGAAATTGTCCTTTCTCTATACTTTTTTTGTGCCTGTTTGTTTTGCGTTTGCTTAACCTCTTTGCCAGATTTGTCTCCCCCGGGGTTCAAGCCATCAATATCCAGATAACCACTAAGGCTATGCCAACCTCCAACTGAATCCAAGTTCTCCAGCCCACTGGACCTGGCATAGGCATGTTCTGCAGTCCCATCCCTTGAATGTGATGTCTGCCCCCTTGAATGGGACCCATAGAGGCAGGGACAGCTCTACACCCCTTGCCAGCAGGTAGCACTTTCAGAAGCTGAGACCTTCACCCTTTACCTCAAAGCAATTTGGGTTCCATTTGTTTGAGGGGAGCATGATGAGGTACAGGCTCTGGGAGCCCTCTTTAGCTCTCCTGGAATCTTCCCATTTGATGACCATTTGCCTGCGGCCATGAGCCTTTCATTATAGCTCCACCCAAATTTCTGTTACTAGCCTAGCCCTCCATTTTCCATCTAGTCCTCACCCTTGATCCTCCCAAAATCTCCATGCCCAAATCTGTTACCCTTAAACTAGCCTAGCCCTCCATTGCCTGTCATCTCCAGGTAGCCTCCAGCTATTGCCCACCCTTAATCTCTCATTACTGGAGTCTGATATAATTTGACTGCTCCTGAAGACCCTCCCCAAATTCCTCCTCTAGGCCACCCCTAAGTCCTCCCACCTTTCTGTATGTAAGACCCATCTTGCTTCCATGAAGGAACTGAGAATTATCTAGCACAGAATCACTCTGTGCCAGATTATTCTGGCCAGCTTGTCCAATACAAGCATCACAGATACTGAGGTTCCTTAAAAATCTACCCATTGTGGCAAACCTTTAATAAACTTTGTTTTACTTTGGCTGGGGGAAAAAAAGCAATGATGAGCAGGAGGACTTCAGAAAAACCTGGAAAGACTTATATTGGACTGATATTGAGTGAAATGAGCAGAAAGTAGAGAATACTGTAACAGCCACATTGTACAATGACTGGCTTTGAAAGACTTCACTCTTTTCAGGAATACAAGGACCTAAGACAACTCCAAAAGATTCATGGTGGAAAATGCCATCCACATCCAGAGAAAGAACTATGGAATCAGAACACAGATCAAGTCATACTATTTACTCTTTTTTTGTTGTTTTTTTTTTTCTTTCTTGTGGTTTCTCCCATTCATTCTAATTCTTCTTTACAACATGATTAATGTGAAAATATATTTTATAAAAAATGTACATGTAGAGCCTTTATCAAATTGCATGCTATTTTGGAGAGGATTCCAGGGAGGGAGGTGGAGAAAATTTAAAACTCAAAAGCTTATGGAAATGACTATTGAAAACTCAAATTAACTAAACTAATTTATTTTTTTAAAAAAGAATGAAGGATAGTCAACCAACCATTTACTTTTATGTGAATATGGTCTTTCTACAGAAGAGAATGCAAACTCTTCAAGGGCATGGACAAGAATAGTATCTGCAGGGCAGTCAGGTGGCTCAGTGAGTAAGAGCACTGGCTCCAGTGTTGGGATGACCTGGGGATCAAATCCGGGCTCAGATACTTGGCACCACACCCAGAAATAACTGGCTGTGTAACCTTGAGCAAGTTACTTAACCCCGATTGCTTAAAAAAAAAGAATAGTATCTGGCATGTAGTAGGCACTTAATAACTGCCTATTGAATATTTTTTTCTTTAAATGAACTCCAATGGCACTTAACAATGCCAATGAGATAGATAGATAGATAGATAGATAGATAGATAGATAGATAGATAGATAGATAGATAGATAGATAGATA
>NW_027185764.1:20905786-20912439 GCF_028583685.1 Petaurus breviceps papuanus
ATAGATAGATAGATAGATAGATAGATAGATAGATAGATAGATAGATATTTGAATTTTATTCTTACTTACTGAAAAGTGACAATCCCCCCAAAAATGTCCTGAGACAGTGAGGAGAGTAAATGACCATTTGTATAGAATCTATGCACCAGGCATCCTGCTAAAAGTTTTAACAGTACTGCTTCATTTGATCCTCTCAACAATACTATGAAGTAAATGCTATGATTATCTCTATGGTTGAGGAAACTGAGGCAAAGAGAGACAGGATCACAAAGTTGTTAAGTAGCTGAGAATGAATTTGAATGCAGTTCTACTTGACTCTGGGCCCAACCTTCTGTCTTACAATGCTTTCTAAAGAGAGAATGAGTAGGCAGCCCCACCATGAAGAAGGGAATCCAAACCAGAGGTGAACCAGTTCTTCTCTACTATAGATTCCTGAGCACTGATATATTTCTGTTGCCATCTCTAAAGAATTAACATTCTTGTTGTATAAATGCTTCTCTGCCACATATCTCTATATGAGACTCAAAATGTAGGCTAAAAAGCTGATGATACTGGAACACAAAGTGTCTGCAGAACCTGGTACAAAGTTTAGCATACAGTAATAATAGAGAATAAGTACATAGAATATGAAAAAAAAACCTTATGAACATATGTGGAAGTAATATGGACAAACTAATTACAGAGCTAATTACAGCTGCAGCCCATATGCTCAGAGGGGCTGGCAGAAACCTTAACTGGTTTTTAATCTACCAGGCTCCACTTCAATCACTTCAATATTTCTTGATGTAGAAATCTTGCTGGTGGAAAATCCAAGGAAGGTTCTCACCAAGACAAACTGTACAACTATTGTGAGGAGCTGCCCTGGCAAGGTGAATTCCTTTCAAAGGTCAGCCATGTGCCAGATTCATTAAGGATGCCTAGAAGCATAGGCAGAGAATTGTTGGATTAAAATGCTTGTTCCATTAAAGATATGCATGTACTCACACATGTATGTATACAATTACATAGGTATGTATATTTGTCTATACATACATCTATGCAACATTTACATATACATAATACTGCCTATAATGAAATAAGCATCTTCAATTCAACAAGCCTCCACAGATATTTCTAGGCCTCCTTAATGGAACTGGTATAATGGTTAGCCTATGGGAAAGACTTACCTTATCAGAGTTTGGATTCCATTTTTGTTTCTGAATTATTGTATAACCTTATCTAAGTTGCTTTTCTCTGTGCCTCAGTTTCCTTATCTGTAAGATTAGAGGAAAAATCTTACTCATTTCATTTGTATCTTTAAAAATTGAAATAATATAATGGTGCTAGTGTGTAGAGCTTGCCAGTTACTCTGTTTCTATAAAGTGGCATTCTTAATGAAACAAGACTTTGGTCTCTGGCATTCTGCCAACCTATAGCTAAAAGGAAAGACTTAAACATTTTAATAATGATCTGGCTGAAAGCTGATTAATCAGAATGTTCACTACTGTTGCATCTCTGGCCCCAGACTATAATTGGAAAATTTGCTCTCTCTAGTCTTGTCAGCACAGACAAGCAATTGCATTACTGATGTGTCTTGGATTGGTGGCTATTGTTTGAATTAATATCTCAACTTACCATGAAGCATTAAATTTTAAAAACTGTTTTAGTATGCTAACAAAAATAAACATCAAATTAATTTAACTCCTTAAGCAGCAAGCATAACTTCATTTTCCAATACTATAGTTTGTTTGGTTAGGCTTTATTTAAGAAGCATCCCTAATAATGAGGTTTTATTTTTTCCCCCTCCTTTTTCTTTCTTTTTTTCTTTCTTTTCCTTCTTTCTTTCCTTCCTTCCTCCTCCTTCCTTCTTTCTTTCTTTCTTTCTTTCTTTCTTTCTTTCTTTCTTTCTTTCTTTCTTTCTTTCTTTCTTTCTTTCTTTCTTTCTTTCTTTCTTCTTTCTTTCTTTCTTTCTTTCTTTCTTTCTTTCTTTCTTTCTTTCTTTCTTTCTTTCTTTCTTTCTTTCTTTCTTTCTTTCTTTCTTCTTTCCTTTTTTTCATTTTGTTCTTTTTTCCTTTCCCCCTTTCTTCCTTTCTTCTTTTCCTCCTTTCTTCCTTCCTTCTTTCTCTCCTATTTTTCTTTCCTTATTCCTTTCCTCTCTTTCCTCCTTTTCCACTCCTTTCTTTCCTTCATTTTTACCTTCCTTAATTCTTTCCAAATTATGAAGCATATTCAGCTAGAAAAATTGAAATTTACTGTGCTATAAATAAATAGAACTAGAGTGTTGCTGATGGCCCCAGCTGTTAAATTGGGATGTGACTTAGCATTTACAAATACATTTGAAAAAGCTCTATAAGAAATAAGAACCTCACCATTGATCTTATCCACCCCAGTGGCATTTTCATGCCTAGGCAATAACCACAGCATCATTTAGCTAAACAAAGGCCTTATTCTCCAGAGAAAATTCTACCCAACAGAGTTATTATAAGGATGGGAGGAAAGGGATTGTGCCCCAGGGTGCCCAAATGGGGGAGTTTCTTCTTGGTGGAGGGGGTACATTTCTTTCCCATGGCAACCATAGTCCCTTTGACTACTCTTTGCAGTCCTTTGGTGGTACATAACATAATTACTCCAGCTACACTTCCCCTCTCCCCAGCTCCTATCAGGATCTGGGTACTATAGTCCTTTTGCTATAGTCTGCTTTTTCCTACTATCTCCAGGGGGAAGGAAGGATGGGGCTTTCTGGATGTCAGTTCACTCCTGCATGGTATACTTCTGATATGACTCTTTGCTAAAATGCACACCTCTTTTCCCATCCCTTACTGTACCTCCAGTTACTGCACTCCTGTGCAGCTGTGGAAGGTCAAGATATCTGGAACCCCTCCCCCCCAAAAAAGGGAGATAGGTCGAGTAAAAAATTTGATAGTAAGAAAGTACAATGTGATGATATGGATTCATTTGTTAAATGTAGAGTCAGGGAACTTGAATTCCACCTCAGATATTTAATAGATCTGGGATTGTGAGCAAGTCAATTTCAGAACATCCAGTACCTAATTTGCAAATAATTGCACCACTTAACTCATCAGGTTTTGGTGAGGAAAGGACTTTGGAAAATTTAAACTGGTCCATAAATATTTTTAGTTAAGATGAGAAGCAGAGTAAGCATGGTATTATAGAAACTGTGCTCTATCTGGAGACAGAGGACATGAGTTCATATCCTAGTTCTGCAACTTTCTACTTGAGAGACAAGACTTGGGCAAAAATCTCTAAGTTTTCTAGGTCATAGCTTTCTCATCTGTAAAATAAATGGGAATGGGTTGGATCAGATGACTTCTGAGGACCCTTCCAAGCTTGAAATCTTTAATCTTATGCCTCATTGTTATCATGATCAATTATGTCTCCTCAATGGGAAATGATGGTGCTTTGTGACATATCTCAGGGTCATAGAAAGAGGGTTGGAACGGGCCTAAAAAGATGTCAGATCTAACTCCTTCATTTTATAGATGAGCCAACTGAAACTCAGGGGTGTTAAGTGTCATTCCCCAGGTCCCAAAAATAGTTACAGGCGATTGTTCATTAGAGCAAATTCTCAAATCATTTTAAGTGATCTCCCACCAAAGTAAGATGCATTAATACAACATATATGGAGTCATAAACCTGCATTCATGTGTTGATGGAAATGGAACTGTCACCAACCAATAATTTATACATAAAATTGCTCCTCTCCTATTGGACTGGGAATGGAAAATGACCCAGGAAAAGCTCCAAATAGAGCAGATCATTAAAACATGTTTTGTGACTAAGAAACAATTTGCTGAGGGAAGAATGGAGAAGTGATCACGGCTTTCCAAAAGCTAATGAAACCTCCTATAGAGGGTCTTGACAGAAGGCCAAATTCTCAATCTTCATCCCAAAAAATGGTATTTGAAAACAAACTTCTTTCTTGTGTTCCTTCAACTTGCTCAGTAGGAATGTTTATTGTATTTCAGTACAGCATGGAATTATCCCCTACAGGGAGCAAAATGGGTATAAAGAGTACGTTGGCATAGATATGAATGTTCAGCTCACTGAGTTATAACCCCAAAATGATTTCTGGACTAGGGAGACAAACCATTTTGGAAACACAATGAGGAAGTTATTTAGCTTCTAGTTTTTCATTTGAGCTAAAATAGTCATTATGGCACTATAATGGCAGTGAGAGTGTCAATGTTCCTCATCATGTGAGTTAGAAAGGGGAAGAAAAAGTGACAAAATGATGCAATCTTAACTTCAGTTTGTACAAGTTCAAAGGAGATGTTTTATTTTGTTTTTTAATTGTCTCCAAAGTCCAAGAAAGCAGATGGAGCTCCTCCAATGCTTGCTTCTGGACCATGCTTTACCTGACTCTTGAAATCGTTTTTTTGGTTGTGGCTGAAATTCACTTAAGACATAAATGCCTGTTGAGGAAACTAATTACCTTTTATTTGAAATTATCTTTCAGAGAGTTCCAGCTACTTAAGGAAAAGAAATAGAGAAAAGAAGCACACTATGTTTTCCTCTATTAAGGATAATAACCTGATAGTCAACATTTGTCCTTTATGTTCATAGAGGAAATAGATTTATATGAAAGAAATGGGGAAGAACTTTTTCTAACCCTTCAATAATGATGTGGTTGAAATACTGGTCAAGACAAATAAGACAGAGACTGTCTAGACTCTATGATGGGAGATCATAGGATAATAGATAGGATAGGATAGAGTAGGATAGGATAGGATAGATAGGATAAAAGAGCTTGAAGTAACCTTAAGGTCATCTAATTCAACCATCTTATTTTAGAGAGGAAGGAACTTAGTGACAGAAAGATTACACAAGGTAATATAGGTGCAACATAGGTGGCAGAACTGGGAACTGAGCCCAGGTTCCTTGACTCCAAACCAGCACTCTATTGACTACACAACGGTTATCTAGCCTTAAAGACAGAAGAATTGATCTTTCAAAATCCCTTTTTATTCTGTTATTGTGAAATTCTAAAGACTTCCTTCTCCTTCTTATAATAACTTAATTAAGAGCAGAAATAATATGAGCTACACAATAATCCAAACTCTAATCCAGGTCTAAGGATTTTGCAGAGTACAGCATGGCTGAGAAACAGGTCTGACCAGTCTGTCTTTTCCAACAGTAGCTCTGACTGACAGATCAGCACTGACAGGATTGGATAAATGGACTGCCCAGGGAGTTAGAGAATGGTTAGGAGAAATCTATGACAGTATACTGTAAAAGACAAAGTAGTATGATCTTGACTCTACAGAAATTAATTTCCATTCAAAATCCTGCACAAAGAAGTAAGGATTCCACAGTTATTTAAAATTGTGTGTCCCAGCTATGAACTATTTCTTTACCTAAAATGCTTGTTTTTCACTTTGTCTAAATAGAAAATGAAAGATGACAAAAATGGAAGTCATAGGATTGCTGTCCTTGTTTGCAAGCTTTCATACTCCTTGGCCATTTGTCACTGGGCATCAAAGGAATTCCAACTGCACTGAGATGTCATAAGAATCATGTTTTCCTTTATCAATGTCATTTTTCACTTAGGACTTGAAACTAGAAATGCAAGGTCATTTTCTAATGTATTTCTGAAGAAATATTCATGTTTTAAAGAGAAAGACTGAAATGAAAGATGGAATAACTGGAAGAATTTTTGTTCATATTTTAAGTATGTACCCAAGTGATACTACTAGAAGTAATTTTGAAAGAATTGCTAAACATCAAAATGCCTTGGGCAAGAGACCCAAGACAACAGAGGTAGTGTTTTTGCCACTTCTGTCCATTTGAAGGGGGTGGGGATTTAGAAGAGAAAGGTGGATTCGGGAAACAAAAAGCTGTTTAAGGAGATGTTATCTGAGAATAAGATTTGTATTTCTAGTCAATGACTTAAAATAAAAGAATAACAGACTTCTGGCCAGGGATGGAGTTTACCTATCCAGGTCTGGGAAAACAGTATTTTTTTCCTAGATCCTTATAAATTTAATCACAGGAACTGTAAATTGATAAAAATGAATAAAGGAAAAAAGTTCTCATAAAGTCTAATCAATAAAATACTGAAATATATATAATGTAGGAAGGTACTAAAAACAATAGCAATAGAGATATCCAGAAGTTCAAAAGGAAATAAAAATTCAAGAAAGTGATATAGCTTATGACTTCACATATCTGTACACAAATGCTCAAAATATGATACATAAGCAAAATAAACTAGAAGATCCATTAAAAAGGCAAATCTGACTTCATATGTATCACAATTACTTTCTGGGATGAACCTTAGTACTAGAACATAGTTTTGAAAGGATCTCCCTTATTCATACCAATAGGATAGGTAAAGGTAGTAATGCTGGTAGTAAAGGAGGAGAAAGGTATTTAAAATATAAACTACTGTGAAAACATTTATGTACCAGGGGTGAAAGGTGTACTGAAAAGCACAGTATTATCATCAGAATATACTGTCCTCCACCTAAAAAGAAAAAAAGATATAGATAAAGAGTTGAAATACTTGTCATTGAAACATGATACTGTAAGGGTGTTCAAGTATTCAAATATCATTGAATGTAGTGCTGAAAAGCCTTTCCTTCCTTTCTTTATTTCCTTCCTTCCTTCCTTCCTTCCTTCCTTCCTTCCTTCCTTCCTTCCTTCCTTCCTTCCTT
>NW_027185764.1:20912449-21000988 GCF_028583685.1 Petaurus breviceps papuanus
CTTCCTTCCTTCCTTCCTTCCTTCCTTCCTTCCTTCCTTCCTTCCTTTCTTCTTTCCTTCCTTCCTTCCTTCCTTCCTTCTTTCTTTCCTTCCTTCCTCTCACCAACTAATTCTTTAAACTTGCCTTAATTTCAACTTCCAGAAGATGGAGGAACTAAAACAATTCTCTATCAGACATACCTTGTTCTCCCTAAAAAGGAGGAATTGTTACTAAGTAATAATGCGGGAAATGTGGGGGAAAAACTACTTTCCAATTTTGAATTTATGAAAAAGAACAAGAAGAAAACAGAAAAATCATTATATACCTACTAGTTTGTGGGAGAGGAAATTTCAAAGGATTCATGGGAAAAATAGGCAAAATTCCAGTGGTTAAATTTCTGCCATGAAAGTAAGCACAGAAGGTATGAGAAGATCTCAAAAATAAAGACAAAAGATAAATAGTTCTGATGAAGAATAAAAGGTGGAAATGTCTGCAGAGATCAATGTATATGCAAATACCAACTATATTAGTTTGGGTTTTTGTTTTGTTTTGCTTGTAAGATGGAGGCAAGGGAAGGTAATGGAAGATAATTGTAAAGACCACAAGAATTCTAATGTAATCTAAACGTTTTGAGAGCAGAATTGTTGGATTGTGTATATTCTCAGCATCTGGCACAGTGCTTGACATATAGTAATCATTTAATAAATCTTTGTTGGCTAGTAAAAGAATGTCAAAATTCAAAATGACTTTTATTGTTGTTTAGTTGTTTTAGCAGTGTTCAATTTTTTGTGATGCTATTTTGGAGTTTTCTTGGCAAAGATACTGGGGTGTTTGCCATTTCCTTCTCCAGATCATTTTATAGATGAGGAAACTAAGGGAAAAAGGATTAAGTAACTTGCCCAAGGTACCATAGTTAGTAAATGTCTGAGGCCAGATTTTAACTCAGATCTTTCTGACTCCAGGCCCAATGCTCTATCAACTGCACTATCTACCTGCTTCATTAAAATGATTATAGGCTGGCAAAGAAAATTAAGGACAACAAAAAAGAGTGTTTTAGATATGTTGGGGGAAAGAGTTGTGCCAAAGAAAGGATAGAACAAGTGATCCAGGTCAATGGAAAAGGACAGGTGGAAATATTTAATAAAGAGGAAACAAAATTTTACCAGTTCCCTTTATAGAGTTCAAGTCATTAGACCCAGATAAACTACACTTACACATACTGAAAGAACTGGTAGATATGATTGATGAATCACTGCCAAAGATCTTGGACTATGGCAAACATAAATGCTAAAGGAATGAATAAAGAAAAAATGTGTTCCAATGTTTTTTTTTCAATCATAGAAAAACAAAGTTTATTAGAAATATGCCATATTCACCACACTCTTTAAAAATCTCAGCATTGACCAGACTCTCAATGAATCTAAGCATTTTGTGACACTTGTATGGACAAGCAGGCCATATAGAATATGAGCTAGATTGAATTTGATCCTCCAATATTTTTTAATAGAGGAAGAGAGCAAAGTGTACAAACTCTAGGTCAGTGCGTTTGATTTGTAAAATTCTAGAACATCTTATCAAATATATGGTTTATGTAAGATCTATAAAAGGAAGCATTGATCACTAAGAGCTAGCATGATTCCATAAAGAACAGGTCATGCTGGGTCAATGGACATGCACAGTTTAGTGACTTCCTGGGCATAATTCCACAACCTTGAATGACTTCAAAACTTTGATCAAAGTTTGATTCATGACTTCATGAAGTCTGATGATAAAGCATGTCTCCCACCTTTTAGCAGAGAAAGGATGGCATTCTAGAGGTATAGAATATGACATGTAATTTCAGACTGAACCATTACATTTTGTTTTGCTTGGTTATATGTATTTATTAAAAGGGAAAGTTTCCATTTTGGGGAAGGATCATGGGTAAGTTAATATATGGTGATAGAAATGTTATAAAAAAAAAGAGATTTGATAAAACATTTAATATATACACAAGAAAACAAAAAAAAAGTTCGAGACACAAATGGAGCAGTTTGTTACTCCCAGGTTAAATGTAATATGTTCTATAAAAACTCACAAATTAAATGTAATAGAAATTGAACATTTCTTATACACTCCTCTTTCCTGCTCTTTGTATATTAAAATGTTTGTGGGGATTTTGTGATTAAGATAGACACATATCTAACATTTACATAGTGCTTCACAAATATTATTTCCTATTTTTTGGCAGGCATACTAACTATATTGGCAGGTCAGGGAAATGCTTCATGTTACAGCTGTAGAAAATAAGGAGTTTTGTGACTTTGAGCATGACAGCATAATTTCCTAGAGTCAAAACTGGTTGAATGACTGAACCCAAAGATATGTCATTAACCATTGAATGTCTGCTTGGAAAGTCACCAGTGAATTTTCGCAGGGACCTATGCTCGACACTATATATGACTTTTTAACATTTTTATTAATGAATGGGAAAAAATATTGATGCTGTATTTTTTAAATTTGCAAATGACAAAAAGCTGGAAGGAACAGTTAACACCTGGAATAAAAGTCAGTATTCAGAGAGATAGATGACAGCTAGAATTCTGGACTGAATCTAATAAAAAATGGTAAGTTTGACATTTGGGCTAAAAAAAATCAACTTCATAAGTACAATATTAGGAAGCACATAACTAAACAATAATTCATCTGCAAAATATCTGTGGGTTTAAGTGGACTGTAATATTAATAGGAATCAATAGTATGATATGTGATCCAAGAAAACTAATATAAGCTTTGAATGCATTGAAAAATCTGTAGAGCCCAGGCTTAGGGAAATAAGTTATACTGTACTCTGTTGTGATCAGATCACATTTAGAGGATTATTCTATTCAGCTTGGTTTTCAGTTTTCAGGAAAGATGCTAATAAACTGAAGAGTACCAAAGAAGATGACTAGGATGATGAAGTTACTGAGTTCGTGATCTATTAGCATGAGTTGAAATAATAAAGACTATTTTGCTTGGAAAAATTAAAATGGAAGGGCAGGGCATGATATCTACATTCTGATATTTTGTTTTCAAAAGAAGATGGTTTCGAGCATTTTATTTTGGCCTCAAAAGGCATGACAAGAATATGTTAAATAGGTTGAAGTTGCAAGGAAGCAAATTTAAATTTAATATAAGTAGAAATATAATAGCATCAGTCAACAAGTACGATGGGCTGCTAAAGGAAGTAGTAACATTTCTGTCACTGTAGGCCACTGAGCAACAAAAATAAATGAACAATGACCCAAAGTCTCTTGAATTATCAATTCTTTGTCATTGTGGGTTGGAATAAACAGCCTTCCAGGCCCTTCCAAACCTGAGGTTCTATGATGAAATTCATGTTTGTTTTTCTTGCCTTGCATATAAGTGTGGAACCTCCTTGGTGTACTTTTCCACTGAAAATGTAACCCATACACTTTGAAAAGTCTATCTCAAGACTAAGTATGTACCTCAGTGAGGTCAAGCAAAGAAAGAAAGCCCTTATATACATCAAAATATTCACAGCAGCACTTTTTGTAATAGCCAATAACTGGAAACAAAGAAGATACTTATTTATTGGTGAATGACTAAAAAATGAAATACATGAGTATAATAAAATATTACCAAACTGTCAGAAAGGGTGAACTGAAAGAATACAGAGAAGCAAAGGAATACTTAGATGAAATGATGCAAAGTGAAGTAAGTACAACCAGAGAAAATATACACAATGACAAACTTCAATGAAGTAAACAGTAAAAACAACAACAAAAAAAATGAATAACGTAAAACTGATACCCAACATAAGTAAGGAGATAGTAAGGGAAAACATGACTGGTTTTGATTAATTCAAGTTGCCTGATCCAAATGAACTATATCCACAGGTCCTGAAAGATCTGGTGAATAGGATTTTACCAAGCTATTTTCTAATATTTGAACGATTATAGAAAATTCAACTGTCACAAGGTGAAGGAAAAAAAATTTCTAATTTTCAAAAAAGAGAAGAAAAAAGTCTTAAAACTATAGATCAATGAGCTTAACTTGGATTCCTATGAAAATATTGGAATGGGTCATTAAAGAGATGTTTTGAAAACATTTAGAAAAGCAACAGCAATTACAATGAGTCAGCATTGTTTCATTAACAATGGGTCATGGCAGACTAATCTTTTTTTTTTTAATAAGATTGCTAAACCTATAGTTAAGGGGAATTCTGTAAATCTAGTTTCCCTATATTTTAATGAAGTGGTTTTTTTAATAAAATATCCCATACTATTCTTGAGGATATGAAGAGATATTGATTAGAAAATAATGTAATCAGAAGGATTAAAAAGTAGTTCCATGACTAGACTCAAAAAGTAGTTGTTAATGGTATGGTGTCAAAATGACAGGGGAGGTCTCCAGTGGAAGATTCCAGGTAATCTTTGCTTTCCAATAGCCCATCACTGTTTTTGATAAAGGTTAGATGGTTTGTTTTATCAAATTCCCAGATAACTCAAAACTGGGAGGAGTAGCTAAGATGCTGGATGACAATGAGGATCCAAAAGGATGTTGACAGGTTAGAACATTGGGCTGAATATAATAGCATAAAATTGAGTAAGGAGGAATATAGAATCTTGCTCTTGGATAAAAAATAATCTTCATAAATATTAGATAAGGAAGCATAGTTAGACAGTTGTAGATCTGAAAGAAAAAAAAACTAGGATATTTAGTAGACTGAAGGCTTAACATGAGTCAGTAATGTCATGTGGCAGTCAAAGTAGATAAGGCAATCTTAGACTGCATTAAGTGAGACATAGCTTCTAGGAATAAGATGACAGTTCAGCTCTGCTCCGCCCTTATCAGATCTCATCTGAAATATATATGCATTCATATCTTGATACTACATTTTAAAGGGAACATTGATAAACTGGAGAGTGCCTTGAGGACATCAATTGGGTGTTGAGTCCTGGCCACGTGAGGAATGGCTGACAGAACTGGGCAATAATTAACTTAAAGGAAAGAAGATTTGGGTTTTCTCGTGGAGGAGAGATTTGAATTATTCTTCTCCCTCCCACCCCACCTCAGAGGGGAAAGTCAGAAACAGTGGATAACAGTAGCAATGAAACAACTTGAGACTATCAAGAAAATTTTGTTAGCAATTAGAGTTTTCCAAGACTACAATGGGCTGTTTCAGAAGCCATTGTGTACCCCTTACTTTGAGATTTTTCAAATGGAGATCTTAGAATGGTTATCTTTTTCATAAATTCAGATAGTATCAACATTTTGAAAGTATTTAATATAAATAAAATGACCTAAACTTGCTTTGACATTATTTACATTCATTTTCAATTTTACAGATATTTTGACGTTATATCCTTTATATTTCCTATAATTTCCCTCTCCCTCCATCTCCCAAAGAAGGAATCCCTGGAATTTTTTTAAGAAAAAAGTCAACCTGATTGTGCAGTATAGCAATCAAGTGTTAGTATTATGTTAGTATTCTATACCCTTTTAGTATTATGTTAGTATTCCATACCCTTAGAACCCTACTTCTTTAAGGAAGATAGAGAGATGCATTCATGTATCTATTCTTTAGGGACAAATCTGATGATCATTTCATTGAATTCAGTCTCAATTCTTTGGTTATTGTTGCTCTTTCCATTTGCATTGTTGAAGTTTTCATCGTGTATATTATGTCTAATATTTACTTCACCTTGCATCAGTTCATGTAAGTGTTTTCATCCTTCTCTGTATTCTTCCACCTTGTCATTTCTGACAGCTCAGTAATATCCCATTATATTAATGTGTCATTTTTAGTCATTATTCAATCAATGAGTTATCTTCTTTGCTTCCAGTTCATGACTATTACAAAAAGTACTGCCATTAATATTTTGACGTGTATGGAGTCTTTCCTTCTATGCCTAAACTCATTGAAATACATAGTTAGCACTCAACAAGTACATAATTGTCAAAAAATTATGAGTATTTTTGTAACTTTCTTTGTTTAATCCTAATTTGTGTTCTAGAATGGTTGTACCAATCCATAAATGCACCTATAATTTATTAGTGTGTGATTATCCACAACCTCTTCATTATTGACTATTTCCATTTTAAATCATCTCTTACAATTTTTGAGTATGAAGTGAGACCTCAAAGTTGCTGTTTTTTTAACTTTTATTTTATCCTATAATTATTTATTTGTAGCGTTCTTTCTTATTATTCATAATAGATTTAATTGTTCTTTTGAGAACTGTTTATATCTTTTGACTACTCATCAGTTGGAATGGCTGTTAATTTTGTGTTGTGTTGTTATTTCCTACTTATTGACATCTGAACTTTAATATTTAATGCAATATGTAATAATAAATATTTAAGATATTTAATGTAATTTTCTGAATTGGCTGCTTCCTTGCTGATAATAGGTGAGTTAATTTTGTTTTACAAAGCCTTTTCAAATTAATGAATTAGGATTGTGTATTTTATCTTTTGTGATCACCTCTAACTCTTCTTTGGTTAAGAATTCACTTTCTGTTTATACATTTGATAGTTACCTAATATTGTTTTCTTTTTTTTTACTGGAAATAATTTTCATAATCAGTTCAGATATCTATTTTGACATATAATATAAAATTTGTTTCTATGTAAATATATGTGTATAATAAGATGTTGGTCTAAACATAATTTCTGTCAAATTGCTTTCAAGTATTCCCAGTAAATTTTGTCAAAAGGAGAGTTCTTCCCTAAGTAATATCCAGGTTTTTCAATGATAATTTTAACGACTATTTGCATTAAATTAAGTAATTTCAGTACCTAAAATGGCTTGCTTTTCAGTTACTCTAAGTTTCAAATCAATAATTAGTTGGATAAATGATGGAGCATTTAACACACATTTATTATATATCAGACATAATGCTAAGCAATGGAGATACAAATACAAATCATCTAGTCAGTCCCTGCTCTTAAGAAACTGACATTCTAATTAAAGAAAAAAATGCATGAAGGGAACCTGAAAGGTGAGAAGATACAAACTCACCATAGTTTTACAATGACCAGGAAGTAAGGTAGATGTCTATATGTAGGGAAATTGGAGCCTCCAGTGATTTTTGGGTCAAAATAAGTGAGAATGAAATGATGTCCTAGTGGAAATGGCATAACACCTTATCTGTTATGTTATTTCTCAGATATAAGTAACTACTTAATGAATCAATTTATGCAAATGTCTTTATTAAACATAGACTGTGTATCACTGTGCTAAGAGCTAATGATAAGCAAATAAAAAAGTGAGACAGTCTCTGGTAACAAGGAGTTCACTTTCTAACTGGAGCAGGCAATATATATGAGAGAGTTTAGCTTCAAGGCAGACAAAAAAAAGCCACAAAGGCCTAAGGGTTCCAAAGTGGGGAAGAATGCAAAGCCCAGGAGCTCTTAGGCTATTTCAGTGAGACAGATGGCAGTGATTGAGTGTCTGGAGAGTGTATCAACCAGGCCAATGGATGAGACCTGGTCAACTGTAAAGTCAAGTATGAGCAGCTTTCCAGAGGACTGCTGCTGTGAACAGCTTTAAGGTTCTGATTACATAGTATAGTGAATTCTCTATTTATTCAGCAGTAAACTAAAGCAAAATATTCACAGAAACCAAAGTACAACATTCACAGTGTTATAACATGGGGCATCTACGTGGCACAGTGAATAGAGCACTGGCCCTGGAGTCAGGAGGACCTGAGTTCAAATCCAGCCTCAGACACATAACACAAAAACTAGCCATGTGAACTTGGGCAAGTCGCTTAACTTAATGCCCTCCAAAAAGCAAAAAAAAAAAAAACAACAAAAAAAAACCACAATGTTATAATATAACATCCTATCATTAAAGTGACCACATAGTTTTCAACAAAGTGGCTACATAGTTTTAAATAAAATATATCAGGGCAGAGCCAAGATGGGTAGCATAGAAACAGGAAAACTCCCTGTGCTCCTCCCATAACCACCTCAAATACCTATTTATTTGTTTGTTTATTTATCTATTTATTTATTCATATGTTTATTGATTTATTTAATTTTTTCCTTTTTTCATTTTTCAAATGCTTTATTAACTTCTAATTTACATCACTCATTTCTGCCATATTTTGAGTTACAAATTTTCTCCCCATTTTTTCCCTACCCACTGCCCCAAAATAGCAATCCCACAGGATATCACCTCTTCCAATCAGCTCTCTCCCATACCTGCTCCCATACCCCCTTTGACCTTTCCAGTAGGGCATGGTGGATCTCCATGCCCCAGTGCCTGTATATCATATTTCCCAATTACATGTAAAATAGTGTTAATAATAGTATATATATATATAAACATTTGATTTTAAAACTTTGAATTCTAGATTCATCCCCTTCCTCCCTTGTCACCCACCCTTACTGGGAAGATAAGCAGTTAAGTATAGGTTGTACATGAGTAGCTAATGCTAAACATTAACATAGTAGATATATTGTAAAAGACGATTGACTATATTTCCTCCCTCCTATCCCACCTCCCACTTGTTCTATTCTCTACTTTGATCCCATCCCTTTTCAAAAGTGGGTGCTTCCAACTTCCCTCCCCACCAGACTGCCCTCCCTTCTATCATACCTCCTCTCATCCCCTTCCCCCCTCCTGTAGGCTGACATACCCTATTTAGTGTGTATTTAATTCCTGCTCTGAGCCAAATTCAGTGAGAATAAGGTTGACCCATTCCCTTTTGCCTTCCTATTCTTCCCCTCCATTATAAACATTTTCCCTTTCCTCTTCTATATGAGATAGTTTACCCCATTCTATCTCTCCCCATCTCCTCTCATTATATATATATTCCTCTCTCACCTCTTAATTTCACCTTTTAAGTATCATCCCTTCCAATTAAATTGGTACTGTGCCGTCTATGTATACCTATAAACATATATACACACATTCACATATGTATTCATACTCCCATATACCCTCATATATAGACATATATATTTCTATTCTCTTCAACTGTTTTCATAATGAGAAAACTTTCATCAGTTACAACTATCATTTTTCCATGTAGGAATGTAAATAGTTCGACTTTGATAAGTTCCTTATGATTTCTTTTCTCTTCTCATGCTTCTCTTGCTTCTTGTATCTGAATGTCAAATTTTCTCTTCAACTCTAGTTTTTTCATCAAGAATGCTTGAAAATCCTATATTCCACTGAATGACCATATTTTGCACTGAAACATGATACTCAGTTTTGGTGGGGAGATGATTCTTGGTTTTAATCCCAGCTACTTTCCCTCTGGAATATCATATTCCAAGCCCTTCTATCCCTCAGTGTAGAAGCTGCCAGATCCTGAGTTATCCTTATTGTGTTTCCACAATATTCAAATTGTTCCTTCCTGGCTGCTTGTAATATTCTCTCCTTGATCTGGGAATTCTGGAACCTGGCTACAATATTCCTAGGAGTGTTCTTTTTGGGATCTTTTTCAAGAGGTGATGATAGATTCTTTCAACCTCTATTTTGCCCTCTGGTTCTAAAACATCAGGGAAGATTTCTTTGAGAACTTCCTGTAGGATGATTTCTAGGTTCTAACTTTGATCATGGCTTTCAGGTAGTCCAATAATTTTTAAATTATCTCTCTTTGATCTATTTTCCAGGTCAGTGGTTTTTCCAATGAGATATTTCACATTGCCTTCTATTTTTTCATTTGTTTGGATCTTTTTAACAGCATCTTGATTTCTCATAAAGGCATTACCTTCAATTTACTCCAATCTAATTCTGAAGGAATGATTCTCCTCAGTGAGCTTTTGAGATTCTTTTTCCATCTGGCAATTTCGGCTTTATAAGGCATTCTTCTCATTGCCATTTGAGTTAGTCCATTTTTTAAAGCATTCGAGGTTAAGTAACTTGCTCAAGGTTACATGGCCAGTTATTTTGTTTGGGTATTAAGTATCTGAGCCCGGAACTGATACCAAGTCTCCCGACTCTGGGGCCAGCACTCTTACTCACTATGCCACCTGGCCGCCCCAGAGTTATTCCATTTTTTTAAGGTGTCATCTTCCTCAGTCAGGCTGTTGACTCTCATTTCATAATTTTCTTGCATCATTTTCCTTTCTCTTCCCAATTTTTCCTCTACTTCTCTTATCTGCTTCTTAAGGTCCTCTATGGCCTGTAACCAGCTTGTATTTTCCTTTGAAGGTTTTGTTGCAGGAGTTCTGACTTCACTGTCTTTCTCCTGTTCCATGCTTTGATCCTTTTTATCCCCAAAATAGGAGTCTAATGTTGGATACTTCTGTTTGCTTTGCTTCCTTTGCCTTGTCATGTTGGCACTCAAATACTTGACTTTTGGGCTTTTTGCCACTGTAGGACTCTGCTACCAGACAGAGGAGCTTAGTACCAAATGCAGGGGTTTTCTTAACTGCTGGAGGTATTAGTTGGGTGCCCTATCTGAAGCCTCCACACACTCTGGCAAACTGGTCACACACCCCAGAACCTCCACCCTAGACTGCAATCTAGACCCAAGCTGATTAAAGCAAGAGCAATTACCCCTCAGACTGGTTGTTTGGTCCCCCTACACTCTGCAGGCCAGGAGCTAAAGCTACCACATGGGGGTAGCTGGACCACAGCCCTCAGCAGCTTCTCACCCTTGGGGCAGAAGCCAACACACTCCCAGCTACTGAGTTCCAAAGTCCACCCTGCACTGACCACTCACTTTGTCCTTAGCTTCTATGTGTTGATAATTCTGGACTGCCACAGCTGTTGGTGATCTGGAGTCCCTTCAGCAAGCAGCTGGTTAGGCCCACCCTGTGGCTAAAACCTCAGTGTGGAGCTGGGCTCAGCTGCCAGAGTGCTACACTGGCTGATTCCTGACAGCCCGCAGGGCTTTGCTCAGTGTTTTCCTTTTCCACAGCTTCTCTGTGTCATTTTGTGGGTTCTGTAGCTCCAAAGTTTGTTCGGAGTCCCCTTTTACATAGATTGGAGCTAGTGAGAGATATATGTGTGAGAAGGTCCTGTTTCTACTCTGCCATCTTGACTCCGCTACCCACTATTATCCTTATATTGCCCTTACCCATCTCAAATACCTATAAAAAATTACTCTAAACAAACTTTAGGGCTACAGAACCCACAAAGTTACAGAGAGAAACAAATCTCCCGCTGAAGACAGCCTGGTACAGTGGAAAGAAAGGTCAATGGCAACATGCTCAGGACAGAGCCCAGCCCCCTGTGAGTCCGGGGTTTTAGCTTCAGGGCGGCCAGGACCAGCTGTAGCTAGAGGGACTTTGGGAGAGTGGATCACCAGCAGCTGTGGCAGTTTCCAGAATTATCAACCCATAAATGCCAAAGACAAATTGAGAGGTCACTGGACTTTGGGAACACGGGGTCCTGGAGTGCGGTCTGGTTTCTGCCACCGGAGCAAGAAGTGGCTGAGGCATGGCAGGCTGCTGCTTCATGGCTGTTTCAAAACTCCTGGCATGTAGATTGTAGGGGGACCAAGCAAATAGTCTGAGGGTAATTGCTCTTGCTTTAACCTGCTTGGATCTGGATTGCAGTCTAGGGTAGAGGTCCTGGGGTGCATGACCAGTGTGTGAGAGTCAGTGGAGGCTTCTGAGAGGGCAGAAAAATTGGGAAGAGAAATGATAATGATGCAAGAAAATCATGAAAAGTGGGTCAACAACCTGACTGAAGAAAATAACATCTTAAAAACAGACTAACTCAAATGGCAAAAGAGGCTCAAAAAGCCAATGAGGAGAAGAATCTCAAAAGCCCACTGAAGAGAACAGTTACTTCAGAATTAGATTGGAGCAAATGGAAGCTAGTGACTGTATGAGAAATCCAGATAGTATTAAACAGATCCAAAAGAATGGAAAAAAGATAGAAGGCAATGTGAAATATCTCACTGGAAAAACCCACTGACATTGAAAATAGATCCGGGAGAGATAACTTAAAAATTGTTGGACTACCTGAAAGCCATGATCAAAAGAAAAACTTAGAAATCATCCTTCAAGAAATTCTCAAAAAAAATTTCCCTGATATTCTAGAAAAAAGAGGGCAAAATAGAGGTTGAAAGAATCCACCAATCACCTCCTGAAAAAGATCCCAAAAAGAAAACTCTTAGGATTGTTATAGCCAGGTTCTGGAGTTCCCAGATCAAGGAGAAAATATTACAAGCAGCCAGGAAGAAAAAATTTGAATATTGTAGAAACACAATCAGGATAACAAAGGATCTGGCAGCTTCTACATTGAGGTATTGGAGGGCTTGGAATATGATATTCTGGAGGTCAAATGATCGATCTGGGATTAAAACCAAGAATCACCTACCTAGCAAAACTGAGCATCATGGTTCAGGGTTAAATATGGTCACTCAGTGGACTAGAGGACATTCAAGCTTTCTTGATGAAATTTGACATTGAGATACAAGAAGCAAGAGAAGTGTGAGAAGGTAAATAGGGAAAATAAATCATAAGGAACTTATCAAAGTTGAACTATTTACATTCCTACATGGAAAAATGATAATTGTCACTTATGAAACTTTTCTCAGCATGAGAATAGTTGAAGGGAATATAAATGTTTACATATATATATATATACACATACATATGTACATATGTCTATATAGGAGGGTATATGGGCATGTGAATACATATGTGTTTGTGTGTATATATATATATGTGTGTGTGTGTGTGTGTGTGTGTGTGTGTATACAGGTATACATAGAGAGAGGGCACAGGACCAGTTGAATAGCAAGGGATGATACTTAAAAGATGAAATTGAGAGGTTAGCGAGGAATATAATGAGAGGAGATGGGGAGAGACAGAATGGGGTAAATTATCCCACATAGAAGAGGCAAGGGAAAACTGTTGCAATGGAGGGGAAAAACAGTAAGGCAAAAGGAAATGGGTCAACCTTGCTCTCCTTGAATTTGGCTTAGGGAGGGAATGACATATACACTAAATAGGCTATCTCACCCTACAGGAGAGTAGGGGGGAAGGGGATGAAAGGGGTGATGATGGAGGGGAGGGCAGGTTGCGGGAGAGGGTAGTTAGAAGCACACACTTTTGAAAAGGGATAGGGTCAAAGTAGAGAATAGAAAAGTGGGGGATGGTATCAAATGGAGGGAAATATAGTCAGTCTTTCACAATATATCCACTATGGAAATGTTTTGTGTAGCTACACATGTAGAACCTATATTGAATTGCCTATATTCCCAGTAAGGGGTGGGTGATGAGGGAGGAAGGGAAAGAATCTGGAATTCAAAGTTTTAAAGTCAAATGTTTGATATATATATATATAATTTTTTTTACATGTAACTGGGAAATAAGATATACAGGCACTGGGGTATAGAGATCCATCTTGCCCTACTGAAAAGTTGGAGGAGAGATAGGGGGAGGATATAGAAGAGAGCAAATTGGGGGGGGTACACAGTGGGATCACTGTTTTGGGGTAGTGGGTAGGGGGAGAAAATTTGTAACTCAAAATCTTGTGGAAATGAATGATGTAAACTAAAAATAAACATAAAATTTTAAAAAATAAATAAATAATATGTATCATTCAGTAAATCCTTAACTCAATCATCCTTAAGGAGCAAGACTCCCTAAGGGACACAAAGTACAATCATTCAATAAATACTTAACTCAATCACCCTTAAGGAGCAAGCCTCTTTAAGGGACACAAAGTACAAAAGTCAAAGTTCTCTAGGTCACATTGTCTTAATCTCTCACTCAAAAAGTCTTCATTCTTCTTAATTGGAGATTAGTTTACAATCATTCTTAACTCAATCATACTTAAGAGGTACAAGGTACAGAGTACAAGATTATCCCACCCCATAGTAAATCATGATCTTCTTAGTTAACACTAAGTACCCAAGGAGGGATCTTTTCATCTTGACTCAAGGCTGGCTGTTAGATGCCATGGTTCCTCCTCCATGGTCCCAGGTCCTGCCTGAATTTACCCAACTGTCACCTGGATTCAAAGGTAGGTAGTTCTCAGCTCCTCATCCACCTCCTTGTCTAGTTCCTCAACCAGTTCCCACTCCATATTGAAGCTCACAGTGTCCAGTCCCCCTCAAGTCCTTCACAGTTTCCTGTTTCTGGGAAGACAAAACTTGACAGAGACACCATAACATTTATTCACATTGCCAGCACCATTATCAATTCACTATCTGCCTGTGAAATCAACACAGACCCCTGTACAAGGTCTGAGAACTCAACACAAATCGTAAGTACAGTCACAGGACATCCAAATCCCTCCTCCAGTATTTCTATAAACAGACAGCACGGAAATCATCTTTCAGGGCTTCCAGTAAGGTCTCAGGCCTTCTGTACAAAATATATAAAAAAAAACCATCAATACAAACAGAGTTCCTGGCCACCACAAAGTTTCCCTTCTTAATTCTGCCACCACAAGTGCTCTCTTCTCAGTTCTGCTCTCTCCCATCTTGGGCTTCTCCTTATATGTGGTCATTAAGCTCCTCCCTGTTCTGCCCCTTCCTGTTGCATCAGTAACAGGGGTTCACAAGTTCTGGGGTTCATAAGTTCTGTTTCTTAACAAAGACTTAATATAATTATGGGCAAGGTTTAAAAGAAATTTGAACTAAAACAAGGGTTTAAATAATTAAATAGCTGAAACAAGGCACTAAGTACTTCTTTGCTTGACATTATATCAACTCAGGGAGTCAGTAAAGGATAAAAGAAAGAATAGAAGGAAGACATCCCCACTATCGAGCAGTAGTGAATTCTCTAGCTTACCTTGTGATCACTGGTAACAGAAAAATATCCCATCTAAATCCTCACAGACCCTGTCAAGTACATTGACCTTAGTGTGCCTTTCCCCCAGCAGTCCCGGGGTCTGTGCAGAAAAACACATTGAGACTGAAAACAAAAATACAGCCTAACTGCAAAAAAATGGACTGGCTTCTCCATTCAATAGAGCTCTGAGTAATAAAAGGAAAAAAAAAAGATTCCTTTCTTCCCCTCCCATTCTGTCCTATTGAGAGCTACCCTTTGACTAACAAAACACTGCCCACAGAGCTTTTTCCATTGTGAACTGCCCCCCCCCCAAAAAAAAGCCAAGAGGAATGCAGATTTGGGACTCCACAAAAATCACATAAGTTCTGACCAAAATTAAATAAATAATAAAGATAAAATGGAACTTTCATACTTAAATAACAAGAATCACCCCATAAACACATATCAGCTGACAAATAGATGAGATGCATTATTTCTTAAAAAAAATCAAATGTTGAGAATATCTGAGCTGATCAAGGACGCAAAAAAAATCATAATTACAGTTGATATCCATCTCTTCACTTTTGCCTTCACACCTGTTTTAAAGATTGATTAAGAGCCTGAGAGGCTATGTTTTGATTGAGTATTATACTGGTGGGGTGGTGGTGACAAATATCTATTTCTTCTTGGTGAAGTCTTTATTCCCAGTGTCAGACATCCATTGTGGAACAGAAGCTTCCATTTAGAGTTGGGACTGGGAGGTAGGGATGACTGAATTAAGATAAATGATCAGAAGTTGAGAAATGATTTAGAAAAGAAGAGGCCTTGAAACACTGGCATTTACCTAGATTCCTGTGATGAATTCAGCTAACTAGGAATGTGGCCAGTTCTTACTCTACTCTTCTTCTTCTTAAGAATATACAGTATTTTCTAATACTGTATATTTCTAATAAAAACACCTTTCGACTGAGTGTACCCCAAATGAGCCAAATGACTGAAAATACATTAACATAGCTCTACTTCCCCTCTCGCTAGCAACCAATGAAATGTCAAAGCCATGCTAAATACTTGGCAGACATCAAATCCTAGATTCACAGTATTGGAAGAAGTTTTCAGGGTCTTCTCATCCAACCCCCCTAGTGCCAAATCTAGTTTCTTTCCATTGGAAGGCAAGTATGTTGGCTGTACTCCATTCAACTCAATTCAACAAGCATCTTATTACATGCTTGCCATGTGCAAGGAAGCACTGGGGAATGCAAATACAGAATTGAAACTCTTCTGTATCATCAAAGAACTTGCATTCTCCTGATGGGATGCATTCAGCAAGCACACAATTTAGTAAATGCAAAGCATATTCTAATGTTCCAGTACTCCAGTGGATCAGTGATCTTTTTCAAGTTTAATACTCTCTCCAGTATTGGAGACTGTCAATCTCTGATTGCCCTGGTTGACTCTAGATTGTGTTTTCCTATACATTCCACACAGAGGGTTTATTAAGCCTGCCAAGGGCCTTCCCTTATACTCTCTAGATAACATAAGGATTCCAATGGACTAAGAAGTCTTTGAATTCAAGCCAAATTTTTTAGTCTTGTTCCTGTCTTTTTCACACCACATCTACTTCCCATCTCCATGCCTTTCTTTTATTTGTACCTTATGCCTAGAATACATGCCCTATTCATCTCCACTTCTCAGAATTTCTAATTTCCTGAAAAGCTCAGCACAAATGTTATCTCCTTGATAAGGTCTTTCCTGGTCCACTTAGTTGCTCGTGTGTTCCCACCTGAAATTGCCCTGTTTTTCATTTGTAATGTTTTACATCTCTGTGTATATATATTAAGTGATTTCCCCATCAAAAATGTAACTTCCATGAAAGTAGGTATTGTTTAATTTTTGTTTTTGTATCTCCAGCACCTGGCATGGTGCCTGGCATTTAGTGGATGGTAAATAAATGTTAGTTTCCTGGTAGACTGATTGATTAATTCAATCATACATTTCTTAGATGGCATCTTTTAAGTCCTTGTTTCCTTCAAGTCCCAGATAAAATTTCATCTTCTTCCAGAAGTCTTTCCCAATCCCACTTAATGCTAGTGCCTTCTTCTATTCATTATTTCCCATTATTCTATAAGTATAATATCCTATAGGTTGTCCATCAACCTATGTATAACATGTATACACATATATACACATATGTATATTTCTGTATATATACATGCAGTATATTTTATATGAGACAAATATGTATATTATATGGTATATAAGCATGTGTATGTATGTGCATAGATAAATATGTAATTATATGTGTGTACATATATTTGCATACATGTGTATACACATAAACATATTTTGAACAGTCACTGACAAAGAATTACTTGGCTTCACAATTAAATAGAGGGAAAATAGACTGCATTGTCTTTGGGAAATTGCAGAGTTATTCAAGCGACTTAAAACTTCTCCTTGAAGTTACATGAGTAACATGGTTAGTTCTGTGTTTTAGGATTATCAGTTGCATTCTATGTAGAGGGTGATTTGTAAAGAAGAGAGACTAGAAGCAGAGACTTCAATTCCTTAACTATTTAAGGATTAATATTCCTCAGATCCTTTTCCATCCATAGTACATGAATAGGAAAGGAAGGAGGGCCATTATGAATGCACTCCAAGCATAGATGTATACTACTGTCCTCTCTGTATCTCCCCCAGGACGTAATACAGTGTTTTACACAGTATTCTTTTTATTTTTGTTTCTATAAATTCACTTAAATTCACCTTTATTTCAAAGTAATAATCCATCTGAGGGCGTATCATATTTACTGAGAACAGGAGCTAACTCTTTCATAGATTTTTATTCCTCACAGAACCTTTCCAACACTCATTTATTAAGCAAGTCTCATGTACAAGGCTACACACACACACACACACACACACACACACACACACACACACACACATATATATATTTATATACTGGTGCTCCTTAAGTTTTTGAGTGTATCATGCAATAAAAATGTGTTAAATTAAAGTGAAATCCTGGCAGATCAGAATGGGTAGCCAATGTGTCAGTTTCAAAGCAAAGGTTTCCCCTGAAGAACCCACACAGAGAAAAAAATGCTAAGCTTTTAAAGAAGCAATGTCCTGCTTAAGCCTGTTGAAGAAAATAGCTAACAAGCATAAAAATCATTCCAACCCCAAACTCAAATGAGGTTTTGGTGTGAAGGAAGTGGTTTCTCTGTATGTGGTGTGCTCTGAATAAAATATTGGTTAGTCCCCCTGCAAGCATCAATCAGCTTGTTGATTCTCTGTCCCCTGGCGTCTTGCTTCTTTCTGGTGGAGCTCATTGACCTCTGACCTGTTTATTGCTTTATTGCCACAGACATAGCACCAATTTATTCATCAACATCTGGTGGTCTGAAAATTGTGTTTTACATTATTAGCTCTCAAATGGATAGCTAATGCTGTTTAATGGGGCAGTTATGAGCTATTACAGAATCATTTTTTCTCATTTTGCTAATGAATAGAAAACCTTCATCAAATAAATGCTTGCCAATTGGCTTAAAATCAAAGCCTCTAATTATCAATAAAAAAATGGATAGGATCCAGAGAGGTCAGTATTCGTGAAACATACATTTAAGGAACCAACCTTTCCACTTCACTACCTCTTACACATGGTCCATGGAAAACACCATTTGACACATGTCCCTATACAAAATGAGAAGGCAATTAGTTGATTTCCCTCCCTTCCATTTCCTCAATCTACATCAGAGCCCTTTAAAAATTCAAACTTCTCAGTTCCCTGATCTTTCTACAGCATGGCAATATTTCAACACCATTCAATGAATATCTACAAAGTTTATGACGGTATTACCCCCAAGCACTGTAACTGCAATATTAATCATACATAATGTTCTCCCCCTCTTTTGAGGGGGTGGGGGCATGTATTCATGGTCTTTTAATCATGGTGATTCAGTCTGGTTACACTGAGCACCTTCCCCCAGAAGGAGGAGGGAGGAACATGTATTCATTCTGAAGTATTAAAACTGACTGAGGATTCCATTGTATGGAGCCCCCATCTTTATCCTTATATACTCTATTTGTGCCTTGGAATACAAACTTGAGAAAGTATGATAGAGAATTGATTAGAAATGAATGAAAGGATTGCTATTTAGTGGTGAGAGCATGTGGTTAATACCAGATTCCATGAATTTATAGTGGACCCAGGTGGTATGATTACGTGATATCCTCTGGGAATATTCACTAACACAAGAGCAAAAAAAAAATTATGGTGGGGATAACCCACAGATGAGGACTGGCAAGATATGGAAGGATAAAAGCATGAGGGATTCATCTGTGGATGGCAATGTCCTGTTGAATTAACAATAAGGTTAAGATTAAGACAAGTGAGACCAAAACAGGGGTGATAGACTGGAAGAATATGGAGGAACTGAGGGAAAAAAGCTCATAATTAGGGTGAAAATCAGATTTAGAAGAGTAAATGAGTAGGAGAGGTAGAAAAGGAGGATATTTTGATTGGAGGAGAATTTGGAATTCAAGACCTTAGAAGTTGAATAGTTTGGTGTGAAGGTGAAAAATAATGGTGTAAGGTTGCCGACAGCTTAGAGATGAAGGTTGGATGAAAAACTAGAAGGCAATGGTGTCTAAAAGGTCATCGATGTGGACATATTAGCAGAGTTAAAGAGCTGTATGCTAGCGTATGAGCTGGTAAATCCCTCTTCACCTTTACTAAATGTTAAAACCACATCAGCATGTGTTGAGACATTGGTCAACTTGGGAACTTTGCCTCCTAAGCTGGAAGTTTCACATTCCTCTTACAAGTTACTTACAATTTTATTTTCCCAATAAGCATTTCTGAGATCCCATTAATACCAAGTTTCCATGGAATATATCAGAAATATTTCAATTAATATCAAACAAATTAGTTTTAATTTACATCCTAACTTCCAGTCTTAATCACTAGCAGACCATCAGACATTCAAACTGGATGTGTCAAAGACATTTTAAACTCAACATGTCCAAAACCTAACTAATGATCAGACTTGAAACTTGGATGTCATTCTCAACTCTTCACCCTCTCTCACTCCCCACATCTAACCACTTGCTAACTCTTGTCATTTCCACTTTGATAACATTTCTCAAATATGTGTCTTTCCTCTGACACTGGCACCACCCTGGCACAGGCCCTCATCCTTGTTTGCATGCTTTATTCCCTCATTAGACTGTGATGTCCTTAAGAATAGGAATTGTTCTATATTCATAGACTCCAGGTTAAAAACTCCTGCTACAAAGGTAAAAAAGTGACTTGTCCGAAGTCTCACAACAGGTAATTAGTATCAGAGCTGCTAGGACCCTGAAAGTCTCCTGAAAAATGTCCAATGTTCTTACTGTTACACAAGTATGTTAGCCTCTTAGGCAATGTATATCACCACCTTATATAACTCTTAAGAAGTAAAATAAAGACTCAGGGAGGTCATAAAGACAGGATGGCTATGCCAAGTCAGACCCACCTACTCTATTTAAGTCAAAGTCAGCCTTGTTGGTATTATCTGTCACAGCAGATTTCTTTAATAATAACAATAACAACTAGGATTCATACAGTGCTTTTAGATTTACAAAGCACTTTTACAACTATCTAATTTATCCTCACAACAAGCCTGGGAAGTAGTTGTTATTATCATCACCAATTTATAGATGAGAAAACTGATGCAGCGGTTAAGTGGATTGCCCAGTGTCATATAACTAGCAAGTATCTGAGTCTGGGTTTGAACTCAGGTCTTCCTAACTCCAGGTTTAATGCTTTATCCACTGTGCCACTTTGCTGCCTATAAAATTTCGACTGGCTATGATCGCAGTTGACTCTTTCAAAAGCATTTTCCCCTGCTAGGCTTCTTATATTTTCATATTTCAAAAAATAAGACATTTACAATATAGAGGATAACCCTGAGATTTAATGACTGTGTTCTAAGTTACACTGGGTGGAATCTTTTCTGCACAGTACAGGGCACATAATAGGCAATTAATAAATGCTTGCTGTAAGACTGATTGATTACTAGGGAAAAGGTTACCTTTTATGGTAGTGACCTTATATTCCAAGCTCTATTTGCTTATGACATTTGACCTTCCACAATAGAGGCTTTAAATTGGGTACTTCCTCATGTCCATAGCTCTGGTCCAGAAATTTCAAGGCACAGAGACAGTACCTCATGCTCTTGATCAAACAAGGGGATTTGTTGACAGAATATAAACCATTCCAGTGTCCACAAAATAATGAAGATGTCCAGTTCTGACACTCAGTTTTCAATATTAATCCCAGACAGCCAGCCTTACCCAGAATTTGTCAGGCTGATTTTGAATGGTCTTCATAGTTGAGAGGAGGAGGAGGGTGCTGAAGGGATTCAGTGCGTATGATAGAAAACACAAGGGATTTAGAGTCAAATGACATGGATTCAAATCCTGGCTCCACTACTTATTATTTATGTGACTTAGTGAAAGTTATTTCACTTGTCTGGGACTCAGTTTCTTCATCTATAAAATGAGGGGTCTGAACTCAATGTCCTCTAAGGGCCTTACAACTACAACTTACATCTATGATGCAATATATGTGAATATCTATATATCTCCTATATGAGATGTATATATGTGAAAAAATGTGATACATACACATATAAAAGGAAACTTTACTTTTTTTAATAAAATCATGTATTTGTGGCAAATAGAACTCTATTCTTTTTGAGATTTTATTTTGCTTTTTATTAATTAATTTGCTTTCAACATTCATTTCCACAAAATTTTGAGTTCCAAATTTTCTCCCCATCTATCCCCTCCCCTATACCCTGAGATGTCATGCATTATTATTACCCCTTCCCCCAGTCTGCCCTTCCTTCAGTCACCCCCTCCTTTTATCCCCTTCCCCCTTCCTTTCTTGTAGGGCAAGATAGATTTCTATACCCCATTGCCTGTATATCTTATTTCTTAGCTGCATGTAAAAACAACTTTTTAACATTTGTTTTTAATGCTTTGAGTTTCAAATTCTCTCCCTTCTTCCCTCCCCACCCACCCTCATTGGGAAGGCAAACAATTCAATATAGATTAAACATGTATGTAGTTATGCAAAACACTTCCATGACAATCATGTTGTGAAAGACTGATTATATTACCCTACATTCTATTACCCCTCCCACTTATTCTATTTTCTTCTTTGCCCCTATCCCTTTTCAAAAGTATTTGCTTCTTGGGATGGCTAGGTGGTGCAGTGAATAGAGCACCGGCCCTGGAGTCAGGAGAACCTGAGTTCAAATCTGGCCTCAGACACTTACACACAAAACTAGCTGTGTGACCTTGGGCAAGTCACTTAACCCCAATTGCCCTCCACAAAAACAAACAAAAAAATATTTGCTTCTGACTACCCCTTCTCCCAATCTGCCCTCCCTTGTACCATCACCCCTCCCATCCTCTTTCCCCTTACTTTTCCATAGGGTAAGATACCCAATTGAGTGTGTGTATTATTCCCTCCCTAAGCCAAATCTGATGAGGGTAAGGTTCATTCATTCCCTCTCACCTACCCCATGTTTCCCTCCATTGTTAAACCTTTTTCTTGACACTTTCATGAAATATAATTTGCTCCATTCTACCTCTCCCTTTCTCCTTCTCCTGATATATAACTTTCTCACCTGTTAGGCTTATTTTTTAGATATCATCCCTTCATATTCAACTCACCCTGTGCCATCTATTTATCTATCTATCTCTACATATATATATATATATCTGAATCTACATATATACATGCTATATATGTGTGTGTGTACATATATATATGTGTGTGTGTACATATATGTATATATATATATTCTCTACACTAATGCTGAGAAAACTCTCATGAATTACAAATATCATCTTTCCATTTAAGAATGTAAATAGTTTGACTTTAAGAAGTCCCTTATGATTTTTCTTTCCTGTTTACTTTTTCACAATTTTCTTGATTCTTGTATTTAAAAGTCAGATTTTCCATTTAGTTCTGGTCTTTTCATCAAGAATGCTTGAAAGTCCTCTATTTCATTGAATATCTATTTTTTCTCCTGAGGTATTATACTCAGTTTTGCTGCGTAGGTGATTCTTGGTTTTGATCCAAGCTCCTCTGACCTCTGGAATGTTCCAAATCCTATGATCCCTTAACATAGAAGCTGCTAGATCTTGTGTTATCCTGGTTGTATTTCCATAATACTCAAATTGTTTGTTTCTGACTGCTTGAAATATTTCTCCTTGACCTGGGAACTTTGGAACTTGGCTACAATATTCCTAGGAGTTTTCCTTTTGGGATCTCTTTCAAGAGGCAATTGGTGGATTGTTTCAATTTCTATTTTGGCCTCTAGTTCTAAAATATCAGAGCAGTTTTCCTCGATAATTTCTTGAAAGATGATGTCTAGGCCCCTTTTTTGAGCACGGTTTTCATGCAGTCCAATAATATTTAAATTCTCTCTCCTGGATCAATTTTTCAAGTCAGTGGTTTTTCCAATGAGATATTTCACATTGTCTTCTATTTTCTCATTCTTTTGGTTCTGTTTTATAATTTCTTGATTTCTCACAAAGTCATTAGCTTCCATTTGCTCCATTCTAATTTTGAAGGAATTATTTTCTTCAGTGAGCTTTTGCACCTCTTTTTTCCATTTGGCCATTTCTGCTTTTTAAGGCAGTCTTCTCCTCATTGGCTTTTTGAGCCTCTTTTGCCATTTGAATTAGTCTATTTTAAGGTGTTATTTTCTTCAGTATTTTAGGCATCTCCTTTAGCAGGCTTTTGACTGGTTTTTCATGATTTTCTTATATCACTCTCATTTCTCTTCCCAATTTTTTTCCCACTTGCCTTACTTGATTTTCAAAATCGTTTTTGAACTCTTCCTTGGCCTTGGACCAATTCATATTTTTCTTGGAGGCTTTTGATGTAGGAGCTTTGATTTTGTTGTCTTCTTCTCTTTGTATGTTTTGATCTTCTTTGTTACCAAAATAAGATTCCGTAGTCTGTTTTTTTTAACACTGTTTGCTCATCTTCCCAGTCAATTATTTAACTTTCTAACTCTTTGTCAAAGCAGCACTTTGCTTCCAGTGGGGGTAGGGGTGGGTGTACTGATATAGGTTTCAGGGGTTTTGCATCAGCAGCTCCATTCCCCACCGTCTGTGAACTCAGAGCTCCAAAAGCAGCCACTGTTGATGCTGTTACTGAATCTGCAACTGCTGCAATCAACTCTACCACACAAGGGCTGGGGCCAGACCATGCTCCTCTTTCACCTGGGTCCCTCAGAGTTTTCCCATTGACCTTCTATGTTGCCTTTGACATTTGTGGGTTGAGAAGTCGGGAAACTGTCACAGGTGCCAGTTACTCAGTCCCCTGAGTCCTGATTTGGTCCAGTATGTGCTGGTGCAGCCCATGCCAGACTCTGCTCTACTCCCAGCTCAGTACAATATACCCCTTCTTTCTGCCTTCCAGGTTGTCTTGATCTAGAGATTTTTTTTTGGTCTGTCATTTTGTGACTCTAGAGTTTGTTTAAAGTAATTTTTTACAGGTATTTGGAGGGGTTTGGGGGAGAGCTCAAGCAAGTCTCTGCTTTCACTCTGCCCTCGTAGCTATGTCCCCCAAGTACTCTTTCTAACCAAGTCTCCAAAGTTTAACCTGCCTCAGAAGATGACGTCACCCCTTTCTACTTTAAGTAGAAAATTGTTGTTCATCCTTCATTTTTGAAGAGGACCAATGACATCATGGTGTGATGTCTTGACTTGTGCATGATTTGGGTTTAAATGAGGCAGAGTTGCGAAGTCATCAGCCTGACTTTTCCAGTCATCAAAGTACAGTAGCAGGACAAAAGTCAGGACAACAGGTGATGGTCCTGGATATAGTGGATGTCCTTGGTGTCTTTGATTTCTGACCAAGCTCTAAGCACTCCACAATGCTTGCTTCAACTACTTTTGTTACTGTTGGAATAAATTTTTCTTACCCATCCATTCTGCCACACTAAGTCTTCAAGTACTTGGAATAGACATCCTTCTAAGTCACTGATGGGTTAATAAGAAAATAAATCATTTATCTTAACATCTTATTCTGTATCTTAAAAGAGTTCTACATTTTCAGATGTTGTCATTTCCTTTTGTCCAGTCTCTGTGCTCACTACATTATGGCCATGCATGTAGTGCTTAATAAAGATTTTAGGAATAAAATAAAACCAAATATCATCTATCATACTATGGTGGGGAATAACATAAAGGAACAAAAGATCATATATGTATTGGTGGAGTTTTCTTTTTTCCCCTCTCCAGTGAAAAACTCCTTTTCCCTGTGTAAACACAAGAATCCTTTCCCAACATGCTAGTTTATATTGATTCTTCCTTTATAATAAGGAAAATTTGTGAATAAAATCTCTCTGAGTCTTAGCTTTTTCATTTTTAAAATGAAAGGGTCATGCTAGATAGCTTCTCAGGTTTTTTACAGATCTAAGTCTCTGACAATCCAAATGATAAAAAGATTTTATATGGCAGAGTATACAACATTCTCTCCCCATTGTCCTCTCTATATTATCTCTTCCCCCTACTCTCCAGTTTTTCTTTCAGTGCGTTCTCCAGTAATGAGAGAACATTGTCCTGTGCTGGTAGCAAGGCAGAAAAGAGGGGTCACGTTATGAAGCATTCCTTTTGTTTTATTTTATTATTTTCTCCAAAATAACAACACAAAGAAAACCCCACATGCATCCTATCTCTAACAACTCTGCCACATATTATATCATCATTACTAAAATATGAAGAATTTATTTTTTCTAATTTAGTCTTGCTCTCCCAAAGAGGAAAACTGCTATCATTTCAAAGAATATATCTCTAATCCAAAGTCAGTGAAGCACAGAACTTCAATGCCAAGTGCGTGGGACTTGTGAAGCATTAAGCAGCCCAGATGGTTGCTAGACTCATTTCTGAAAAATCCTGTACCTCTTTTAATATTGATGCCCAATTTCCCAAACTTGGTGTGGCATCCTCAGCACTGAAAGCTCTCCAGTGTTTCCTTGGGACTTCCCCTGGTCCTAAGTATCACACAGGCTCCACTCAGTGAGGAGAGGCGATAAATGTATCTAGATGAATCTTTAGTCTCTTCCTCTCTACAAAGAGCAGCCAGGTTTCTGCCATTTGACAGGGAATGAGAAGGGAAGTGTGCTAATGGAAGTGATGAGTGGAGGCAGACAGGGAGAGATGATGAGACCATTGAGAAATACCATGATAATATGGTGATGGCAGTTTTCTCCTTTCCTGTTATTTACTGTTTATTCTATTTCCCTTTTTCCATAAGTGAGAGCTAACAGCAGTAAGAAACAGTCAGCTGTCCCTGACAGTAACAAGAAAAGTATTAATCATGTGAACCTTTGTTTGTACCCAGTAGCAAGTGCATGTCTTCATGCCAGGAGAAGGACCTGAGATATTTAACTAAAATTCTTGAATCTTTATAAAAAGGTACATCCTCCTGGAAGCATGAGTTAAACATTAGTTAGAAGTATTTCTTATACTCCCTTGCCCACTTCCATGAAGAGAAACTGGGGGAAACTAAACAAACAATTGTGCCTTCCTTATAACTCCTGGTTTTAAAAAGGTTTGTGATACATTAGGGCATCTAGGTAGTGAAATGGAGAAAGCAGTAGACCTGAAGTCAGAAAGATCCACCTTTCTGAGATCAAATCTGGCCTCAGAAACTTACTAGCTGTGTGACCTTGGACAGACAAGTCACTTAACCCAGTTTGTCTCAGTTTCCTCATCTGTAAAAATGAGCTAAAGAAGGAAATGGTAAACCACCCCAGTATAAAGATATTCAAGAAAACCTCAAATGGGGTTATGAAGAGTCAGAAAACTGAAAACAAGTGAAGAACAGCAAAACTATCTGTGAGCTTTGTGAGTCTAAGATAAGTTATGACTACACATGATATTTTACTATGTACTAGTTTATTGCTTTTATTTCAGATCTCAGAGTAAAATATTATATAATATCCAAGCATGCCTGTCTTTTTCTACAGAAAGCTGACTATATTATAGCAACGTCACTTAAATCTCACTTAAGACTAAGTGAAATGCAGCAAGGTCAGAGATGAAGTAGACTTTTCCAGGAGGTGAGAGTTCAGAGCTGTTCTGAGTAGGTACAAAGCTTTTAATTTCACACCTTGGTATAGTGAGTTGAGTTGGGCACATAGAAAAAGACAGAGCTGGCGGCTAAAGGATCTCTCTTCACTAAGAACCTCACAGAGTGTTGCCCCAGCTCAGTGAAGCACCATCAGGGAACTTTGGACCACAGATGCTTCCTTTCTTGAAATGAGAATTACTACAGCCACCTTGTGTAATGACTAACTTTGATAGATTTGGCTCTTCTTAGCAATGCAAGGTTCTAAGACAACTCCAAAAGACTAATGATAGAAAATGCTGTCCACATCCAGAAAAAGAATTAGAGTCTGGATGCAGATTGAAGTAGACTATTTGCTCTCTCTTTTTTGTTGTTTTCTTTCTTATTTCTCATGGTTCTTCCCATTCATTCTAATTCTTCTTTACAACATGAATAATGTGGAAATATCTTTAATAAAATGTATATGTAGAGTCTATATCAGATTACATGCTTTCTTGGAAAGAGGGAAGGGAAGGGAGGTAGAGAAAATTTAAAACTCAAAAGCTTATTGAAGTGAAGTTGAAAACTAAAAATAAATTAATTAGTTTAAAAAAAATATTATTACCATGTTGCTTTAGACAAACTGAGACCTGGCAAAGACCTTAGCTTAAAAACAATAAGGTCTCCCACAGCATCTGGGGTCATCTCCAGTTGTCCTGACCTATGTCTTGTCACTGGACTCAGATGACACTGGAGGAATGAGGCCAACAATTTTGAACAGCCTTGCCTCACTTAAATTCAATTCACTCAAAAGTCAAGTTATCACCCTCCTGATGTCATTTTCCTCTTTGAGAATGAAGGACTGGTTAACAATGACCCAAGTAAATGTGACCTAAGCAAGGATGGTGACATATTCTCCTCCTATATCCATTTTGGGAATCCCTTTCTACCTACTGAAATGTTTCAACCATGTACTCCATTGAAAATAAATTAAGGCTATCTGTTAAAAGCTCCCCCTTCCCCCTCTTCCTCATTTCTATAATTAAGACATCTTCTTGCTCTAATTCCTCCTTTATTCTGGCTTCTAATGAGGAGGTGATTCTTCTCCTTACCAAAGCTAATTCCTTTACATGCACCCCTTATGTCTTCTCCAACACATTTCCTCCACTATCACTCCTGCTCTCCTATCTTCAATCTCACTATCTATTGCCTCCTTTCTTACTGCTGTCATACAAGACCTCCCCCAAAAACAACAACAGCAAAAAAAACCCCAAAGCCCAGAAATGAAAACAACTCACTTGAACATACTAGCTTATTATAACTATTATGCTCTATCTTTCCTTTCTCTTCTAAACACCTTAAACAGACTTCTAAACTCTGTACTGGGTGAATCCATTTCTTCTCCTACCACTCTCTTCTAAACCCTTTGAAATAGGGTTTCCAACCTCATCATTCAAATAAAAGCTTTCCCCAATGTCACCAATGATCTTTTAATTGCAAAATTTAATGACCTTTTCTCAATCCTCACTGTTCTTGAGCTTTTTGCTGAATTTTACATTGTTAATCACCTTTTCTTGGATACTCTCTCCTCTTTGGATTTTCATGACATTGTTCTCTCCTGGTTTTACTTCTATCTGACAGTTCCCTCTCAGTCTCCTTCTTCACCCATGTCACAGTGATTAATCATGAGCATCCTCTAAGGCATTGGCCTTTTCTCCTCTTTTCATAATATATTATCTCACTTGGTCATTTCATCAGCTCCCATGGGTTTGATCATCATTTCTATGAAATTGATTACCATATTGATATAGGCACTTCTAGTCTTTTTCCTGAATTCCATTACCACAAAACCTTTTAGATTATCTTACAGCTGATGTCCTATCTGCCTCTCAAATTCAACATAACACAAACAGAAATCATTATCTTTTCCCCAAAATGCTTCCTTATTTCAGACTTCCCTTTTACTTACTTTTGAGAGTGCCATTCCGTTACTGGACATGGTGGTTTATAGCTACAATCTCTATTACTGGGAAGGCTGAGGCTAGCAAATCTCCTTAGTTCAGGAACTCAGAGCTGTAGTGAGCTAACGTAATCAGACATTCGAACTAAATCTGAAATTAATGTGGTCAGGACTAAAAACAGAGGGGATACCAGGCTCCTAAGATGGAGTAACCTGACCAGTTAAGAAAACAGAGTGGGTCAAAACTCCAATACTGATGGGATCAAGACCATAAATAGCCTTGGCATTTCTGGCCTGTGTGAGAGAGGGCGGTTCAGTATTTAGGAAGAGAGAGACAGAGGGAGAGGGAGAGAGAGAGAATAACCATGCTCCTGGCCATCCAGGCCAGTTATCCTTGGCTCCTCACATTTATTCTCAAGTCTTATCATTTCCATTTTCCCGGTACTGCTGATATGTCTTTTCCCTTCTCAGCTCACACAGCTGCTACCCTACTTCAGGTCTTCATATCACCTTTTGCTTGGACTATAGTAAAAACCCTCATAAAGATCACCCTCCTTCAAGTCTCTCCTCTCGCAAATCCTTCCTCCTTTCATCTAGCAAGATGATTTTTTTTAAGTGTCAGTCTATCTATGTTACCCTCCTCTCAATGAAGTAAAATGATTCCCTACTACCTCCAGGATTAAAGATAAACTTCTGTTTGATATATAAAACTCTTCCAAACCTGACTCCTTCCATCCTTTACAGCTTTTTTTCACCTTACTCCCTACCAAGCACTCTAAGATCCAGCAATAATGGGCTAGCTGGAGTTTCTCTAACAGTACAATATATCTTCCATTTCTTTGCCTTTGTATTGTCTGCCCTCCATGCCGAGGATTCCTTTCTCTTCTCGTATCTGTCTTTTGGCTTCCTTCCTGACAGCCCCAAATCCCACCTTCTAAGAAACAACTTTCTTTGTCCCTCTCCCTAGCCTTTATTACAAATGCTTTCTCCTCTTACCCTCATTTACCTTGAATATATCTTATATCAACCTAACTATTTACATGTTGCCTCCCTGAGTCCCTTGAGGGGAGGGACCTTTATTTATTTTTTCTTTTCCTTGTATCCTCAGAACTTAGCACAGTGGCTGTGCATAGTAAGCACTTAATAAATGCTCATTGAGTGACTTGGCTGACTGCCTTTTAAACTGGATATGCTGAGCTCATACATAGGTTTGGGGGACATATAGTTGAGAAACTTTTTTACCCAATGAACTAGTCTTGAAATTCCTTCTTTCAGTTCAAAAGTCAAGAGTCATCTTCTAGCTAGTTTGTGCATTTTTAAGCATTTACTAGGTGCTAGGCACTGTTCAAGTGTTGGGGATACAGAAACAAGACAACAGTCTCTGCCTTCAAAGAGTTTATATTTTAACAGGGAAAGGCAGTAAATAAAGGCGCACTGTGAAGGGCAGATACACAGAAAGTTTCATGGATGCCTGCTTTCTGGAAAGATAAGGAAAATAGCAGAGCTGAGTTAATCAGAGATAAAGTCCAAGGTGCCAGTAAGGGGAAAATGTGGATTAGTAGTAGCAGTGGCATGGTGGTGGCCAGAAAATCTTTGCCTGATCCTTCAAGTTATTAATACTCTTTCTTTCTACCCTAAAATTTTATTTTGTTTGTACTTCACATAGGTTTTCCATTTCCTTACATGTACCTTCTTTCATTTCCCACCCCACTCCCACCCCCTTCAATACGATATCATTGACCACAGAGATTATTTTGTTTTGTCATTGAATGCCAAGAGCCTAGAACCATGCTTAGTACATAGCAGGGCCTATTCATTCTTCATGATAGTTGTACTCATCACACCCCAAGCAATGATTGAGAAATAAAGAGAAGTGACCAGGAGATTTGGACAAAGAAGAAGGTTTGTTATATTTGTATCTAATGTCCTGATTCTCTGGCTAAAACCTTGAATTTTCCACTTGGTCACTTCTCCTTTGGGAGAATATAGATGACCACTCAGCTAGAATAATGAGCACAATTCAGAAAAGATGAAGCACCTGACATGTTGGGCAGGGATTCTTAATGGTATCCGTATCACAGACCCTTGCGGCAGTCTGGTGAAATTAAAACTATATTCAGAATAATAGTTTTAATTAGAATTACAAAGCAAATCAGTTATGTCCAACTCTTTGTAACTCCATTTGGGGTTTTCCTGGCAAAGATAATGAAGTGGTTTGCCATTTCTTTCTCCAGCTCATTTTGAACATGACAAAACTGAGGCAGACAGGTTTTAAGTGACTTGTCCAAGGTCACACAGTTAGTAGGTGTCCGAGGCCAGATTTGACCTCAGGAAGATGAGCCTTTCTGGCTCTGGGCCTGGCACTCTAGTCATCATGCTATCAAGCTGCCTGCATATTGAAATATAGTCATTGATAATTTAAAAAAAAAGAAAGGAAACAAGTTCATGGGATCCGTGTTAAGGACTCCTGATAAAGGGAATTAAATTCAAAGCAATTTTGATCATCTTTGCAAACCTTAAATTATACACAGTTGTCCAAGTTCAAATTAAATCTTTTCCAAGTCTATGTAAATTCTACATCTATTTTGGTATTAGACAAATATGGGGTGTTTAAAAAAAAAACAACATGCTGTTGCAGCAGATGCAAGACTTGAAGGTCAGGTTAACAATTAGTATTGCTGTAAATCTTTACAAACCTCCAGGCAGAGTGTTTCCCTTACACACGTCATACTGCATCAGAATGATTTCTACATTTGATCTTTTGAACTTAATACAAATAGCACAGTTTGTGTTTATTGGAAGCATACCATGTAAGCTATGCATAAATTTCATTGTAATTGCTCTAACATACCCATTCATTTATTCATTCATTCAGTCAGTCATATATCAGGAATTTCTTTTTTTTTTTGGAGGGCAATTGGGGTTAAGTGGCTTACCCAAGGTCACACACCTAGTTTTTGTGTTAAGTGTCTGAGGCCAGATTAGAACTCAGGTCCTCCTGACTCCAGGGCCGGTGCTCTATTCACTGTGCCACCTAGCCACCCCTATATATTAGGCATTTAAAAGTTATTTTTTTAATTATTCATGAAGCATGTGAACCGGATGATCTTAAAAGTCATTGTTAGGACTATTTTCACCTATACTAAAAATCAATAAATGATGGTGAAGAGTGACAGTAGGAGCTGGTAGCAGAAGGCAGCTCAAACTTATAAAGAAAGGCGCTATCCATCTCCAGAGGAGGGGCTGATGGAGATGAACACAGACTGAAGCATACCTTTTCATTACTTTCTTTTTCTTTTTTTGTCTGTGTTTTTCTTTCACAGCATCACCTATGTGGAAATGTGTTTTGCATGGCTACATACATACATATATATATATAATTTATTTAATTTTTAATTTAATATATAATTTAAATCTTATATAATATATAATATTTAATATAATAATATATAAAATATTCAATACAGTATAACTTGTGTCGAATTGTTTGCCTTCTCAATGATGGGGGGAGGGTAAGAAGAGAAGGAACAAATTTGGAACTCAAAATTTGAAGAAAAAAAAGAATGCTAAAATTGTTTTTACATGTAATTATAGAAAATAAAATACTTAAAAAAAAAAAAAGTAAACAGACCAAAGATAATGGGGAACAATTCCCCCAGGGAAAATGGGTTATTTTCTTCCAGAAGGTAAAACCCTCAAGAAAATTCATAAAGAATAGAAGTTGGGGATAAGGCGTGGCCTTATCACAGGTGCACCAGCATAGGCTAGAGAGGACTGCAGGAGACATTGCCAGGTGTGAGTGAGCATGATGGTCATCTCTCTATGACACACTGAAGGAAGTAGGTCTGGCTCCACCCCACCCCCCAAATATTAGTGCCTAACACAAATCGCCAACCATCCAGAATTAGTTATGGCTTTGATTATTCTCTCAGTTTCCTTACAACTTTAAATCTAGGATCCCATGGTTGGATGCATTTGTTTAGCATATACTACAGTCATATACCTGTGCTAGGTCCTTTGGAGGAATACAGATTTTTTACAACTTAAAATATAATACAAGTTTTGATACCCTTAAAACTGCTTTGGTGGGGGAGCAGCTAAGTGGTACCAAAAGTAGAACACTGGCCCTAGAGTCAGGAGAACCTGTGTTCAAATCTGACTTCAGACACTTAACACATACTAGCTGCATGACGTTGGGCAAGTCACTTAACACCAATTGTGTTAAGCTCCCTCCAAAAAAAAAACCCAACACTGCTTTGGGATACCTGATATAACTCAGGCTTCTTTTTTAAAGAAATTCAGTACCTAGTTGGAAAATTTTGTACATACAAAAAGTTAAATAAAAATTTAAGGCAGTATATAATTAGATGTTAAATGAATCATAAAAGCTATGTTATATTAGAATTCAAAGAAGAAAGTAAAGAAAGGACTGGGAAAACCAGTGGAGAAGATGGGAAAGAATTAGGCCTTGAAGGAAATAGAAAATGTGGGTAAGAGAAGAGAAAAACACGGGACTCTCCAGAGGAGCAACAGCAAAGGCTGATGTGAACAAGGTACACAGGAGGGACAATCCCCCAGACTTTTTCCTGTGTACAAGTGATGGCTCTTGTCCTTCTGCTCTCATGTACATTGACCTCGATATACAACATCCAGGTGCTATCACTCCTCCCATAGCGTATGACACTAGCAGATTTATCCCAGAGATAGAAGCATTCTGTTAGTGAGTCTGTCCGGTCTCATATTTGAAATTTACAGTTCAGGTATGACGCAAGCAATCGGAAATCTGCTGAGACCACACCCACCTGGCCTGTCAAAAAGCCTATTATCTCTGAAAGATGGGGACTTGAGAAATTTGCATGTAGCAATATCCAAGTGGTAATAAATTCCCTATGATTCTCTGGAACTCTCTGTACTTTAATGACACCCCCAACACTAATTCTCTTCCTGTAATTATTCATTGTCAAAAGGAAATTTTAGATGTTTTTCTACCATCTTTCTAGAGATTTTATGGGAAAACAGATTATTGGTTTTTTCCCTCCTTTTTCCCCACAATCATTAAATTATTAGTGGGTAAATGAATTATTTATTAATCATCCCATTCTGATAAGCACAGCCCCCAAACCTAGACATTTCCCTCTAAATACACTGTGTTTGAAAAGAATAAATGGCCTGCTTTCTCCTTGGTCAGTTTTTAAAAGTTAGCACAAAAGTTTCCACCCTAACCACTTTTAGAAGGAATATTTTCTTGATGGGGGTAAAAGGCAAAACAATATCTCTCCTTTTGTAGCGTTTCTAGCTTATTTATTGTTCTTCAGTGAACATTGAAAGCCCCTTTAAATGCTGTGTGATAGAGCACTGATTCTCTTCTACCCTGTGATGTAAACAAGATACACCTGAAAGCAAGATTTATCAGCACTAAAATGTGTTCCTTTTTTTTCTGTGACCTATCAAGTCCTATACTCAGAGCTTTGATGTTAAGATTCTTCCCCAACCCCTCACACACATCACAACTCCAAACAAAAAAAGAAAGGAAAAAAATTTGTCTAGAAAATTATGTTTTATTTAGCAGAAATAATTAAAATCAGTGTGACAGTTTATGGGCACTCACTAGTCCAAGGGTAATTAATACATCCTTAAAAGATTTGGTGTAGAATCAGGTAAATCTAACTGGATTAGATTATGGGATGAATCCTCCATGGGATCCATGGAAGAGAAGGGTATTTACCACAGATTTCTCAAAAGCCTGTATAATTGCAGAAATCAGCCCAGATTACAAAAATAAACAGCGTACAAAAAAATGGTCTTTGAGTTATTTGCTAAATAACATGCATTTCCAAACGATAAGAGAAGTAATGAGTTGGAACAAACTTGATATGAGAGATGTCATCTACTTTAATTAATATAAATTTTTAAAAAGAATAAAAATCACCCAAGTTCTTCTAAACTGGAGCTCTCTGATTAGCCCTTTGATCTAAACTAATAGGGCCAGTTTTAAATTGCCAGCAGCAACTGGGAAGAGGCATAGTCTGTATACCTTACCTCCGTTACAATTCAGCTGTTTCCTCCTTTTTATTCACACAGGTTCTAGCCCAATCTAGGCTCTCATTGCCTCTCATCTCCTGATCTCTAGCCTTCCTTTCAGTCTTCCCTCTTCTAGCTTTCCTCCACATGGCTACCAAATGGATATTCCTTCCCTGAGGATTGCTGTAGAGATTGATTTGACCTAAGCAGCCTACTACATTTAGACTCTGGCTAGCCTTCACTTTGCTCCCCTTCCTAGACTTATCTTTATCAGCGACCATTACTATAGCCCTGTATCTCCCCCATCCTCCTTCTAGGTCTAGAACTATAATCAAATCAACTGGACCATTACTCTTAGAATGGGTATCTCAATCTACTTCCCTGCTGGTTCATTGGCCATCCTTGTATTTTCCAAACTAAAATATTCCTTACTGACGAACACTCCCATATATGTCTTATCTCCCCCAGTTAAAATGTAATATTTTTGAAGTCAGGAATTGCTTTCTCTTCTGTATCTGTATCCCCAGTGCATATACAATGTCATCTATACCTAATAGTGTACATGACACAGGGCTTGGCACAAAATAAATACTTTTTCATTAATTTATTTACTCATACATTCACAGACCATTCCTAGAAACAGATCTCATCAACTCACCCCTACTCAAAAATCTTTACACTCTCTATAGCTTCTAAGATAAAATCCAAACTCTTCAGCCTGACATCTAAAGCCCTCCATGGTTCTCCATGTCTTTGCAACCCCTAATCAGCTGTATGCACTTTTGGGAAGAGAAGTGAAGTCTTTTCACAACCTGAAGAGAAATTGAATGATTGTGTCAATCTTTCACATCTTCTCTCAGAGCATTTCAGCATTCTCTGGATGAGTGGGAGGATATCCTGACCCTTTTAGACTCTCTGGGGTCTGGAAAAAATACACTTCCCATCAGCTTATGTAAGCCTATATGGGGTTATATCTGGCATGCTCTCCAGTCTGCCTCTTAGAGCCCCCATCTTCATCCACATCATTGCTCAGGGGCTGTCTCCTACATGAGACCTATTTTGATTTCTTTAGTTGAAAGCAATTCCTCCCTTTTGAAATTACTTTGGATAGCTTTGTATAATTTACTTGTATGCTTTTATCTGTATATGTTTTTGTTTTTTTCCCCTCAGTAAAATGTAACGTCCTTGAGGACAGGAATGATTTTTTTTCTCTTTGTAGTTTTACTGGGTACTACAGTGTAATTACAAAGTAAGTGTGTATTGCATTTTAAAAATTTATTTACATGAAATGAATCCATTTACCCTTCATGTGAGATGAGGAGAAAACAAGGAGATAGGTGTTTCTTTGGTAATTCACTCACTCTTTTGTTATCAGTGAGAAGACAAATACGATAAAATGTAGTTAGAAGGGAAGGCTTTCCCTCTCTCAGAGATGTATCTTCAACCTCTACCTTTCTGTCCTTTAACAGGACTCCACTAGGGATTTAGGGGGGAAAGCCTTTGACAAAAGTAGTAGCAGAATTAAATTGTTTAGAGAAGTGTAAGTAATAGCAGTCTGGCTGTCTCAGTAATGGGCCAAGCTCTGAAATTAGATTGGCAATATAGTTGTTTCAGCAAAAAGAAAGAAGCAATGCACAGATTATGAATCGGCTCATCAAATCCAAGCCGTCACAGCAGAACACTCTTTGGCTGGTTTCCAGAATCAGCAATACTGAGGGCTCCCTGGCCCAAGCACAGATGTCCTACTTTATCCTCCACTGTGTAATCTGGACCCTCACAAAGCTTCACTGCTCTGACCTTTTTGTTGTTAGAAATGCTACTAAGTAATGCTAAAAAATGCTTGTTTCCTCCCAACCCCTATTGTCAGACAAGCACGAGTCCTGCCAAGAATACGTGAACTAATTAAGGCATCATCTTTTCTTTGATGTTTCTTTCTTATTTTTCAGACAGAGAACTAAAAAAAACCAACTTTCCTGAATTTAATTTTGGGGTCCTCAAGACTTCACTGCCTTTGTCCCTGGTGCTATTGCAACTAAATATATTACCCATTCATTCAAGGAAGAAGAGGGATTTTATGAATCAAACACATCTGTTGGAGGTAGACATACGTGACCTTTCTATGTTTTGTCATTCGGTGTGCTTGATCCATCAACTTGTTTGGTTGTTGTCCTTGATTCTCTAAGAGGACCAAAATGACATTGCTATGCTAGGGTCAAATTTCAATGTGTCAGACTGTGGCTGATCAGACCAATATGAGCTCAGAATGCTGTGCCATAGGTTGGGTACAGATGGTCTGTGTGAACATTTGGAGTGGATACTCTAAATTTGTGCATCCTGCATTTCCTTTGAGCTATCTCAATTCTGCTTTGCTCATAGAGCACAGCACTTTCTCTGATGTGGGCACACCATGCTGGGCGATCCTGTGCCAAAGTCTCCAATGTCTCCCATGTCACACAATCAATTTCAAAGTTCTTAAGAGAGACCTTGAGAGTGTCCTTGTATGGTTTCTTCTGAACATGATATGAACGCTTGCCCTGTATGAGTTCTCCATAAAATAATCCTTTTGGCAAGCATATGTTTTGCATTCAAACAACATGGACAGCCCATTGGAATTGTGCTCTCTGAAGCAGAGTTTGAATGTCTGGCAGGTTAGTTCAATTAAGAACTTCAGTGTCTGGTACCTTATCCTGCCAGGTGGTCTTCAGAATCTTCCTAAGACAATTCAAATGGAAGTGATTCAGTTTCCTGGCATGGTGCTGGTAAACTGTCCAGATTTCACAGGCATACAACTATGAAGTCAGCACAATGGTACTGCAGACCTTCAGTCTGATGGTCAATGGAATACCTCTTCTCTCCCATACTTTCCTTCAGAGCCTCCCAAATTCTGTGCTAGCTCTGGCAATGTGTGTATCAACCTCATTATCAATGAATACATCCATGGAAAGGACAGTACCAAGGTAAGTGAAGTTATCCACAGCATTCAAAACTTCTCCATTTACTGTAACTGATGATTCCATGGACGGTGTGGTGGTGGCTGATGGAGTACCAGTCTTTTCTTGGTGCATGCTGTTGGGAGAAAAGACCACTGGAATGCCCAACTGATGTCATTAATTTGTTCCACAAAGGCATGACTGTAGCTGAAACAATTATAGCATCAAGGCTGATAAAGCTTAAATGCCTTATCTAGGGTACCACAGCCAGTAATTGTCTTAGAGGGACTTCATGTCTCTATTATAGATTCCCTGAATTTCTTGAGGCAGGCTAGGAGAGTAAGCATTCAGGACTGCCAAATTCCTCATCTATGTGGTAAAGACTTCGAAAATGATACGACTCCCAAGATCCCTTTCAGCTCTAATTCCATCATTCTCTGCCACACTGTTTACTCATATGAAACTGGAAGTCCACTAATATTCACACCAATTGCTATCTGCCCACACATTTTCCATCTTTTACAGAGGAAAATGACATTTTTAACCCAAGTCCATATTTTTACATGTATTCCTGTTAAATGTCATTTAATTCAGTTTTGGTCTACCATTTCAGTTCATTAATACCTTTAAAAAAAATGAAATTCTGACTCTGGCATTCAATGTGTTATATATACCTCCCACCTTCAAATTGCTTGACAATATGATTAGCATATTTTCTGTCTTAAGCCAAATCATTTATAATAATGTTAAATAACACAGGACAAAAACCCCTGGAACACGCTACTAGTGACCTGCCTCAAAGTAGACATTATCCTAATCATTCTTATTTGCATATAATCAATCCATTGAGAATTAGTAACCAGTTCTAGAGTACACCTCTCCTTCCTTTTTTTTTTTTGCTTTTGGGAGAGCAATTGGAGTTAAGTGACTTGCCCAAGGTCATGCGGCTAGTTTTTGTGTTAAGTGTCTGAGGCCGGATTAGAACTCAGGTCCTCCTGACTCCAGGGCTGGTGTTCTATTCACTGCACCACCTAGCTGTCCCACCTCTCCATCTTTTAAACAAGATAGAGTACTTAGCACTGCACTGGCACATAGGTAGTATTTAATAAGTGCTTATTGACTGACTGTCAAATTCCTTTCTGAAATCTGAGACTCTATGTCTATCAAATATTCCTGGTCTATCAGTCTAGTAATTCAGGCAAAAATAAAACAGAAGTTAGGTTAGTCTGGCATGACTCATTTTTGACAACTATATTGGTTCTTGATGCTGCCTGTTCCCTTTCTAAATACTCATAAATATCCTTTTAACAATACATCCTATATTTTTCCCAGATCAGAATAAAACTCAGCAATGTATAGTTTGCTGCTTCTGCTCACTTCTGATTTTTTTTTAAATGAGCACAATATTTGCCCTTTTCCACTCCAATTTCCCATTATCTCTCAATAAACACTAGCAGCAGCTCAGTCACAATATCTTCTGTTTTTCAGGATCCTAGAATGTTGTTCATTGGGACTTGACAAATTTAATTCATTGAGGGCAGCAAGATGTTATCATGCTAGCTCCTTTTTAAACTAAGTTTCCACTCCCGGCTAATCACTTTTATTTTATCCTTTCCAATATCATTTTCCTTGAAAAGGAAAATAAAAATGAAATTAGAGTTAAAAATTTTAGCCACCTCATAATCATCCATTATTATTATGTTATTACTTCTCAATAATAATGTTATCACTTCAATTTTTCTTTTACCTCCAACATAGCTAAAATATCTTTCAGTTATTATTATTCTTACTATTCTTATTATTCATCCCTAGTGTGAACTTATCCTGAGGCCATACTTCAAACATTATCCATACATGCCTCAAAATTTGGAATTGGAATAGACCTTAGAGCTGCCTAGACTAATTCATACATGAAAGGAATCCCTACTACATCATACCCAGTTAGTGCTCATCCAGACACTACTTGAAGAGGCATTCTTTTTTTTTAAGCAATTGGGGTTAAGTAACTTGATCAAGGTTACACAGCCAGGTGATTCTGGGTGGGTGCTAAGTGTCTGAGCCCGGATTTGATCTCCAGGTCATCCTGACACTGGGGCCGATGATCTTACTGTGCTACCCGGCTGCCCCGAAGAGGCATTCTTAAAAGGCATATCATTTATCTCTCTATCTACATATGATCCTGAGTTTGCTTGCTCCAAACACAAACACTGCTTATTAAGTACTTTGTAAGTACTTATTCAGAGTATATCTGTTTGCTTTCTTTTTTTTCTCTTCCTGAATTGCAAGTCCATGTATTTCTGATTTTTTTCCCCCTTTCCCAGCCACCTACATTGTCCAGGGCACTCAAAAATATTCCCCTGAAAAAGAAGTTGGTCAAAGGTTACATAGTTATATACCATAGGTTACAATTACAGAATTACATAGCGTATGTTGTGATATCTCAGGTAATCATTCAGGGGACATGAACCCCCTACTCTGGGATGGGAATCAAGTACACAAAATGCCTTGTTTAAATTGCAGGTATATCTCAATTGTTCCACAGCTGTTTTCTTTTTTTTTAAGCAACTGGGGTTAAGTAACTTGCTCAGGGTTACAAGGCCAGTTATTTCTGGGTGTGCTACTAAGTATCTGAGCCCGGATTTGATCCCCAAGTCATCCCAATACTGGAGCCGGTGCTCTTACTCGCTGAGCCACCTGGCCACCCCTAAGCAATTGGGGTCAAGTAACTTGCTCAGGGTTACACGGCCAGTTATTTCTGGGTGTGCTGCTAAGTATCTGAGCCCGGATTCGATCCCCACGTCATCCCGACTCCCAGTGCTCTTACTCGCTGTGCTACCTGGCCACCCCCCACAGCTATTTTCCTAGTGAGTGGATATCTTCATAGAGCTCATAAAACACCTAAAAAAGAGAAGACCTCAGTTACCCTTTTGAATACAACTGTGAACCTTCCCATGGCCAAAGGGCTTACTGGAATTAGTTCCTCTGCCTCTTGACCAGTTAATTATACAAAAAGCAACAAGGTTTTGTCCAGTCTTACACCCATTAGCAACAGTAACCACTCTCTATTATTCTTTTTTTATTAATTAATTTATTTTTAGTTTTCAACATTTACTTCCATAAGATTTTGAATTTTAAATTTCTCCCCCTCTTCAAGATGGTGTATAATCTGATATAGATTCTACATATACATTCATATTAACATATTTTCACATTATTCAAGTTGTAAAGAAGAATTAGAACAATGGGAGGAATCATGAGAAAGAAGAAACAAAAGAAAAAGAGAAGAAATAGTATGCTTTTATCTGCATTCAGACTCCATACCTCATTCTCTGGATGTGGATAGTATTTTCCATCATGAGTCTTTTGGAGTTATATTAGGTCCTTGTGTTGCTGAGAAAAGCTACATCTATCAAAGGCAGTCAACATACAATGTTACTGTTATTGTGGACAATGCTCTCTTATTTCTGCTCACTTCACTCAGTATCAGTTCATGTATATCTTTCCAGGTTTTTCTGAAGTCTGTCTACTCATCATTTCTTATAGCATAATAATATTCCATTACATTTATATACCCCAACTTGTTCAGCCATTCCACAGTTGATGGGCATCCCTTCAATTTCCAATTCTTGGCCAACACAAAAAAAGCTGCTAGAAATATTTTTGTACATGTAGGTCCTTTACCCTTTTTTATAATCTCTTTGAGATACAGTCCTAGAAGTGATATTGTTGGGTCAGAGGGTATGCACATTTTATAACCCTTTGGGCATAGTTCCAAATTGCTCTCCAGGATGGTTGGGTCAATTAACAACTCTACCAACAATGCAATAGCATTCTAGTTTTCCCATTCCTTCTCCAGCATTTATAATTTTTCTGTTTTGTCTGAGCAAATCTGATAGGTGTGAGTTGATACCTCAGAGTCTTTTTGATTTGTATTTCTCTAATCAATAGTAATTTGGAGCATTTTTTACATGATTATAGACAGCTTTAATTTCATCATATGAAAACTGCCTATAAATATTCTTTGACTATTTATCAATTGGGGAATGACTTGTATTCTTATAAATTTAACTCAGTTCTCTATATATTTTATAAATGAGGCCTTTAACTGAGACAGTGGCTGTAAAAAATTATTTCCCAGATTTTTGCTTTCCTTCTAATCTTGGTTGCAATGGATTTGTTTGTGCAAAATCTTTTCAATTTAATGTAATCAAAATCATCCATTTTGCATTTCATAATGTTCTCTATCTCTTGTTTGTTCATAAATTATTCCCATCTCCATAAATCTGACAGGTAAACTATTCTTGATCTCCATGTTTGCTTATAGTATCAGCCTTTATGTCTAAATCATCTATTCATTTTGACTTTATCTTGCTGTTGTGTGCAAGATGTTAACCTTTTCCTAATCTCTGCCATACTGTTTTCCAGTTTTCCCAGCAGTTTTTTAATAGTTCTTCAAGGAGACAAGATAGTGGAGTAAGCAGTAAGTTGCTCTGACTGTCTCTTACTGAGCTTGAAAAACCCAGAAAATACTGCACCAGGAAAAATCCTGGAACAGTGGTTCCTGCAGAAAGATGGGGTAAAGCAGTTTTCTTTAAATTATGAGGGTAAGGGGATTAACAGAAAAGGTTCCTCTTGCTGTGGCTGAAGGGGACCACTGTAGGATGAGAGACATCCCAGCAAACCAGCAGTAGATCCTGACACCCAGCAAACACCAACACCAGGACTCCTTGTGCCTTTACATAGCCAAGGGAACCAGCAGACATCAGCAGAGAGAATCATCAGTTGTGCCACAAATGGGTCTCCACCAGCAGCTGAACCTACCCATGCTCTAGTACAGCCTGCAGGGAGGAAGTGACCTCTAGTTACTAGATCACCCCACTCCCACACCTCAACATGTGAACTTCTGCGTAACCTCATGGAAACACAGAAAGATCCCACCTGGCCTAAGCACACACCAGTCACAAACACCAGCTCCAGCTCAGCACCAAGTAAGCTATCTATTTCTGTTTCCAGCTGCCAAAACCTGAGACCCCAGGACATAAACCCAGTAACCAGGCCCCTAGCCCCAAGCACAAGAAGGGTGGGACATTGCTCCCTGCCCCCTAGAAGCAGAAATCAACCTTAAAAGCTAGTGAAAAGCCAAACACCATGAGCAAGAAGCAACACAAAAAATCAAAGATCATAGATTCTTAGTATAGGGACAGGGAAGATCAAAACAAAAATTCAAAAGATGACAATATTGTCACTATACCCACATCTGAAATCTGTGAGGGGAATATGAACTGATCTCAAGCCCAAAAAGCCTTCTGGAAGAGCTCAAGAAGGATGTTAAAAGTGAAATTTGAGAGGTAAAAGAAAAAATGAACAATTCCTTTCAAAATACAATTGACAAAATGGGAGGGGGGAGGGGTAGAGAGGGAAGTGTATTGAAGAAAACAACTCCTTAAAAAGTAGAATTGACCAAGTGGAAAATGTGGTTCAAAAGCTAACTTAAGAAAACAATTTATTAAAAATTCTAATTGATCAAGTGGAAGCTGATAACTCTACGAGACATCAAGAATCAGTCATACAGGGGTGGCTAGGACCTGAGTTCAAATCCAGCCTCAGGCACTTAACACTTACTAACCCTGTGACCTTGGGCAAGTCACTTAACTCCAATTGCCCTGCCCTCCCCCCTGCAAAAAAAAATAGAAAAGAAAAAAAGAATCAGTCATATGAAATAAAAATAAGGAAAAAGAAAGAAGAAAATATAAAATACCTCACTGGAAAAACAACTGACCTGGAAAATAGATCCAGGAGACATAATTTAAGACTTATGGATCTACCTGAAATACATGAATAAAAAAAATAGCCAGGACAGGGTGGAGGCAAGATGGCAGAATGGAAGCAGTTTTTCTAAGCTCCTGCATGAATCTGGTCACTAAACTATAAAAAGTAAATCTGAACAGATTTTACAGTGATAGAATCTGCTGGGAGAAAAGCATGGCAGAATCCAGCCCAGTTAAGTGCCCATGTGGGTTGGGACAGGGGGTGTGCAGAGCACACAGGGGCTGCACCAGCTCAGACTGTAGAGCAGACTACAGCTGAGGTAGAAGGAGACCCAGCCAGCAGACTCACCCACCCCAAGGGCGATTCACAGCCATCTAACCTGCATCTCACCACTGGATGGGAGGATCCATCTGAGCTGGGTAAGAGAAAGTGCAGGGTCTGAAGCAGAGACAGCAACTTTTCCTGGGGCTATCAATCAGCCTACAGCCTAGAAGTTTAAAAATCACCTACCTGATTTTCCAGAAGCCAAGATGGAAACTCTAGCTACTCCTATTTCCCCTTCCTGAACTAGAAAACCCAGAGATAAATGTCCCACCCAGAGTTAAAACCTGAAATAGCAGAAATAGGCTCAGGGTCAGGAGTCACTAAGAAAGGGTGAAACTGAGGCATTAAGAAGTCTAAAGTGAAGGGCATGAGGGGTCCCAAAAAGCCCCACCTCACCTGACCAGCAAGAACTCTCAAAGCCCAGGGGGGTGGAGCCAGCAAGCACTAACAACACAAGCCCAGGTGGACCTCAGCACTAACAGGGAAATCTACAGACACAAGCACTGAAAGCCAACAGTGACTGAGCCTGCCTGAGCTGTAGCCCAGGGGCATAGAGGTGGAAATCTGAAGTGGCCAGACCACCCCTCCCCCACAGGTCACTCTGTGAATCTTAGGGTAACTCAGGGGAAACACTGAGAATTCTAGCCTGAGCCTCAGTCTAGACATGCAGAGGCTACAGCACACAAAATCAAGAACCAGGATCTTACCCCCCCAGCCTGAGAAATTAGGAAATAGGAAATCACAATGGGAAAGAAGAAAGCTGAGAAGGAGAAGGAAAAGGTGAGAAAATCGATCCGGGCTTATTAGAATGAGCAAGAAGAACCAAATACAGAGGACAACATGGACTCTGTACTCACACCTGAGACCACAGAAGGAAATATGAACTGGTCTCAAGACCAAAAAGCATTCTTGGAGGAGCTCAAGAAAGATTTAAAAACCCAAATTAGAGAGGTAGAAGATAAATTTAAATCTACAGTGACCAAATTGGAAAAAAGTCTCACTGAGGAGAACTTTAAATCCCATAACCCTTACAGTGACCTAACTGGAGAAAATACCTCCCTAAAAAAGGACCTTCAAAAACTAACTGAAGAAAATAATTCACTAAAAATTAGAATCAGTCAAATCAAATCTGAGGATTCTATGATGCATCAAGAATCAATCAAGCAAAACATGTAGATTGAAAAATTAGAAGAAAGTGCAAAATATCTCACCGGAAAAACAACTGACATGGAGAACAGATCCAGGAGAGATAACCTAAGGATTATTGGTCTGCCAGAAAGCCATGATGAAAAAACCAGCCTGGACAACATCCTCCAAGAGATTGTCAAATAAAACTGTCCTGATGTCCTAGAATCAGGAGGTAAAATAGTTATCAAAAGAATTCACCGGACTCCTCCTGAAAGAGATCCCAAATTGAAAACTCCAAGAAATATAGTAGCCAAATTCCAGAATTACAAAGTTAAGGAAAAAATACTGCAAGCAGCCAAAAAGAAACAATTCAAATATTGTGGAACTACAGTCAGGATTACACAGGAACTAACAGCTTCTACCTTAAAAAATCAGAGGGTTTGGAATTTGGTATTTCATAAAGCAAAAGAGCTAGGACTGCAACCAAGGATCAACTAACCTGGCAAAACTGAGCATAATCTTTCAGGCAAGGAGATGGTCATTTAATGAAATAAGGGACTTTCAGACCTTCCTGATGAAAAATTTCCAATTACAAGACTCAAGAAAGACATAAAAAGTTAAAGAAGGAAAACACAGACTCAAACACACACATGCACACAAGCACATTCATTCACACATGCACATAACTTGGGATTCAATAAGAGCAAACTGTTTACATTCCTATATAAGAAGCTGATACCTGTCAATATTGACATTTATATGATTATCACTACATTTAAAAGGGATATACATAGATAGAAGGTGTGGGTATAAATGAACTAACCTGATGCTAAAAAATAACAAACCTTATTAAGGGGTCCAAAGGGACTGTAATGGGATACAAGGAAGGGATGAGTCAGGAAAAGGTAAATTTTGCCATACTAAGAGGCATAAAAACATACTGTAGTAGAGGGGAAGGAGAGAGGAAGATGAATATCGATCAAACATTATTCCCATTGCTTCTCATTCAAAGAGGGATTAACATAGTCAATTAAGTTAAAGACTCTAATGTGAAAAGATGCAAAATCTCATTATAATAGAGGGAAAGGAGGGAGGGAGAGGAGCACTGTATGAAATTTACTCTCATTGGTTTGGGGTCAAAGAGGGAATAACATACACTGATAAGTATAAAAATCCATTGTGCCCTATAGGCAGAAGGAGGGGTAAAGGGGAATAGGAAGGGAGGGGTGGATCAGAAGGGAGGGAAATAGTAGTAAGGGGAAAGGGTAGGTAAAGAAGGGGGGGACACAGGGAGGGAATACTGAGGGAAGCAGTTGTCAAAAGGAAAACCCTTAAGGAGGGGAAGGGAGAATGAAGAAAGAAAAACATAAACAGGGGAGGGAATAGGATGGAGGGAAAGAAACAGATAGTAGTAATACTGTGAATGTAAATGGGATGAACTCTCCCATAAAACAGAGGCAGATAGCAGAATGTATTAAAGACCATAATACTACAATATGCTGTTTACAAGAAACACATTTGAAACAAGGGGATATGCACAGGGTAAAGGCAAAAGGCTAGAGTAGAATATATCATGCTTCAGCTGAAGTAAAAAAAAAAAAGCGGGGGTAGCAATCCTTATCTCAGAGGAAGAAAAAGCAAAAATAGATCTAATTAAAAGAGATAAGGAATAGATTATATTACATTAGCTAATATATTAGACAATATATTAGCAGAATATATCCTGCTAAAAGGCACCATTGAGAATGAAGCAATATCATTACTTAACATATATTCACTAAGTGGTATAGTGTCCAAATTCTTAGAGGAGAAGTTAAGGGAATTAGAGGAAGAAATAGATAGCAAAACTACACTAATGGGGGACCTCAATCTCTCCCTCTCTGATCTTGATAAACCTAACCTCAAAATAAACAAGAAAGAAGTTAAGGAGGCAAATAGAATTTTAGATTGGCCAGATATGATAGATTTCTGGAGAAAACTGAATGGGGATAAAAAGAAATATATGTTCTTCCAAGTGGTACATGGCACATACACAAAAATCAACCATGCACTAAGGTTTAAAAACCTCACATTTCAGTGCTGAAAGATAGAAATATTAAATGTATCATTCTCAGATCATGATTCAATAAAAATCATATGCAATAAAGGGCCATGGAAAGATAGACTAAAAACTAATTGGATACTAAACAATTTAATCCTAAAGAATGAGTGGGTCAAATATAAAATTATAGAAACAATGAGTAACTTCATTCAAGAGAATGGCAATAATGATACAACATACCAAAATTTGTGGGATGCAGCAAAGGCAGTTCTGAGGGGAAGTTTTATATCTCTGAATGCATACACAAATAAATTAGAGGGGGCAGCCAGATAGCACAGCGAGTAAGAGCACTGGCTCCAGTGTCAGGATGACGTGGGCATCGAATCCAGGCTCAGACACTTCTTAACCACCCAGAAACACCTGGCTATGGAACCTTGAGCAAGTTACTTAACCCCAATTGCTTAAGGGCGGCCAGGTGGCTCAGCAAGTAAGAGCACTGGTTCCAGTGTCAGGATGACCTGGGGATCAAATCCAGGCTCAGATACTTAGCACCACACCCAGAATTAACTGGCCATGTAACCTTGAGCAAGTTACTTAACCCTGATTGCTTAAAAAATAAACAAAAAAAAAAAGAATAAACAAAAAAAAATAAATTAGAGAAACGGGAGTTAAATGAATGGGGCATGCAACTGAAAAAGCTAGAAAAAGAACAAATTGAAAACCCCCAATTAAATACTAAATTAGAAATAATGAAAACCAAAGGAGAGATTAATAATATTGAAATAAAGAAAACTATTGAATTAATAAATAAAACTGAGTTGGTTTTATGATAAAAACAATAAAATTGATATACCCTTAGTCAATATGATAAAAAAATGAAAGAAGAAAACCAAATTATGAGTATCAAAAATGAAAAGGGTGAATCTACCTCCAATGAAGAGGAAATTAAAACAATAATTAGCAATCCTTTTGTCAAATTGTATGCACATAAATTTGACAATCTTAGTGAAATGGACGAACATTTACAAAAATATAAGTTGCCCAGATTAAATGAAGTGGAAGTAAATTACTTAAATAATTCCATCTCAGAAAAAGAAATCAAACAAGCCATCAGTGAACTCCCTAGGAAAAAATCTCCAGGGCCAGATGGATTTACTAGTGAATTCTATCAAACATTTAAAGAACAATTGATTTCAATACTCTACAAAGTATTTGTCAAAATTAGTGAAGGAGTCCTACCAAATTATTTTTATGACACAAATATGGTACTTATATCTAAATCAGGAAGAGATAAAATGGAGAAAGAAAACTATACAATTCCCCTCATTAATATAGATGCACAAATTTTAAATAAAGTATTAGTAAAAAGACTACAGCAACTTATCATAAGAATAATACACTTTGGGGGAGGCTAGGTGGCGCAGTGAGTAAGAGTGCCGGCCCCAGAGTCGGAAGGACCCGCGATCGGTTCTGGCCTCAGATACTTAACATCCACACAAAAAGGCAGTCCGTGTAACCTTGGGCAAGTTACTTAACCCCAATTTCTTAAAAAAAAAAAGAATACACTTTTATCAAGTAGGTTTTATTCCAGGAATGCAAGGATGGTTTAATATTAGGAAAACCATCAGGATAATTGATCATATCAACAATAAAACTAGCAGAAACCACAAGATTATCTCAATAGATGCAGAAAAGGCTTTTGACAAGATACAGCATACATTGCTATAAAAAACACCAGAAAGTATAGGAATAAATGGAGCCTTCCTTAAAATAATAGGTAGCATCTATTTAAAGCCATCAGCAAGTATTGTATGTAATAGGGATAAGCTAGAAGCATTACTAATAAGATTAAGGGTGAAACAATGGTGTCCACTATTACCCCGCTTATTCAATCTGGTGTTAGAAATATTAGCAGTTGCAATTAGACAAGAAAAAGAAATCAAAGGAATAAAATTAGGCAAAGAAGAGACCAAGATCTTATACTTGATTGTATGCTGCCATTGGTGGCGGAGGAGGAAGGGAGGGGGAGAAAATTTGAAACTCAAGGAACTATGGAACTAAATCTTGTAAACTAAAAGTAAACAAACAAATTAGTAAAGTAATATAAAAGATTGAAAAAATGGCCAGGACAGTATTTTCCAAGAAATCACCAAGGAAAATTGTATAGTGGTCCTAAAACCAGAGGGTAAAATAATCATCAAAAAAGTCCAATGAACACCTCCTGAAAGAGATCCCAAAATGAAAATGCCAATGAATATTACAACAAATTAGAGAATTATCAAGTCAAGGAGAAAATGCTTGCCTTCCCTCCCCCTCCAAAAAAGGGGGGAGGGGCAGCTAGTTGGCACAGTGAATAGAGCACTGGCCTTGGAGTCTGCAGGACCTGAGTTCAAATTCGTCCTCCGACACTTGATATTTAACTAGCTGTGTGACCTTGAGCAACTCACTTAACCTCAAATGCTTTGACTTTCCCCCTCTAAAAATAAAAAGAAAAAAAAATATTACAAGCAGCCAAAAAGAAACAATTCAAATATCATGGAACTACAGTCAAGATCATGCAGGACCTTGCATCTTCTACTTTAAAAGATCAGACAAATTGGAATATGACATATTGTAAGGAAAAGGAGCTTGGATTACAACCAAAGATCAACTACCCAGCAAAACTGAGTATGATCCTTCAGGTAAGGAGTTGGACATTCAGTGAAATAAAGGATTTCTAGACCTCCCTTATGAAAAGAAGTCAACAGAAAATTTGATCCTCAAATACAAGCCTCAAGAGAAGCATATAAAGGGAAATAGGAAAGGGAAAAAACATATTATTCAATAAGGGCAAGCCACTTACATCCCTACATAAGAAGATTATGTTTTAAATCATGAGAATTGTACCTCTAGTACAATATTTAAAAGGCATATACATAGACAGAGGGCATGGGCATAAATTAACTACTGCGATGATAAAAAACAAAACAAAACAAATTAAGGGATGAAAAAGGATTGTATGGGAAAAGAGGGAAGGAGGAGGCAGAAAAGGGTAACTTACATCACATGAAGAGCCACAAAAACATATCACATTAGAGGGAAAGAAGGTAAGGAGAATAGCACTGTCTGAACTTTACACACATCTGATTTGCTTCAAGGAGAGACTAACATACTCAGTTAGGTATAAAAACTTAACTTGCATTACAGGCAGTAGGAGGTGAAAGGGGAAAGAAAAGGGAGAATGCTGACAGAAAGGGGGGAAAATTGAGGGAGAAGATGGTCAATAGCAAAACTCTTTTGAGGAGCGAAAATGTGAGAAGAGGGAAAAACATAAATAGGGATAAATAGGATGGAAAGAAAGACATAGTGATAATAACTGTGAATGTGAATGGGATGAACTCTCCCATAAAAGAGAGGTGGATAGCAAAATGGATTAAAAACTGTACTGCTACGTTATGTTGTTTACAAGAAATACATTTGAAACAGGGGGATATATACAGGTTAATGGTAAAAGGTTTGGAGTAGAATATTTTATGCTTCAGCGGAAGTTAAAAAAAAAGAAGAAAAAAAAACAATCCAAATCTCAGACAAAGAAAAAACAAAAATAGATCTATTTCAAGGAGATAAGAAAGGAAACTATATCCCACTAAAAAGCACCACAGACAATGAAATAATATCATTACTAAACATATATGGACCAAGTATATAGCATCCAAATCTTTGGAGAAGTTAAAGGAGTCACAGGAAGAAACAGACAGCAAAACTACCTTCCCCTTTCTGAACTTGATAACTCTAATCACTAAATAAACAAGAAGTTAGGGAGGTGAATAATATTTTAGAAAAGATAGATATGTTAGATCTTTGGAGAAAATTGAATGGGGATAGAAAGGAATAAGCCTTTTCTCAGTAGTACATTGCGGCTACACAAAAATTTGACAATGTGCTAGGGCATAAAAACTTCACAATTCAATGGAAAAAAAAGCAGAAATATTTAATGCATCCTTTTCAGATCATAATGCAATGAAAATTGCATGTAATAATGGGCCATGGAATGATAGACAAAAAACTAATTGGAACCTAAATAATCTAATCCTAAAGAATGAGTGGGTCAAACATCAATTCATAAAAACAATCAATAATTGCATCCAACAGAATGACAATAATGAGACAACATACCAAAACGAATGGGATGCAGTGAAAGTGATTCTTAGGGGAAGTTTTATATCTCTGAATGCTTACATGAACAAAATAGAGAAAGAGGAGACCAACGAATTGGGCATGCACCTAAAAAACCCTAGGAAAAGAAAAAAAATAAAAACCCCCAATTAAATATCAAATAAGAAATAATGAAAATCAAAGGTGAGATTATAAAATTGAAATTAAGAAAACTACTGAAATAATAAGTTTTTTATTAAAAAATGGAAAAACTTTTGGTTAAATTGATGTTATAAAAAAGAAAGAAGAAAACCAAATTGCCAGTATCAAAAATAAAAAGGGTAAATTCACCACCAATACAGAGGAAATTAAAACAATAATTAGGAACTATTTTGCTCAACTCTGTGCCAATAAATTTGACATTCTTTTTATTAATTTATTTTTAGTTTTCAACATTATCTTCCATAAGTTTCAATCTTCTTCCCCTCCCAACCACTTCCATCCCCAAGATGACATGAAATCTGATATAAGGTCTACATTAATATTAAACAAATTTTCACTTTAGTCACATTACATAGAAGAATTATAATGAAGGGGAGAAACCATGAGAAAGAAAATAAAACAAAACAAAAAGAAAACAGTCTTCTTCACTATGAATTCTGACATCATATTTCTTTCTCTGGATGTGGATGACATTTTCCATCATGAGTTCTTGGGAATTGTTTTACGTTTTTGCATTGCTGAGAAGGGCTAAGTCTATCAAAATCAGTCATCACACTGTGGCTGTTACTGTGTACAATTTTCCTCTTGTTCTGCTCACTTCACTAAGTATCAGTTTGTGCAAGTCTTTTCGGTTTTTTTCCTGAAATCCACCTCTTCATTCTTTCTTATAGCACAATTATATTTCACTACATCCATATACCACAACTTGTCATTCTCCAATTGATATACATACCCTAAATTTCCAGTTCTTGGCCAACACAAGAGGAATCACTACAAATACTTTTGTAAATATGGGTCCTTTTCCCATTTTTATGATCTCTTTGAGATACAGCCCTAGAAGTAGTACTTCTGGGTCAAAGAGTATGCATATTTTTATAGCCTTGTGGTCATATTTCCAAATTGCTCTCCAGAGTAGTTGGATCAACTCATAGTTCCACCAACAATGAATTAGTGTTCCAATTTTCCCATATTTTCTTCAACATTCATCATTTTCCTGTTTTGTCATATGAGCCAATATGACAGGTGTGATGTGGTACTTCAGAGTTGTTTTAATTTGAATCTCTCTAATCAATAATTATTAGAGAATTTTTCATATTATGATTTATAGCTTTACTTTCTTCCTGTGAAAACTGACTTCATATCCTTTGACAATTTATCAATTGGGAAATGACTTGCATTCTTCTGAGTTTGCCTCAGTTCTATATATATTTTATAAATGAGGGCTTTATTAGAGATATTTGTTGTGAAAATTGTTTCCCAGTTTTCTGTTTCCCTCCTAATCTTGGATGCATTGGCTTTGTTTGTGCAGAAACATTTCAATTTAATATAATCAAAATGATCCATCTTGCATTTCATAATGTTTTCTATCTCTTTTTTGGTCATAAATTCTTCCATTCTCCATAAATCTGACAGATAAACTATTCCTTACTCCTCTAATTTATTTATAGTAACAGCCTTTATATATAAATTGTGTACCCATTTGGACTTTATTTTGGCATAGTGTATAAGACATTGATGTATGCCCAGTTTTTGCCATACTATTTTCCAATTTTTACAGCAGTCTTTTTTTTAATATTGAGTTTTTATTCCAGAAGCTGGGGTCTTTGGGTTTATAAAACAATAGATTGTTATAATTATTGACATCTCTTATCTTGTGTACCTAACCTATTGTACTGATCCACCCCTCTCTTTCTTAACCAGTACCAATAGAATTTTGATGATTGTTGCTTTATAACACAATTTAAGATCTGGTTTAGGTTGGTTGCCTTCCCTAGCATTTCTTTTCAATAATTCCCTTGACATTCTGGAGCTTTTGTTCTTCCAGATTAATTTTGACATAAGTTTTTCTAGCTCTATAAAATAATTTTGGTAATTTGGTTATTTTGCCACTGATTAAGTAAATTAAATTGGGTAAAATTTTCATTTTTATTATATTAGATCAGCCTACCCATGAGCAACTAATGTTTAACAAGTTATTTAGATAAGTCTTTATTTGTGTGAAATGTTCTGTAAGTTACAATAGTCAGTGGCATCCCTGCCCCACTGCTTCTGCAATCATGGGGTCTGTGGTGGTTTCTTCTCACCCCCACTGCTTTCTGCAGCACATCTAGGTCTATAATTCCTTCTCAACAGAGGTTTCCTAGATCTTCTCCAGATCAGACACCCAGCTCCCTCATTATCCCAGGGGTAGAAATTCCTGTGGCTGGGTGGAGGCTGCCTCCCAACCCAGCTAACTCTAGGGCTTGCTGCTTGTTGTTTAAGCAGCTTGAGACTTATTGTTAAATCAGACCCTAGCCTGGAGGTGTTTACTTTTCACAGGGAGGAATTCTGGTCCTGGGATTTTTCTTCAGGTCTTCTCTTTTTGTCCCATGAGGATCCCTGTTCTGCCCCTACTCTTAATTGTTTTCATGGCTCTATGTTCTCCCAGGGGTGCTATTTTATCTTTGTGTGAGAAAATCTTGAGAGCTTGAAATTTTCTGACCTTCTCCACCATCTTCTCAAAATCGTCTCTGATGAATTTTACTTTTTAAGGAGTTCTCTTCAGTTAGTTTTTGTACATCCTTTTCCATTTGACCAGTTCTACTTTTTAAGATGTCGTTTTCTAGAGTCAATTTTTGTCCTTCCTTTTATAAGCTATTTACTCTCTCTTGCATACTTCTCATTTCTTTTCCAAATTTTTCTTCTACCTCTCTTACTTGACTTTTAACATCCTGCTTGATCTCTTCCAAGAAGATTTTTTGGGCTTGAGACCAGTTCATATTCCCCTTGGAGTTTTCAGGTGTGGGTATATCAACAATGTTGTCTTCTTCTGAATTTGTATTTTGATCTTCCCTGTTCCCATAGTAAGAATCCATGGTCATTGTCCATTTCTTCCTTTTGTTCATGATGTTTGCCTATTTCTTGGCTTTTAAAGCTGAGTTCTCCTACTGGAGCACAAGGAGCACTGACCCAAGCTTCTTGTGCTTGGGGTGCAGGACCTGGTAACTGGCTTTGTGTGCTGGGGCTTCAGGTGCTGTCAACTGGAGGCTATAGGGGTCTGATAACTTGTGCTGAACTGGGGTCAGCAACACTGAATATATCAGGGTGGAAAGGGGGAGGGGGTCTAGCCCCTGGAAGATTGCTGTTCTAAAGCACCAAAAAATTTAGGTGCTGGAGAATGCCTGCCTGCCTAGAGCTGTGCTACCTGGAGTTGTGCTGAAGCACCAGGAGGTTTGGCTGCTGGAATCTACCAGTTTCTCTGCCTGTGCAAGGCATTTAGGGGTCCTGGTTTTGGTGCTTGCCTATTCCACCACCCTGGGGCTCAGGATCTCTCACTGATTTACTGGTGTGGGGCTTGCCACTGGCTTACTGGGATTCCTCCCATCCTGTACTACTACCCTTCCACCAGAGCAAGAAGGACCTTTCCTGTTAATCTCCCAAGCTTCCCACGTCAAAAGACTGCTGAACCCCATCTTTCTGTTGACTCAGCTGTTTCAAGGATTTTTCCTGGGGTGGTATTTTCTGAGGTTTTAGAGCTCAATAAGGGACAATGAGAGTGACTTACTTATTTTTTTTTTAAAGTGACTTACTTCTCACTCCACCATCTTGCTTCCTGGAAGTCCCAATGACTCTCTATTATTTTTATTATACTTACCTAAACAGGCATTACCTTTGCATAACAGAATGGTAGCTCAATGAATATCAACTGCTCTTCACCATTCCATGGATATGTGAGTCTTCCAGTTCGCCTCCTTGTTCAGGTTTTTTTTTCTTCAGATCATGTCATTTTCCTTTACAATGGAAGAATAAATTCAAATGTATTAAAGTAGAAAAACAGTGATATCCTGAGAGTCAAGAGTTGGTTTTCCTACTATTTTTTTTCTGTGTAACCCCTGCAAAATATCATTAATTCTGTTTTTTCCTCTGTAAAATAAAGAGGGTGGGCCAGATGACTTCAAAAATCCCTCCTAACTCTAATATCTTATGCTGACACAATGAATATATGAGACAAAAAGTTCCAAATATCCAGATGGGTCCCATTCACTAGTATATGTCTCTATGATTCAGATGTGAGCATTGGAGATCTGACCCAAAGTCAACTTTCCATTATGTGTAACAGGATTATCTAAGGGAAATTTTGCCTTCAAAGTTTTTAGACAGCATAACTCACTGATTCTCCTTAATTATGTGTTTTGTTGACATCTCAAATTCCTTCTCTTTTATTCCATGGTCCAAAAGGAACACTTGACAACCCAACATTTAACAAGCATCTCTCCTGATATTAAGAAAAATTTTGGAATGAACCATATGTGAAGATACACATATACACACATTTGCAAATAAATTTCCTTCAAAATTTGGGGAAATTTGTCGGCATATTTTATGTCTGTGTCAGTGTATATGAATATGTGTACACAGATAGAATAATATACACAAAACTGACTAGTTCTACTTACCTTGTTTTGTTTTTTTTTTGGAGGGTGGAAGTCAGGGCAATTGGGGTTAAGTGACTTGCCCAAGGTCACACAGCAAATAAATGTTAAGTGTCTGAGGCTGGATTTGAACTTAGGTCTTCCTGAGTCCAGGGCTGGTGATCTATTCACTGTGCCACTTAGCTGCTCTGAGTTCTACTTATCATCCAACTATGGATAAGACTGGATATTTGCTGCAGGAAACACAAACAATAATGCAATCTGTCCATGGCCTCAAGGAGCTAATATTTTAGTGGCCTTCGTCACATGCCACTTTATATTGTTATTTAATTATTCATATGAAAATGTCTTTTTACAAGTTCACTATATACATTCACCAACAATCCCATTTTGCCACTGATTTCACTCATATCCTACTATTTGTGCCCTACTGGGTACTCCCTTTTCCAATGCAGGGAACAGGAGGAGCTCACTCAGTCAATAAATATTTATTAAGCACCTACTATGTGCTTAATTTTGCACTGTGCTAAAAGGTAACAAGCTCAGTAATTTGCAATTCAAATATACATGATCTAAGTGATCTTTCCATTCCTTCCTCCCCAGTACTGGTGTCTCTTTAGGGAAAAGGCATTATGGTGCAGATACTCCACAGGTAGACCCTCTCTCACATAAAGACTCAGTGAGGAATAGGACTCACCAACTTTTACCCTTGCCCTTAGAATTACCCTGGAACTACAAAATCCTTTTTTTCTTCCACGTACAGTTCTTAGACACTGAGTTTTTATCTGTCTCTGTCTCTGTCCTTCACTATCTCTTTTGTGTCTTGGTATCTTTCTGTCTCTGACTCTAAGTTTCTGTCTCTGTCTTTATGTGTCTCTACTGTTTGTTTCTCTATTTCTCTATCTCTTTCTCTACATCTCTGTATCTGTTTCTCTGTATGTCTCTCCATTTCCCTCTAAGTGTTGGTTCTCTCTCTGTCTCCGTCCTTGTCTCTGTCTCTGTCTCTCTCTCTCTCTGTCTCTCTTTCTCTTCTATTCCCCTATTAGAATATAAACCCCTGGAGGGCAGGGACTATTTTGTTTTTTTCATCCATCCTTTCTTTAAAAAAAACTTTATTGATAATCTTTTGGGTTTCATACCACCTAAATTTTCTTTATAACCCTCCCTCTTCCTTCCCAGAGAGCCATCTCTTATACCAATGAATTTTCATTCATTTGTGCTTATAAACAGGCTTACTTCCCCTACTTCACTTTCACATAGACAAGGAGAACCAAGTCTCATAAGCTTCACACATGAAACTGACTATTCACAGTACTGTTCTTTCCTTATCACTTTATATTAACTCTGTCCTCCTAATACTCAACTGTCACAAATCCCTCCCCATTTCACAAACTCCCTGGGACTCTCACTACTAGGACCTCAGGTCTACAGCCTAACCTCATCTAGCATCCAGGACAAGTCTTCCTAAATAGCTCAGGAGAGGATAATAAGCAGTTGCCACTGCGATGGGGTAGCCCAGGAGCCTCAGATGTGCAAGTAAGCTTCTTCAAACTCAGACTATCTCTAACTCTTCAATGAGTAGACAGGGTGGATTAGTGGCAAAGGTATTGAATGTGACTTGCTAGTTTTGTGACCTTGGCAAGTTTTTAACCTCCCTGGGTTTCAGTTTCCTCATCTGTAAAATGAGGGCATTGGAGCAGATCAGCTCAGAGATCCTTTTTAGCCCTAAGCTCCTGCATATTTTCCACTGAACTTTCCATATATGTTAGATATTCATTAAATATTTGTTGATTGACTGATTTATTATCTAAACAACATAGAATATGTTGGAAATGGTTATATCTTGAATGGTTTGTGATAGAAAAATGGAACACCCCAAAACAGTGGCCGACACACCCAAAAACATGGCAAAAATCTTTAACCTTGTCCTGTATGTGTGTAAGAGAAATCAAAGCATAAGATCCCTTAAAAAGCCAGGGAGCAGCAAAAACACTGGATTGGGAGTCAGGAGGGGCAGGTTCTGTCCCCACAGCTACCACCAGCTCACTATAGAAGCCGGGGCAAGTTCATTAACCTTTGGGAGTCATAAAGACCCGAGTTTGAATTCTACTCCCAAGTGGGTGTATTTTGGGTCACTACAGGCAAGTCATTTAATCCCTCTGAGCCTCATTTTCTTTATTTGTAAATCAACTTAATAATATCCATGGGACCTAACACAGAGGGTACTGTGAAGCTGAAATGAAATAATGTATGATAAAGCACTTGTAAAAACTTAAAGTACTAGATACATATTAATAATTATTAAACCTGCTTTTAGTCATCTCCCTTCTTCATATTATCAAAGGACTGAATGAGAGCACCTTTCATTCACTTCTACTTCTAATAGTTTAAACAAGATTGGAGTGGGGAGGGGATCAATGCTTTAACTTAAGGAATAATTCCTTGCAAGGTATTAGTCCCGAAATTTGGGGGAAGATGTAAAAATCCTAATCAACTTTAGTCCCAGATAAAGGCAGAGGTCCAGACATGCCTAGGATTTCTCTGAAGCCCCCATTCTTAGCGTTCTGGCTTAAGAGGTCTTTCTAGGGACAGGGAAGGATTTTGATATTTATAAAGTAGTAGCCTATAGCATCAACATTAACATCTGTGGGGAGACTTCCTTTACCCCAACAATTACAGTGGGAAAAAGAAAGAAAAAAGAAGAAACAAAACAGCCACAAGGGATATTACTGACATTAGAATTACCTACCAGTCATGAATCACATTGTATTGATCCCATTACAAAGAAATCTAATCAATACACTAGATTTCCCTTAGTACACAACAGGCTTCAGCTTTTATGGTAAAAGGAAAAAAAGGGAAGGAAAGGGGAAAAAAATAAGCCTTCATACCTTCTTGAACCTACCAAGACTTTAGTTTCTACTATATTCTGTGCATTTTCACTTATGTATAGAAGGCCTTCTAAAAGAAATAGAGTGGAGACTTCAATACCAACAAAGTATGAGTTGGTACCTTAAGCTTCTGAGCTTAAGAACTCTCAGGCTGGGAGGCCCCAGACAATGAGTTCATGAGCTGTACTATGCAAAGTCCTCTTCAGTTTTCCTGAGGACCATGACTAGATTTCTTCCTCACCTCTGCCTCCTAGAAACCCCAGGTTCCTTCAAGGCTCTGGCCTCCTCCTATGAGGAATCTTTCCTAATTCCTCCCTCCTCATGACTTCTCTCACCCTCCTCAAATTATCTTGCATATAATTCTTCTGTTTATGTGTCATACCCTTAAGTAGGAGGCAAACTCTTTGCTGGCAGAGAATTCTGGGGGAGGGGGGTATCTTGGCATTCCCAGCAACAAGTAGAGTGCCCGTGGAAAGTAAGAGTTGGTTGAATTGCATTGTATTGGCTTTTTCTTGACTTAGGCTGTCTAAGCTTTAGAGTAAGATCATTGGTTCAGTCCCTAATTCACTCAAATATCTTTATTCTGCTCCTTTGTCACAAAGTGCACCTTTTAACCTCTGTGAACTGCATACTTTTAATCACTAGGAGGAAGTGTGGATGGCACCCATAAATCCATCCCCACTATGGAAAGATGGGAACCAGTGTCATTTTCCATATCTGAAGGACATCATTTAACATAATAATGGTCCAGGTAGGGAAGAGAGAAGGGATGTATTCAGAAATGAAGGCGATGCCTCTCCTACTCCTTTACACAGAAGCATAGTCCACAGATGTGGAACATTGCACATACCATCATATTTTTTTTTCTTTGTTTTGTTGATTGGTTTTGCTGGATTTTTTTCTCTTCTTTTTTTTTCTTTAAAAAAAAGCCTGGATAAAAAAGATGGCCCTCTGAGATGAGAAAAGGAATAAGATATAAGAGAAATCTAGGCCATGTAATAACTATACACACATACATGTATATATATATGTATATGTGTATATATATATTGGAGGGCAATTGGGGTTAAGTGACTTGCCCAAAGTCACATGGCTAGTGTGTCAAGTGTCTGAGGCCAGATTTGAACTCAGGTCCTTCTGACTCCAGGGCCGGTGCTCTATTCACTGTGCCACTTAGCTGCCCACTTGTATATATATATTAATAGAATTCTATTTAAAAAAATAAATGGTCATATTAAAAAAAGATTTCCATAAAATTATCCTGATGAAAAATAAAATAGCGATTGATATAGCACTTTGCTTACCACAACTTTGTGAATTATTACCAGTGTTATTATCACCCCAATTTACCAAGAATACTTTGAGAGACTAAGCGATTCATACATAATCATTAGGCAAAAAGATAGCTGACAGTTAAACTGTCTCCTGATTTCTGGTTGAGCGACCTTTCCACTACAGCTACACTCACCTGTGGAACAGAATTTGAAAGACATAGCCAAGGCACCATAGACAACCGGGATGCTGGCAAACTGAGAGAACTAGGACTGCAGCCTTCCCTTCTTCAGTAGCTACATGGGCTTGAAGCTCTAATGGTAAAGGATGCCTTACAGCACCCCAGCTTCCTCCAGAGGATAAATTAGGGACTTTGCTGTGAGCCTTGGCTCTCCTTCCTTACCTAGGAATGTTGGTCATGAAATCTGTCAACATTCATTCAGCAACCAGAGATAGTTTATTGATAACAGAAGTTGCACAGACAGTTTTACTCCTTCTTTTATGTGCACAGCAAAAACTCTGACATATCAGGTCAATATCTGAGGGGTGGAGAACAGACAAGAAGAAACTACCTTGTCTCCAGATCTCCCAGGGCTGTCAAGAGGGCACCAAACTCATCCCAGGGACACAAGCCCAGTATGAGGGCATGAATGCCCAGCACAAAACTTGAGGAATAAAAGAGCTTTACATCTGAGTGATAGACAAATAATGGATTGAATTCTTTCTTTGGCAAACCACCTGGCTTCTGTACCAGCAATCTGCACTCACCAGTGAGCAGAACTGGGTCTGTTCATTATATTTATCACTTCCTGAAATTTTACATTGATTTCTTCCCCAGTTTTAATTATCTCTGGAGTCATTTTTTTCAGGAGGAGCTAAGGATTTTACTTTTTTTACATTGTTGCTACATAAATCATGAATTTTTATGCATACCAGGGTCTTGCTAAATTGGTGTATCATGCAGCATAATTCGACCACAAATCCCCTCATTCTGCAATTATTCCTCACAGTGAGTGGTACTGCTTTCTTCCTCACCTCACCTTTCTAGCATTAACTTAAGAAACGACCAGAGTTCCCCCAAATCAAAATGTAAAGATGCTCAATTGTAATCTCCCTATAAGCAGGGGATGTCTTACATCTTTCATGTGCCCCCATAGTGAATAACACAGTTTCAGGTACTTAGTACATAAAGCCTAGGAGACCAGTGAGCTTGGCTATGTCTCTTGGTGTGACCCTGCTATGCTTTGAACAGAGTAGATATTTAATAACTATATGTTGGCTGACTGACTACAAAAATAAGATGAAGGTTTCTTTTCCTTAAAAAAAAAAGAATGATTCAGTAAGGATAGTATGAGGAAGAGTATATTCAGAAGAGAAGAAGGCGTTAAAACAAATTGTGGTGGGTCAGGGAGCCTGTGATTTCATTGGTATAGAAAACTCCCTCCACCAAGAAAGATGAGCAAATACTCTGCAATTTACAATCTTAGAGAATTGTGTAGGGAAGAGAGAGATGTTAAAGAGATGATTTACCTAAGGTAACATATCTAGCATGGGTCAGACAGAAGACTTGAACCTAGATTTCTCTACCTCTGAGGTCATCTCTCTATCCACTACTCCATGCTACTTCTCAAAAACAAATGATAACAATATTTTTTTAAATTTCAAAAAAGAGCAAAAATTATGGAAAAGGTCATAGGATGATAGGATTAAGGCCAAAAGGGACCTCAGAGGTCATGTATTCCAACTCACTCACTTTATAGAGAAAACTGACTTCCAGTGAAGGTAGATGACTTGCCCAAGGTCACTCAACTTAAAGGTATCAGAATTAAGGCATAAATCCAGGTCATCTGGTTCCAAACCCAGGACATTTTCCATTGTACCACAATAAGCTAACCCATAGTACAATTCTAAGTGCCCACAAGGAGTGAAAACAAGTATTATTAAAAATATTAATTGAGAAGTTGAAGATATTGAACCAGAATAGAATGATGAAAGAACGCACTATGGAATTTATGAGACTCGAACAAAGTTTTAAAGGACAGGTGGGATTCAGATCAGCAACTGTTCCAGGTAGGAATAGCATGAGGTACTGGTAACAGCTAGTTTTTGTTGGGGGCGGGGGATTGTGAGCATGACACACTTTTAAGTTTAATCTTCACTAATTACATTTTCTTCATTACTTTCTTAAGTCTACACAACAAACAGTAAATCAAGCCCTGATGTGTAGCACTTGCTGAAATTGAAAAAAACATCAATCGGCTCTTATGAGGCAGTTAAAATTGTCTTCAGCACATCCCTGGTGCAAATGCACCCAAGAGCATGGTGTGTTTGGGGTTCTGTGAAGAGATCAGGTTGATTAGAACAGGTCATTTAAGGCTGAAAATGTTAGAAAGGTCTGTTTGGTGTCAGATAGAGAAGAGCCTTGAATGTCAGCCCAAGGAGTTCGGATGTTACGTATTGCTTCATAGTATCTTTTATTAGTAAAAAATGCAGGACCTCACAAAAGGGAGATCTTAGATTAGAGTGGAAAGAGACCTTAGAAGTCACTCCCCCCTCCCCCACCCAGGAGAATGAGGATTCTTTGAGGGCAGAGATGGTTGTCATTTTCCTTTAGTATTCCCAGCACCTAGCAAACAGCCTGGTATATGATAGGCAATTTATAAATGCAAGATAAATTATATTGTAGTTCAGTTCTGTCATTTGGGGCCAGCTAGATGGTGCAGTGGTTGGAGTATCAATCCTAGAGTTAGGAAGACTAATCTTCCTGAGTTCAAATCTGGCCTTAGACATTTACTAGCTGTGTAACCCTGGGCAAGTTACTTAACCCTGTTTGCCTCAGTTTCCACACCTGTAAAATAAGCTGGAGAAGGAAATGGCAAACCACTAAAGTATCTTTGCCAAGAAAACCCTAAATGCAGTTACAAAGACTTGAACATAACACAACTCTCTCAATTTACAGATGACATAACTGAAGCTCATGGTAGATAATGACTTGCCCAAAATTACACAGGTTATAAGTAGCTGAGCTGGCATTCGAACTCAAGTTCTCTGATTCCAAAGCCAGCACCCATCTCACTGCACATCAGAGGATTCTTTGGAGTGATCAATTGAGACAGGAGTTTCTAGGGCTGTCAGTAAACTCAATTTTCTAGACTCCTGAGCATCAGTTCCTATTACTTGCCTGTGGCTGTGTGTGTTTGTGTGTGCAGGCATGTATTGCACTCAGAGAAACGAACACAGAAATACTACCCACTCAGAAGGACCATTATCTTGAGGGTCTGACAAGAAAAGATGGTCTTTTTCCAGAAGAAGAGAACAGCTTCAGTAACAGAATCCAAACTGGCCTACCCACTGATTTCAAAAAGCAAAACTTTGGAAGGCTTAACAGAGCACAAATCTCCCCCAAAGCTATGCCAGTGGCTATAACTAATGCAGTTTGGGTTCCTTATCTCCAAACCTGACCTGAAATTAATTAATACTCAAGCCTAAGAACAAAGCTCCTGGCAAGTCACAATATTATGGTGCTTGAAAATTATTCAGTCTAGTGATATTTTCATTACAATATTTTGTTATGTACATTCCCAAGCCTTCAAGGCATTCCCTTAACTTTGTTGCACTACTATGTACTCTGCAGGATAATGGAAACCTCCCCAGGCCACTGGTGTATTTTTATCTTATTGACTTTAAAAAAATTTCCTTTGGGAGCCAGAAATCAAGTATCTAGTTTTATTTTTTGTTGTTTTGTTTCGTTTTATATTATTTTTTTTAGGATTCCAACTAGAAGGAGGAGAAACGGGAAAGTGGGAGAAAATTGGATGATAGGTCTTTTTTTTAAGTTTCTTTTTTAAAATTATTTAACATTTTATTTTCCTCCGGTTACATGTAAACCCTCCCCCCCACACACACACACACACAAAATTTTTAACATTTATTTTTAAAACTTTGAGTTCAAATTCTCTTCCTTTCTTCCCTAATCCCACCCCCTCATTTAGAAGGCAAGCAATTCAATATAGGTTGTGCCTGTGTATTCATGCAAAACATTTCCATATTAGTCATGTTGTAAAAGAAAACATAAGAACATGCCTCAAGAAAAATAAAGTTTAAAAAAAAAGTATGCTTCACTCTGTATTCAGACACCATCAGTTCTTTATCTGGAGATAGATAGCATTTTTCATCATCAGTCCTTCAGAGTTGTCTTGGATCATTGTACTGCTGATAATAGATAAGTCATATTGGATTATCATCTTACAATATTGCTGTTACTTTGTACACAGTACATTTCACTTTGCATGAGCTCTTGCAGGTCTTTCCAGGTTTTTATGAGAGCATCCTGCTCAGAATTTCTATTCCATAATAATCACATACCACAATTTTTTCAGCCATTCCCCAATTTATGGGTATGCCCTCAATTTCTAATTCTTTGCCACCATAAAAGAGCTGCTATAAATATTTCTATACATGTAGGTCCTTTTCCTTTTTGGTTTTTTATCTCTTTTTAGATACAGACCTAGTACTGGTATTACTAGGTCAAAGGGTTTGCATGGCTTCACTTTCTTGTAAGGTAAGACATATTTCTATATCCAACTGAGTGTGTATGTTATTCCCTCTCTGAGCCAATTCTTATGAGAATAAGATTAACTCACTTCCCCTTATCTCCCACCTCTTCCCCTCCACTTTAAAATTTTTTTCTTGTCTCTTTTAAGTGAGATAATTTGCTTTTTCCCAGTATATTCCTCTCACCCCTTAATTTTATTTTTAGATACCATCCTTTTATACTTAACTCATACCTATGCCCTCTGTCTATATATACTCCTTCTATCTGCCCTAATAATGGTTCTTATGAGTTACAAGTATTATCTTTCCATGTAGTAATGTAAACAGTGTAACCTTATTAAGTACCTTATTATTTCCCTTTCCTGTTTACCCTTTTATGTTTCTCTTGAGTATTAAATTTGAAAGTCAAATTTTCTATTCAGCTCTGTTATTTTCATCAAGAATGCTTGAAAGTCCTCTATTTTATTGAATATCCATTTTTCCCCCTGAAATATTATACTTAGTTTTGCTGAGTAGGTGATTCTTGGTTGCAACCCTAGATCCTTTACCCTCTGGAATATCATATTCCAAGTCCTCTAATACTTTAATGTAGAAGCAGCTAAATCTTGTGTTATCCTTCCTGTGACTCCACAATACTTGAATTGTTGCTTTCTGGCAGCTCGCAATATATTCTCCTTGACTTGGGAGATCCAGAATTTGGCTATAATATCCCTGAGGGCTTCCATTTTAGAATCTCTTTCAGGAGATGATGGGTGGATTCTTTCAACTTCTATTTTACCCCCTGGTTCTAAAATATCAGGGCAGTTTTCCTCAATAATTTCTTGAAAGATGATGTCTAGACTCCTTTTCTGATCATGGCTTTCAGGTAGTCCAATAATTTTTAAATTCTCTCTCCTGGATCTATTTTCCAGGTCACTTGTTTTTCTAATGTTTTCACATTGTTTTTTTTTTCTTTTCATTCTTTTGGTTTTTGTTTGTTTCTTGATTTCTCATAAAGTCATTACGTTCCATTTGCTCAATTCTAATTTTTAAAGAAATATTTTTTTGTAAGAAGTGTTTTCTTCAGTGAATTTTTATACCTTTTTTTCCACTTGACAAATTTTGTTTTTTAAGGTATTCTTCTCATTGGTATTTTGTGCTTCTTTTACCTTTTGGTTTAGTCTGTTTTCTAAGGTATTATTTTCAGTATTTGTGTGTGTGTGTGTGTGTGTGTGTGTCTCCTTTACCAAACTGTTGACTCATTTTTCATGATTTCCTCCTATCACTTTCATTTTTCTTTACAATTTTTACTCTACCTCTCTTACTTGATTTCCAAAATCCTTTTTGAGCTCTTCCATGCCCTGAGAATAATTCTTTTTGAGGGAGGTTCTGGATTTAGGAGGAATAACTTTGATATCATCTTCTGAGAGTGTCTTGATCATCCTTGTCACCTTAACTTTCTATCATTAGATTTAAAAAAAATGTTATTTGCTCATTTGCCAGTCTATTTCTTGCCCTTTAACTCTTTGTTAAAGTAGAACTCTGCGTCCAGGGTGTAGGGTGTACTGTCCCAAGCTCCAAGGGTTTTGTGCAGCTATTTTCAGAGATACTTCTAGGGACCTGTAAGTTTTCAGTACTTTTAAAGCAGTATGACTTAAGGAGAAGTGTATTTATTACTCTCCTAGCCTGTGCTCTGGTCTTTTCTGCCCTGGAACTGTGAGGAGGGATCCTCCTCCATCATAAAATAGCCATAAGCTCTACTATGCCACCTGGGACTGCCACCCAGGACTGCCACCTAGATTTGAGTATGGGCAAAGCAACAGAGTCCTGCCTTGTGCTAGGAAAATGATCCCGTAATCTCCTTCTGACCAGTTCTTCTACCCCCCTTACTTTCGGAAAGCCCTGGAAGCAGCTACTGCCACTGCTAAATTAGTGGGTCCCAAGATCTGCTCTTGGTTTGGTGGGTCTGGGGCCCTGCTGGCATGGCCAATGCTGGACTGTCCTCCACTCTTACACAGGTGTGACAGACCTTTCCTGATGTCCTTCTAAGTTGTTTTTGGCTGGAGAATATTTTCACATGATTCCTTTGTGGATTCTGCTCCTCCAGGAAATGTTTTATCACATTATTTAAAGGTGGGGAAAGTTCAGGTGAGTTGCTGCCTTTTCGCTGCCATCTTCACTCCACTCCCATGATGTGATACATCTTGAGGGATTCTGACATATTCTCAGTGGATAGGATAATATAGCTTTTATATTTATACTCACCCAAACAAAATCTGCTTATTTGTATGCTCAGATAAATCATAGCTCAGTATTCTATAAGGCTTACAGGTTTCAAAGTACTTTCCTCACTACAACTCTGTGTGTCAGCTAAAGAGAGGAAAAGGTTTAGAGTGCCTGAGCAGACTTATAAATACAGTCATCTCTCCATCTTAAAGAACCATGAATCTTCCTGATTCTGCTATTACTATAAGCCATTCCATGGACTGCAGGGACTTAAGGGCCTTTAATAGAAGGTGGCCAGCCTTGGGGGAAAGGTAAATGTTTGAATGTATATCTAAGACAGTATCCCTGATGATGTTCCAGAATCTAATCAAAGCAGTTGTTATGCAAATATGTATGTCCAGCCCTTCAGAGAATTTTGAAGTAGGTAAAGTCTGTCTTCAGTATCCCCACAATTGCCCTACCCTGTGGCCTTTTCTTCCTTAGTTCTCATCTTTCCCCAATGTCACCCTCCCTGATGTTATTTTTGCCTAACTCTCTAGTCTCAAACCATTCGTTCACATTCATCTATAAATGAAACCAATTTAGAGTATTGCCTTCTGTTTTACTGCTCCTCCATGAACCCATTTGGTTGGTTGGCTTCAGCACTCCCTTACACAAAATTGTGTCAGTCATTACCTTAAATATTTAGCAGTGGTGGAATGTACAGGGTATTCAAGGAGGACTAGCACTTGTGGTATGAGGCTTGCTGAGCCCTTCTCAGGGATGGTCATCCACCTGTGGTGTACACTTGTCACTGAACTCTCACCTGAGACTCCAAAAAGCTGTAGCATGCATAGTGGTCAAAGCCCAATAAAACTATTTTGGCAGAAGGGCTAAACCAGATTGAGGGTAACTGACAAGCCTCAAACCCTTCAGTGCATTGGGGGGGGGGGTATGTACCCAAAACATGTAAAGATTTTCCCCAGTTGAAATTAAATAGTCCAGGGGCAGAGGCAAGATGGCAGAGTAAAGGCAGGGATTCTTCTAAGCTCTCCCTCAATCCCCTCCAAAAACCTTTAAAAATGGCTATAAACAAATTATAGAGCAGCAGAACCCACAAAAAGACAGAGTAAAATAATTTTCCAGTAAAAGACAACTTGTATGTTCAAGAGGAAAGCCTGGTTGTACCAGAGTGAGAGAGGAATGTAGTCCAGCACAAGTCATGCCAGCACAGAGTGGGCTCCAGCAAACCAGAGCAGGCCTCGGGTGACTGAACTGGCAAGAGTGGGTGTTTCTAGACCTCTCAGCCCACAGACTCCAAAGACAACTAAGAAGGTCAAAATGAAAGGTCTATGAAACCTGGGTGAGAGTCAAATGCATTCTAGTGCTGGCCACACCTGTAGAACCCCAGCCCTAGTTAACAAAGAACAGACCTTGGGGGAGTAGGACAGGGGCGACTGAATCATTAACAGCAGTGGCAGTGGCAGTGGCTGCTTCCAGGGCTCTCAGCCCATAAACAGTAAGGATTACTGGGGTCTTTTTGCTAGCACTGAGGAAGGACTCTGTTGCTCTGCCAATGCTTGGATCCAGGTCATAGTCCTGGGGGGTGGTCCCAGGGCAAAAAGGAGCACTAGAACTGCAGAGCTTGTGGCCACAGTGTAGGGGGAACAATCCTCACAGTTCCAGGGAAGAAAAGAGTACTTGTGGTTGCTCACAGATCAGAGCAAAGGCCAGGAGAGTAGCAAACACCTTTCCTTAGATTATACCATTTTGGAAGAACTGAAAACTTGCAGGTCCCTAGATGTGTAAGGGTTATGGGATTTAAAGATCTTCCATGCCCCATTGTACTTGCTGACGTGGCAGGAAGGGGCAGAGCAAGAGGAAGCGGAAGCCAAGCTGGAGTTCCTGTGGTGGCTAGCAGTGGTGGCGACGGCGGCAGCAACAGCAGAGGCAGCGGCAGCACGAAGCCCTTTTTGAGTCAGCCAGAATTTCTGCTAAGGACTCCTGCTGAGGACTGCCAGGGGCAGGAGCTGCTGGGAGCGCACTTCCCAGATGCTGGGTGGTTGCTGTGAGTGGGGAGAGGAGGACCTTTGCCTGAGGTAGCCTGTTCTGTTTTAAAGGCTTGAGAATGTGGGTGCTTTCTACTTTATCTACCTGTGCCAATTTCATAACTACTCTGATGGCTTTCACTTTCTGGTTTTGGGACTCAGTCTTTTGGTATCTTAATAAATTTTCTAGCTTATTCCCCCATATGGCAAGCATGATGTATGTTGTGATGGATAATTATATCAGCATGTCTGTAATTTCCATAGGCATTGTGAATATGGCATTGCTGGTACAAGATGTATCTCTAAAAACAGCTGCACAAAACTCCTGAAGCTTGTGACAGTGCACCCTCCACCCTGAAAGCAGAGCCCTACTTCAAAAAAGAGTTAAAAGTCAAGTAATAGACTGGGGAAATGAGCAAAAAGAAAAACAGAAAAAAAAACCATGATAATAGAAATGAGTATGGAGACAAGGAAGATCAAAGCATACACTCATAAGATGATAGCAAAGTCAAAGCTCCTACATCCCAAGTTTCCAAGAAAAATATAAATTAACCTCAGGCTATGGAACAGCTCAAAAAGGACTTTGAAAATCAAATAAAAGAGTTAGAGGAAATTTCTGTAAGAGAAATTAGAGTGGTGCAAGAAAATAACGAAAAACTAATCAACAACTTGGTAAAGGAGACATAAAAAAAATAACACCTTAAAAAATAGATGGCCAAATGATAAAAGAGGTTAAGAAAAATAGCAGTAATGAGAAGAAAGCCTTAAAAAGCAGACCTGACCAAATGTAAAAGGAGATCAAGTAGGAAATAAGTCCTCAAAAATTAGAATGAAGTAAGTGGAGGCTAATGAATTTAAGAGAAATCAAGAAACAATAAAACAACACCAAAATAATGGAAAAAATAGTTGATAATCTCATTGGAAAAACAACTGACCTGGAAAATAGATACAGAAGAGAGAATTTTAAAATTACTGAACAACCTGAAAGCCATGATATTAAAAAAAAAAAGAGAACCTGGACATCATCTTTCAAGAAATTATGAAGGAAAGCTGCCCCAATATTCTAAAACCAGAGGGAAAAACAGAAAATGAAAGAATCCACTGATCACTTCCTGAAAGAGATTTCATTTCAAAGTGAAAGCCCTCAGAAATATTATAGACACATTCCAGACCTCCCAGATTAAGGGGAAAATATTGCAAGCAGCCAGAAAGAAGCAATTTAAGTATTGTGAAAGCATAGTCAGGATAACATAAGATCTAGCAACTTCTACTTTGAAGGATTGGAAGTTCCAGAATAAGATATTCTGGAGGGCAAAGGAGCTAGGATTACAATCAAGAATCACCTATCCAGAAAAAAAAAAACTAAGTATAATCCTTCAGGGGAAAAAAATAGACCTTCAATGAAATATAGGACTTTCAAACCTTCTTGATAAAAGGACCAAAAGTGAAAAGAAAATTTAGTTTTCAAATATAAGACTCAAGAGAAGCATAAAATGGTAAACAGGAAAGAGAAATAATAGAGAAGTTAATAATTTAATAAGAAGTTAAACTGTTTACATTCCTTCATGAGAAGATGATATTCATAACTCATAAGAAATTTCTCATTATTAGGGCAATTAGAAGGAGTTAGAGGGCATAGGTGTGAGTTGAATATGAAGGGATGATATCTACAAAATAAAATTTAGGGGTGAAAGAAGAATGTACTGGGAGGAAAAAAATGGAGAGGTAGAATGGGGGAAATGATGTCACATAGAAGAGGCAAGAAAAAGCTTCAAAGTATAAAGAAAGAGGGGGGACATTAGGGGGAGTGTGAATCTTACTTTCATCAGCATTGGCTCAGAGAGGGAATAATATACACACTCAATTGGGAATAGCAATCTATCTTATCCTACAGGAAAGTAGGAGGTAAAGGTGATAAGGAATGGAGGATGATAGAAGAAGGAAAATTAGGGGAGAGGGTAGTCAGAAGCATAACACTTTTCAAAAGGGCCAGGGTGAAAGGAGTGAGATAATAGAATAAATGGGGCAGGGAACAGAACAAAGTTAGTAATAGTAACTGAATAAAATTCTGAAGGGAGTTTCTCTGATAAAGGTCTCATTTCTCAAACATATAAAGAACTGAGTCAAATTTATGAAAATAAAAGCCATTCCCCAATTGATAAGTGAACAAATGTTATAATCAGTTTTCAGATGAAGTAATCAAAGCTATCTATAGTAATATGAAAAGAATTCTCTAACTCATATTGATTGGAGAAATACAAATTAAACAATTCTGAAGTACTAACTCATACCTATCATTTTGGCTACTAGGACAGAAAAGGTAAATGACAAATGTTGAAGGAAATGTGGGAAGAATGAGACATTAATGCCCTCTTGGTGGAGTTGTGACCTAACTTGATCATTCTGTAGAGCAGATCTGTACAACTTGTAAAGTTCTTCTGGCTGCAGTTAGGTTAGACTAGAGGCTGACTGATGATGGTTGGTTGCTGTGCATCATGTAACAACCAGGGGAGTGAGCAGTGGCAGCCCTACATTTTTTACCAGCTGCCTAAAATTCTTGGGCTCACCATGAGCAATGGAATAAATGTTGTGCAAGCCTTCTATAGAGTAATTTGGAACAATGACCAAAGAGATAGAAAACCGTGCACACCCTTTGACAATATCACTACTAGGTCAGTATTCCAGAAGAGGAAAAAAAAGAAAAGGACCAATATGTATAAAAATATTTATAGCAGTAAATAGAGAACCATCCCTGGAGTCAGGAGGACCTGAGTTCAAAACCAGATTCAGACAGTTAACACTTACTAGCCATGTGACCTTGGGCAAGTCACTTAAACCCAATTGCCCTGCCTTCCTGTAATGGGAATGTAAATTTTTAAGATCTTCCCTGCCCCTAGGCTAAAGTGTACCTGGAGCCACCCTGGGATGGGAGGCTTGTTTTTCAGTAGATACTTCTTGATTGGCCAGTGAGTCAATAAGGTTGTTACATTCTCTGAGCCAGGAGAAGGCTACATTAGCCCTGATGTGTAGCTTTGCTTTGGGGCTCACTTTGAGAAGTGTTCTGTGATTTGATCTGGATTATGGGAAGCCATTGTTGAGAGTCCCCCCTAGGCTTTGAAAAACCCAGATGTTGAAACCCAGATGTTGATTTGGTATGGATGTAATGGTTGGACAGTTTGGCAACTGTATATTTGATCTGTTTCTCTGTCTTGATAATTCTGTCTGTATATTCTGAAGTTCGGGGTGCTGACCTTTTTCCCCTGAACTAGGTAAATGATACATATCTGACTGATTAAAGTAAGCTTTTTAACCCATTTTGAGTTGCTTTCCTTTAACAAAGCAGATCTAAGAACCTGTGGTGGCAGCGACCCTGGAGATGCTGGGGTGCTTGCTGCTACACTTTCCCGCTCTAAAAAGCAAAAATAAATAAATAAAAAAAACAGACAGATAGATGGATAGATGGATAGATAAATAGATAAATGAATGCATGCATGCTTGAATAAATGAATGAATGAACGAACAAACGAATGAATAAGTAAATAAATTTATAGCATCTCTTTTCTGGGGGCAAAGAATTAGAAATTGAGGGCATGCTCATTAATTGGGGAACGGCTAAACAAGTTGTAGTATGTGATTATGATGGAATACTATTGAGCTATAAGAAATGATGAGCAGGATGTTCCCAGAAAAAACTTGAAAGACTTTTATGAGCTGATGCAAAGTGAAATGTACTGTGTGCAAAATAACTGCAATATTATTAAGATGATCAACTGTGAATGATTTAGATGTTCTCAATGATACAATGATCTACAACAACTCTGAAGGACTTATGACAAAAAACGCTATCCATCCCCAGAGAAAGAAATTATAGTTTCTCAATACAGGTTGAAGAATACTATTCTTTTTTTCTTGAGATTTTTTGGTCTCTTTTCTTTTACAACATGATTATTACAAAAATGTTTTGCATAACTACACATGTATCATGTATATATAATCACTTGCCTTCTCAATGATAGATTTTGGGGAGGGAGAAAGGGAAAGAATTTGGAACTCAAAGTTTTTAAAACAAATGTTGAAAATTGTTTTTACAGGTAATGGGGGGAAATAAAACACTAAGTAGAGAAAATATAGGAAAAAAAGGAAAAATAAAACAGACTTTGCCCAGTGAAATGGGTGGAAGAGAACAATTTGTTCCAAAGATCATGAAGACAGCTAAAGTATGTGGAGAGTTTAAAGCTTAGACATCAAAGACACCCAGGTCATCCATTGCATCCTGGGCCATCACCAGCTATCTTGACTTTTGTCTTGCCACTGGACTTCAATGGATTAGGAAGAGAGAGTGAGGCTGATGACTTCCATTACTTCTGCCTCACTTACAGCAAGTCAAGATATCATCTTCATGATGTCATTGGTCCTCTTTAAAAACAAAGGACATTTAGCAAAGGAGTACAAAAAAAAACTCTAAATTAAGTCCCTCATTTTCTAGGTCTGAATTAATATAGAGGATAAAATGTACTCTTACTTATAATATTAATATATGAAATCTGCCATCTAACTAACATATAACTCTACCCCAACTGGTTCCATTTTCTCAGTTGACTGACTACCATACTCATAGATTTCAGGGAATTACCATGCCTTGATCTCATAATTTTTTGTACATAAATGAAATTGAAGTAGAATATAATCAAAAGTCAAGAAACACTTATTAAGCACCTACCATGGTCCAAGTACCATTCTAAGCTTGGGGGATACAAAGAAAGATATAAGTCTGTTCCCACCCTCAAGGATCCTACAACATAATAAAAACAGTACATTAAAAAGATGAAAAGTTTATATGACAAAAAGTCATACACACACATATTTACTTTAAACCTTTGGCTCATGGAAGAGAAAGTAGGGCTTTTGCCTCCTCTCTCAGAATCATGGACTAAAGTAGAAGAAAAAAAGAAAGTGGAGAAAGCATTGTGCGACTTCCATTCCCTGTCTCAGTCTCATGGAATAATGGGTAATTCAACTTCTCCAATTTTCTATCTCAACACAATTCAAGTAAACATCAGTCTCAGCAACTAGGAGTCTTTATGTCTTAATCTTCAGTCCCTGTCTCTACTCTGAAAGGAATTTTAAGAAGTGTTCCCTACAAGGGTAAACTCACAGGTCATAACTAAAACAAAATAATCAAGTCCTAAAGAACAAAAGTTATAAGGACTGCTGACATTCCAAAGGTCATCCTGGAATACTGGAAAATTATGTCTCTCCCCTATTGTTTTCTTAATTAAACAAACATTCCAAACATGTTACTATAATTATGTAGTATATGCAAGACCTTAAGCAAAACTTTTAAAAAATGAATAAAATCAAGTGCGTGCTTTCAAGGAGTTTTTAGTTTAATGAGGGAGATAAGCGCAAAATATCTAGGATATAAGACAGGATATGCAGTATAATGAAAAAAAAACTGTAAAGGAAGGAGGTTTAGTAGTACCAGATCTTTTTTTTTTAGTTTCAAAAAGCTTTTATTTGTGGCTCCCCTAAAGGTAAAATATCAGAAAACAATTCACTGCAGAGATAACATTTTATAGTAAATAAATAGTATCTTTATATCTTCCTTTCTTCGAGTACACATGCTTTCATCTTATTATGAACATTTAGAGCAGTTTTCCATGTCTAGGTATGTGACTTGTTTAAAAAAGCATCCATAATCATATACCTCCACCACTCTGTATATCACTAGCAGGCATTGGGCAGCTTGTCTGTAGTCTCAACCACATACTTGTAACATAATTAGAAAGCTCTTTGCCCAATCTATCAAAATATTTTAAGGTTATTGCTTCCCTTTATCTGCTGGAAAGAGAAGAATCTCCAGGTTTTTCCTGTGGTTAGAACACTCAACATTTTAGAAAAAAAACACTATATGAAACACCTAAATTATTACAAGTTGTTGGTCATAAACTTAGAGAGATGAAGCTTAAAACCAGACATGTTAAATTGTCACCTCCCTCAAATGGATAATTAGAAAAAGAGATGATTTGTCTATTAGGTCAGTTAATGAAGTCCTATTCCTGCAATGCTCCTAAGTAGTCCCTTTCCTAAATGCCAATCATACTAGGTGGCTGATGATTGTAATAGCAATGTAATTTGATCCCTTTGTATTGGCAAAGGTAACAGGTACTTAGCACTTAGTAATTAATCAAGCCTTTGTTAATGAAACAGAAGGTGTGATCCCCTGCTGCTGATGTAGCAGGAAGAGGCTGAATAAGGAGGAGCAATACTATATATAAGGAAAGACCCTGGCTGGGAAAGTCAGATCTTATTGGAGCAAGCTTCGTGGAGTCAGAAGCTGCTGCCACTGGGGAGGTTGAAGAGGAAAGCCCCCACCCCCCCCCAGGCTGGAGAGAATGATTTTGATTTTGGGAACCTGGGTGAAGTGATTTTTGATTCTGGGAACCAGCTAGAGCTTCTGGGAGCTGCCGCAGACTGAGAAAGCATGACTGTGATGTTGGTACTTTGTATGAACCTGTTTGTGCTTTTGTTAAGCCTTGATTTCCCAGGAACAGAAACTGTGAAGGATTTAAGGTGGACTGAACGCTGTGAGCTTCAGTGTGGAACAGGAAGTACATGGAGAGCTGGACCAGGGAGCTGTCTGCCTTTAAACCCAAGTGACAGTTTGGTGAATCCAGGTAGGACCTGGGACCATGGAAGGGGATTCAGGGAATCTGAGAGACCACCCTGATTCAAACTGAAAGAAGACTTTACTAGGATATTGTGTACTGACTGAGAAATTGTAATTTACTAGTGACCTAGGGGTGGAGGGCTTGTGTATTTTCTGATGATTGAATCGTGAATGATGACTGAATAGTAATTGATTTGTAACTTAGTGTCTCTTAGTGGAGAACTTTCACTATTGTACTTTGTGTCCCTTAAGGAGGCCAATCTCCTTAAGGATGACTGAATGATTGAGTTGATTGAATGATTGAGTTACTAAGTGTTAGACTGACTAAATGATTCTACTTTGCTCAAAATCATGTGACCACTGTGGTGAAAACTATGTGCTCATTTCTGTGATAAGTTGTTGTGAATGCTGTATTTTGATTTTCTATGTTAAGCTGTAACATTGTGATTTCTGTACCTTGATTTACTGTGAATGTTTTGTTTTTATTTATTATTGAATAGAGTGTTCACTATACTATATAATCAGAATCCTGAAAAACTGTTCACAGTAGTACTCTTCTGGAAAGCTGCTCATGTTTGGCTTTACAATGATAGAGACTGCAACAGATCTCACAAGGATTTAAGGTCCCAAACTGTGCCATCCCAGAGATAGCCAGCAGATCAACAAGAGAGTTCAATGACCCAAGTGAAATGCTGGTAAAGGCACAAGGAGAGGAATCATGGGTGACTTTTAGTGCCATATTCATTTAACAAGTCATTAGTAGAACAGCCCAAAGATTCCTGACTTTCTCCTAAGATGTTTAAATCAATTACTGTAGGAAGACATGATTGGCAGGCTGGTATCCTGTCTGGCAGACATCTTCATGGGAACCCCAGCCAGACTCCAGCATGGTCTTGCTGGAGTAACCTATGGCTGAGGAGTGTATCATAGGTATTTCTTGCTTAAAATGAGCTCTAGGTGAAGACGCCTTTAGGAAAGAGTTTTCTGGCCTCCTCTTCAGGGATAGTTGGAACAACCATGACACTATCCCCATATTTCCAGTCAACAGGAGTATCAACCTTCTTGTATGCTGTCAACTAAAGGGATCAATCACTCTGAGGATCTCATCAAAGTTCCTACCAGTAGTTGCTGGGTAGAGGATAGACAATGTCAACTTCTTATCTGGGCCAAAAATAAATACCACACAAGCTGTCAGAGGCATGCCTTGCCTATCCCATTCATCTGGGTCTAACATGCCCAACTTGATGGCAAAGTCCCGTTTTTGATCATCAATGATGGGGAAAGGCAGCTTCTCTGTGGGCTCCTCTCCATTGCATGAATTGATATCCTTACCCCAGGAAAGATGGTCTTGGACTGAGTCATTAGAAAGGGCAATCATCTTAACATTATGCTTCACAAATTCGGGAGCCAGCTTTGCAGCACAGCCCAGTTCTATTGTGCACACTGGAGTAAAATCCCTAGGATGGTAGAAGAGAATGCCCTCATGAGTCTCCAAGGAAGTCATGGAAACCAATGTGTCCAATAGTGGTGTCCACCTCAAAGTTGGGAGCCTCATCTCCAAGCAGCAGACTTCCAGACATGGCAGCAGAAGGATGACCTGTGGCAGAGGAGATGATGCCAATGTGGGCATTTGTTGGTCTAGTAGTACCAGATCTTAAACTGTAATTTAAGGGAATAATTATCAAAACTATCTCGTATTGGCTAAAAAATAGAAAGGTAGATCAATTAAATAGAGTAGACATACAATTTACAGCCATGCCAAAAAAAAATAATTTTGTATTTGACAAGTGTAAAGATTTAAGATTTTGGGGTAAGAATTCATTATTTGGTAAAAACTATTAGAAAAACTGGAAATAAGTATGGCAGAAACTAGGCATTGACCCATATCTCACCATTTACCAAGGGTATTTCATGTGCTTTAAAGGAGAGAGACACAGTACTTTGGGCTTTAGGAATTAGATCAAGTAACTCGATTTCAAAAAATATTTTCACCAATTCTCTTTACTCTTACTCTTTTTCAGAGATATTTTAATTTTCCAGAAATGTAACACAGCTCACCCTACCAAAGAAAAGCTTAGCTACACATTCAGGCACACTGGGAGAGACAGAGAAATGCAGACAGAGACAAAGAAAAAAGTGAGACAGAGACAGAGATAGAGAGACAGAAACAGAAGGAGAGATAGAGAGACAGAAACAGAGACAGAAATAGGGAGACAGAGACTCAGAGAGAGAGATAGAGAGAGTAGGGCTTGGTCCATGCTCTGACCCTGTTGGGGCTAGAGGGAGTATCATAGCAATGGGGCCCTGAAAAGGATGGTCCGGGCAACAGTTGTCTTGCCCACCACCAAAAAGTTACAAATTGTGGAGAGAGTGATCAGGAAGGAATCATATCTCCCTGTAGAGGAAGTGTGTTCCACACCCACCATACTAGTTCTATCCCATTCTCTTCTTAATGCACATTCTAGGAGAGTGCTTCTTCTTAGCAGGACTAAATCGCTAATAATCAGGGTAATTCATTGTTCCCCAAGCCCATTACCTGAGCCTCATGCTTTACTTAACTCCATAGCACACAGTGTCAGCTTCATTATGTAGAGAATTAATTAGTTTCTGCCAACTTTCTATACATAGCCAGCCCACATAAATCATTGTCATCTCTTCAGACAACACATCCACAGGAATAGATTTTCTCTCTCTTTTTTTTCAGATTTTTTTTAATTTTAAACTTAAATGCAAAATGAGAAAAGAAAAAAAATGCCATGTACACAGCAGACCATAAGAAAGGATTCAATATAAATTTCCATTTCAAGAAAACCTATGTAATAAATACTACACATTGTTTTCAAAGCTGCCCAGCTTTTATAGTAAATTTTGTCTTTTCCCAAACTGACTGCAGCTGCTCCATGGTCAGATGATCCCAAACATATGGGCAATTCTTACTGAGAATGAGAAAAATTAGTTTAAGAAAGGCCTCTGACTTGCTTTTTCACTAATGAAGATCTAATGTTCTAGTGACAGAGAAAATGTTGTGATCCCCAAAGTGTGTTATATTTCCTTATTTATAACATTTTCTACAACCTGAATGAAGTACTACTGAGTCAAAATTAGGGGGAAAAATTCTCTTTCCAAAATAAAAATATTCATCAATTTTGCTTCGGTTGTGGCTGGTGGCAGTGATTTTATTGTTGTGTGGACATGGTGGGGGACATGAGGGAGATGGTGGCTGAATAGGATAGAAACCATGAATTCTGAATTTGTGGATTTGTTTTCAAAATACTCATGAAATCCTGACACTCCATGGAAGCCTCTGTTGGGGGAGCAAAATGAGCTCTTCTCCTTCAACAATAACATGATGCACAAGAATTCAAAAGAGTCAGCAGGGTATAGTGGAAAGAATGCTGAATTTGAAGTCAAAGGACTGGAGGTCCACTTCAGGACCTCAGGCAAGCCATGAACTTTTCAAAAAATGAAGATGGAGAAATTGGAATAAATGGCCTGTGACCTCTAAATCTATAATCCTGTGATTCTAAATCAAAGCAGAAAGAAAAGAGTTGATCACATATGTTTCTAGCTACCCTCATGGATGAGGGTAGCCTAGCACCAGCTTAACTCTAATGCACCAAACTCACATTGTTTCTTTAGTCACAGGACCTCCCAACTGCAAAGGGCTTTAAAGGTCACCTCCTCTAACTTATGCCTAAGTGACAATGCCCTCTAGGTATCACCAAAAAGTGCTCAGCTACACTCAGTTGAGTTTTTTGAGTGAAATATGATGATTGCCATTTTCATTCTGGACATGATTACTTTCTCAGTGCAAACTAAGAAGGAATTAACTTTCCTGGCTTCTATCATATGCCTTGAAGTCATCTCAATCTAGAAGGTCACTAAAACTCTCAGATAAAATAAATAAGCAACTGATGAGCTTTATTCTGTCTATCTGATGCTTGTGATATTTTTAAAAATGTAAGTGTATGACTTTACATTTATTCCTATCAAGTTTCATGTCATTAAACTAGTCTGTCATTGACTTCTGGGATCCAAATTCTATCATCCTCCGTGTTAGCCTTCCTTCCAAGCTTTGTGTCATTTACAATTATGTGAAAAATAATATATTAGAGTCTCTGGAGCATCAAAGCAATATATGATAGGCTCTCTATACTTAAAAAAAAACTTACAATCTAATCGAGAAGATAAGGCAGTCAGGCAGGCAGTCAATAAGCATTTATTAAGTGCTAATTACATGCCAGGAATTGTACTAAATGCTGGGGATACAAGGAAAAACAGTGTGTGTGTACATAGATAGATACATACATACACACATACATTTTGCATACATATACCCACATATGTATGCACATGTATATGTATATATAAATGTATATATGTATTATATACGTGTGTGCATATAGTCATATGCATGCATATATACATATATGTATGTGTGTATGTGCTCAAGAAGTAGACATTCAAATGGCAGGGACAACATATTTATAAATAGATATATAACATATATACAGATTAGATGAAACTAATCTTTTTTTTTTTAAAGCAATTGGGGTTAAGTAACTTGCTCAAGGTTACACGGCCAGTTATTTCTGGGTGTGGTGCTAAGTATTTGAGCCTGGATTTGATCCCCAGGTCATCCTCACACTGGAGCCGGTGCTCTTACTCGCTAGATGAAAGTAATCTTAAAGCTGAAGACATTTTAGGGGACTAGGAAAGGTCTATGACTTGTGGTACTTGAGATGGGCCTTGAAGGGCACCGAGACAAAGGTGAGGGGTTAGGGCAACAAGCCAGTGCAAAGGCACAATGATAGGAGATGAGTGTTGAGTTCAAGATACTGCAAGTAGGCCAGCATAGCTAAATCATAGAATGGGTGAAAGAAAGTGAAGTGTAGACTAGCTAGAAACAGGAAGGTAACTAGGTGGATGGTGGCACCCTTGACTGTACCCAGGAAGCTTAGAAGAGTGGAGGGTTTGCGGGAATGATAACAAGTTCTGTTTTGGATATGTTGAGTTTGAAACACCTACCAGATGTTCAGTTAGAGATGTCCAAGGGACAGCAGGGGAAGTAAGACTGAAGGTCAATAGAACTGAGGGCTGGGTGTATAGATGGATCTGGGAATCATTCACAGAGAGTCAGAGATAATTGAACCCATGGGAGGGAGGAGTTCACTAAGTGAGATAGTTTAGAGGGGAAAGAGAAGAGAAAGAAGGAAAACTTTGGGCAATGAGATTCCAAGGATAAATCACTAGGAAAGGACATTGAACAAGAGTATTAGGATAGAAAGGAAAGGAAGAGAAGGGAATGAGCATTTATGTAGCACATACTGTGTGCCAGGCATTGTGACTAATGATTTTTTTTAACACAAATATCTCATTTGATCCTCACAACAATCCTGAGAAGTAGATACTGTTATTGTCCCCATTTTATAATTGAGGAAGCTGAAGCAAAGATTAAGTGACTTGCCCAGGATTACAGTTAATAAGTATCTGAGCCTGGATTTGAACTCAGGTCTTCCTGAGTCTAGAACCAGAACTCTATCCTCCAGTTATCAGATATAGAAGGAGAAGCAGAAGAGAGAAACAAACACTGAAAGTATACTTGCTGACTGACTGCCTTATCTTCAAGTGCCTTGAGGGCAGAGATCCTTCCAGTTCTTGGCACATAGTAGGCGCTTAATAAATGTTTATTGATTGATTCATCTTGTGAAGGTATAGTACAGGGATAGCTTGTGTAAAGGTATAAAGGAAAGAAGTAGAATTTCAAGCACAGAGAATAGTAAATAGGTCAATTTGTCAAGAAAATAGAGTGTAGGGGTGGCCAGGTAGCACAGCGAGTAAGAGCACTGGCCCCAGTGTTGGGATGACCTGAGGATCGAATCCGGGTTCTGATACTTAGCACCACACCCAAAAATAACTGGCCATGTAACCATAAGCAAGTTACTTAACCCCAATTGCTTTAAAAAAAAAATAAAAAGAAAATAGAGTGGGTATAAGGAAGTAGCATGAAACAAATATAAAAAGACAGACAAGGAAGATTATAAAGGATTTAAATTGATTTTTTGCTTTTTTTTTTGGAGGGGGGAAGGTAGGGCAATTGGGGTTAAGTGACTTGCCCAAGGTCACATAGCTAGTAAGTGTTAAGTGTCTGAGAACAGATTTGAACTCAAGCCCTCCTGACTCCAGGGCCAGTGCTCTATTCATGGCACCACCTAGCCACCCCATGAAGGATTTTTTAATGTCAAGATGAGGAGCTTATCTTTTTTATCCTAGAAGAAAAAGTGAGCCACTCATGATTCTTGTGCAGGAAAATGACAAGATTAAACAGGCCCATTAGGAAAATAATTCTGGTATCAGTTGTAAACAGAAAAGATAAGCAATTAGGAGAAAAAAATAGGAGTCTGTATGTAGTCCAGACGAGAGTGGGTGAGGGCCTGAGTTATTCTGGTAGATGAATGAGTGAAAAGAAGGGTCTGGTGGGAGAGTCATTGTGGAGAAAGAATTAACCAGACTTAGCAACTGGCTGTATATGAAGTTAGTAAGAGGGAGAAATTGAGGATGCCTGAGGATGTGAATCTGTTTGACTAGAAGGTTGGTGATGCCTTTGTCTAAAACAGGGAGGTTTGGAGGTAGCTGGGTGGTTCAGTGGATAGAGCACTACCCCTGGAGTGGAAAGAACCTGAGTTCAAATTTGGCCTCAGACACTTACTAGCTGTGTGACCCAGGCAGGCCACTTAACCTTGATTGCCTCCAAAAATTAAAAATAATAAAATGGAGAAGTCCAGAGAGGGAGAATATTGGTGGAATGATAAATTTTGATTTTGACATATAGAGTTTGAGTTACTGTCTGGCACTCTAGCATGATGGAGGTATCTATCTGCCTGTTGAGGACTTGAGACTAGGACTAGGAGAGATGTTTAGGCTGAATTTTAAGATTTGGGAGTCAGTTGCACAGAGGTAATAACTGGAGAAGTACAGAGAGAGTTGAGTCGAGCACCAACACTTCAGGGCACAGTTAAGGGAAAGGAGATAGATATACGTGAAGGTGATGATTCAGAAAAGGGGACTGAGAAGAAGAAGCCTAACAATAACTAGGGCAGAATAGAGTCAAGAAAACTGAAAGGATGAGAATATCCAGAAAGGGGGCATGATAAACCATGTCAAAAACCATCTCAGAGTCAAGAAAACTGAGGACTGAACAAAGATTGCTGAATTGAGCAATTAAGGGATCATTGACACTGTTGGAAAGAACAGTATTAGTTAAGTAGTCAGGGTAAAAGTCATACCATAAAGGGTTAAGCAGTATATGAGAGGTGAAGGAGAAGAGTTTAACCATGGACTGAAAGAGAGCTACAAAATGATAGTTTAAAGGACATAGACAGTCAAGTCAAGGTTTGTTTCAGGATGGATGTGTGCAGAGTATGTTGTTAAGTAGTCATGAAAGATCTAGTAGATGAGGAAAGATTCATAATGTTAGTAGAAGCAGGGGTGATGGAAGAACATGTTCCTGAGAGAGAAAGGAAAGCATGGGATTAGAGATACAAATAAGAGGAGCTTTGTCAAGGAGAAGGGCTACTTCTACCTGAGTGACTGAAACAAGGGGAGGAGAAACTAAGGACTAATGTGCCAGGATTTGAGAAGGAGGAGAGGGAGCTCTCTACTCATAGCCCCTACTTCCTTATTTAAGTGGGAGACAATGTACTCTAAAGAGAAAACATGGAACTGAGAAGTTTTGGAACAGCCACTATGGGGAGGGAGATAGACTCAATCAGGATATCACATAGCAAAGTAGGTCTGTCTGAGAGAGGGTATGATCTAGACCTAGATTTCATTGCTATAGGGAATTCTAAGCTGATGAAACTCTTTTTACCAATCCAGGTCACTTATAATTCTTAGAAAGTTCAAGGATGATCAAGGGATATACCCAGGGCCCCGCAGTCAGTATATGTCAAAAGAAGGACTTGAACCCAGGATTTCCTGTTCCAAGGCAAGCTCTATATCCACCATGAGATAAGAAAGCATAAATAAGAAAGGACATTGACCTTCGAATACAAAATTGCAGAGAATATGAGAGACAGTCTTAGATGAAATTAATGCATGAGTCAAAGCATAGGAGTGGGGATGTACAAAATCTCCTTGAAGGATAGTGAGTATATCAGCCTGGCTAGAGGTCATTTTCTTTTCTTTTTTTTTTTTAAAGCAATCGGGGTTAAGTAACTTGCTCAAGGTTACATGGCCAGGTGTTTCTGGGTGGGTGCTAAGTGTCTGAGCCCAGATTTGATCCACAAGTCATCCCGACAGTAAAGCCAGTGCTCTTACTCGCTGTGCTGCCTGGCCACCCCTAGAGGTCATTTTCTTATAGAGTAATGGGAGGTATCTACTTTTATCTCCCTCCACTTCTCTCTACCTTCAGAGACATAAGTCAACTCTTTACTGATGGATGAACCAAATGCACAGTCCAAATTATTGTAGGACAAAAGAAGACAAGAAAAGAGCTACATATCAAGCAAATTGGAAAGGGACAAAAATTGAAGAGAAGTTTGGTCTGTAGGTAGAATGAGTAGTTCCCTGATCATATGCTTTTTTTTTTCTTTTTTCCTTTTTTAATGAGAAAAAAAATAACAAATATGCATAGATAGCCAAAGCAAATATCCACGTTAGATCTATCCAATAGAGATAAATGAGGGAGATGATATAAACAGGAATGTGGATATACATGTAGATATAGATACGGATATAGATATAGCCATAGTTACAACTATGGATATTGCTAAAGGTATAGATATTGACATAGAGATTGAGATATAGATGTAGACATAAACATGCAGATAGGCATAAACATAGACAGGATTGTAGATATATCGATGTATTTCTTTCTGCACCATAAGTGTATCACCTCTCTGTCACGATGCGGCTCACATATTCATTATTATCTCCACCATTTGATTTAAGGGAGACCAGGAAATCTCTTTCCTAAAATTTCTCCTCATTGGTCTATCTCTAATATCTTAAATTCTATCCATGGATCTTCATTCCTTTATGTTAAGATACTGTCCCCTATGAAAATGTAAATGCCCTTAGTGAGGCTAACCCAGTGAACTGTTACAATAGGTCTTTAAGGTTTTAGAAGAATTGAACGCCCTTTCCAATTGGGCAGTCAAGAATGTGAGATGTTGGCAGAGAGAGCAAGTTGAATCAGTGGCTGGGGAGAGACTCCTGGGTAGTCAGGAATCTTGCCTGAGGATAAAGGGAATTTAGGGGATGTTGTTTGTTACAAGGTTCTCACCTTTAGGAAAATATTTAAGAGGGAGATAGGAAGGTGACAAAAACAGTTTCAATTACTGCACAATTCACCTGGTAGGAGAGGGAAGGGAGAGAAAGAGAAAGTGGAAGTAGAAAGACAGGAGAGAAAAAGGAGAGTCCATCATACTTAAAATAGCTACCAGCAACTTCTTTTTAGTTATCATACAGTATTTTTTTTTTATTTTACTGGGGGAAAAATAGTGCTCTCCCTTGTCAAAGTTCTTTACACCCTGCTGTCCAGGAAAACAAACTGCCTCATTAACTCCTGGTATTTTTTTCTTATAAAGACCCTTTCCTGGATACACTCCATTAGGATTCCATCCCACACATATCTAGCGTGAAAGGTTACTAAGGAAACCTGTATCCCAAAGCAGTCATTTGTCCTAAGCAAGAAAAGCTATACCAACATCACTTTCTTTTGATAGAAAGGCTGGATGAGCCTCTCTTCCATTTCTTCAGTCACCGTGACTGAGCAATCTCAGTCTATTTGCCATCCCTGAGTGTTGGCCCATGAAGTCATAAAACTATACTGTCAAAAGGCTTCTTTCTTAGCTCACTTGGATCATCTCTCTGCTGCCAAAAAAAATGCTGTTACACCTAACCCTTACTTCAGGTGGGTGTGACTCTCTCACCTTTGCTTAAGATCTTCCAAAGAAGAAGATGCCAGGGCTTTTCCAAGTAATCCAAATGCAAGCTTCACAACTTCATTATCAGCCTTCTGAAGGATACCATAGGGAGCTGTCCCCTCAGGTTGACAATTCCTGGTTGCTAGACATTCTTGAAGCACGGATTAGAATTGGCTGGGAAGTCACATGCAAACTCTCTTACTCCACATTCTTCCCTCTAGCTGTATTGACAAATGATTCTTTGATTAGTTTGTCTAGTATTTTCCTGTGGTCAGAAAATAAGCAACTGGTCCTCTAGGTTCCCCCTTTTGTTTAAAACATTGGTGGCCCTGTCCTCTGACTTTGGGATCTTTCTATTCCTATAAAAAGTTTTCCAAAACTTGTAAAAACAGAAATATCTCACAAATAGAGGGGGAATGTTAAATTTCTTAGGATTTTCTCTTCAATGGGTACGTTGTCACAGTCAACTCTAGCCAGACTGTGAGATGAATAAAGTCTAATTTCAGGGGACTAAATCCCCTTTATATCTACTGCTTCCTGCTGCACATAACATCCCCCTATCTCCATAGTGCTGGATCCATGACTTCCAACTCTCCTGCCTGCTCCAGTGCCCCACATTGTAATATTTCTCTTCATCTCTTTGTCCTATCAAAGATTGTCTCATGTGTGATTGAGTCCCAACCCCTGAAAAAAGCAAATGAGGTGACAGGTAGGTTACCAACTCTGGGCAGGCAGGCAATGGAACTTATTAATCTTTGTATTTCTTTAGAGCCAGGTATATAGTGCTCAGACTGAAATCCAATAAACATTATTAAGCTCCTACTATGAACAGAGCGCCATGTTAAGCTGGATGGGGTGGGCGGGGGGATACAGAGTTTAAATAAGAAGATATCTCTGTCCTCAAGAAGCTTACACTACAAGATGTAAATATATAATTTTAATACTCGAAATTACTTGGTGAGTGCGTTACAGAACTTCAAAATAAAGGCCTATATGACGTCTGAGGGGTATGTGTCTAGGATGATCATGAAAGAGGTGACATTTGAGTTTGATTTAATAAGATAGGTGGGAAGTTCAGGAGGAGAAGAGGGGGAATACAGCCATTCCAGAGACAGGGTAAGGTATGGGCAAAGGTAAAAGCAAAGCATGGAGGTTTTCAGGGATCAGATAAAAGCTATTCAATTTAATGAGAGCAGAGAATTAGTGAAAGAGTAACAGGGGAAAGGGCATAGAGATCTGTGGAGGGCTGAAAATTCTAAGCAAATGAATTTGACACTAAGTGATAGAGAGGTATTGACAGTTCTTGAGCCCAGGAGTGACACAGTGACATCAATCCCTGGAAAGGGAAGACTGGCAGTGATCAGCTGCCAACAGACGCTCAACTCATCAGTAGTTACTGACTGATAGTCATAGTTTCATCACCCCACTTGGAGGCAATATATGAGTTGTAAGACCTAGAATGTCAACTCATGGGAGTGGCTGAGGCCTCTAGAGGAAAGCCAGGAGAAGGGATTTCTGAGAGGGAGCAGAAGTGCTGACCTTACCCCTGATGGACCACTGTGGGGCCAGGGCCTTCATGTGACTTCTCACTTTCCCTAACTTTATTTTTCACTTTTCTTCCTCTCATGTCATTTCATCTCACTTCAGCTCACTCTGAAGTTTTATTTCACTTCATCTCTCTTCATTTAATATCCCCTTATTTCACTTTATCTCACTTCACTTCCATAAACATCAAATATCTATTATATTGAAGGCATTGTAATAAGCATTGGCACAGGAAGACCAAAAAGAAATCCCTCCCTTAAACATGTCACTTTCTGCTGAAAGAATTGCTAGCTTGCTAGCATTCCTACTGAACTTCATGACTTAAAAAATGCTTTACATGTGCTCTCTCATTTGATCCTCCTGACAACCAACCATACGAGACAAGTCCTTTTATAATCCTCAGTTTACAGATGGGGAAACTGAGGTCAAAAGAGAATAAATGACTTGGCAGGTCCCACAACAAGTCAAGTGTCAGAAGAAGGATTTAATCTCAGTTTCAGTACTCTGGCTCTTGAGGTACCTAGCTGCATAATTAAGTTCATTCTAAATACATGCAAAAAATAAAACCAGGTAAATTTGTGAGGGAAAGGAGTACTAATAGCAGAGATGGAATGAGGGAGGGGCAAGGATTGGGAAAAGACTCAAATAGGAGGTGATGCCTTTTAGCAAAGGAAGTAAAAAGAATATTCTCAGTATAAATTTGACTAAACAAAAATGCAAACATCCTTCTAGAGTTACTCAGTCCTAGGTTCTTTTTTTATAAAATGGCCATCAGATGTTATTGGATAATCTTTGTTGACTAAAGACTAAGTGTAAATAGAAACGCTGAAGCTGGAAGCAGGAAGATCTAGGTTCAAATTGGCCCCTCAGACTCTTACTACCTAAGTATTCCTAAGCAGATCATTTAATTTCTCTGATCCTTAGTTTCTTCATCCATAAACGAGCAAAATAATAGCACCTCTTTCACAGGATAGTGGTGAAAAACAAATGAAACAATATATTTTTAAAATTGCAAATATTAAAGGGATAAATAAATTGAATTTTAATTAATTTTAATTTTAAATAAATTAAAATGGAAATTTCCATTAGAATACTAAGATACAACTCCTTTCCCCTTCTCCCTCATAATGCCAATAAATCTAATATCTCCTACTTTGTCATCTACTTATCAAGAAAAGAGGGTAGGTGTTTCCTCTGGTTCATGATCCACCCAGTTCTCTTGCTGCTGCACTGAACCTGAGACTCAAGATATCCCAGATTTGAGACTCTCACATTCACTCTCATTTACCTGCTGTTTCTAAGCTGATTGTTGTAATGAATCAAGTTAGAAACATGATAAGCTCCTTGATGCTGGCGACAAGTCTTTTAGTAACAGCTTCTGGATGTTTCTGCTACAAATGGTCTGCTAATTGGGAAAAGAAAACAGACACACACACAGAATTCATGCTGGAAATAGAAAGGAATGGAGAGGGAAAGGAAGGGGAGGTGCAAGGTGGAATGGAAAAGGGGAAGGGAAAAATCTAGAGAGGAGTAAGCTAGAGAAGTATACCTAGACAAAATAGAAACTGAGGCTGAATAGGTCTAGCTCATCCCTCATCCCTCCTCCCCCTTTCTTCCTTTATCTTCCTTTCACTTTCTTTCTCTCACACTCTTTTATATCTGTCCTCTGTCTCTGTCTCTGTCTCTGTCTCTGTCTCTCTGTCTCTCTCTCTCTCTCTCTCT
>NW_027185764.1:21001388-21057661 GCF_028583685.1 Petaurus breviceps papuanus
TCTCTGTCTCTCTGTCTCTCTCTCTGTGTCTCTCTCTCTGTCTCTCTCTCTCTCTGTCTCTCTCTCTCTCTGTCTCTCTGTCTCTCTGTCTCTCTCTCTGTGTCTCTCTCTCTGTCTCTCTCTCTCTCTGTCTCTCTCTCTGTCTCTCTCTCTCTCTCTCTCTCTCTCTCTCTCTCTCTCTCTCTCTCTCTCTCTCTCTCTCTCTCTCTCTCTCTCTCTCTCTCTCTCTCTCTCTCTCTCTCTCTCTCTCTCTCTCTCTGTCTCTCTCTCTCTCTCTCTCTCTGTCTCTCTCTCTCCCCCTCTCTCCCTCCAGCAGGCACTTACAGGCTTATCCCTCAGGGTTGATTTTGTAGGGGAAGATAATGTAATTATATTGTGATTCAAATCAGAAAGCATTCATGCCTCCTACAGCTATATAACTGACTATTCCTCCACAAAATGAAAAGGAGAGAAGTGCTTTTATTCCCAGTTACTGTCCCTGAGTCTAGAGACCACCCTCTGAGGTCACCTTCCACTGCCATGTAGTGATCTTTGGGGTAAGGGACAGGGGAAGAATTTTCCCGCCATCACCTCCTGCTATGGGTCACAGGGCTCAGAAGGGAGGAGGCTGGAATTCTAAACAGCAAACGGATGTGTACTCTACAGGAGCATTGGGGAACAAAGGTAAATGTATTTTGTTGGAGACAAGCCCCATGATCACCTATCATGAGAAGAGAATACGACCCGTCTTCCACTATATAATTGGTTGATTACCTACCCCTTAAAATCAGTCCAATGCTGGACATCCTCTTTTTTCTTTAAAGTATTCTCTCAAAAAAACTCCCCAGAGAGCCTAAGCCTCTGCTTCAGAAGTTATTGATATATTTCATACATTTGACAATTCATCATATATTACTTTATAACATCTCTTGAATTTTCATCTTAATTGATTAAATAATCATTTAATATGTGCCATATGAAAGGTCTTGTGGCATACACTGAAAGGGATACAAAGAAGTCCCCATACTTAAAGAGGTTAGCCCTAGAATGTGGCATTTCATATAGCTCATTTATATGGTGCTTTATGGCCTAAAATTTCTTCCCTTTAATGAATAAGTAAACTATATAATGCAAATATTATTTATATATTTAAAATTATAAGATTGAGTTTCAGTGAGATTAAGTGAGTTAATATACATAAAGTGTTTTATAAAATTTAAAGCTCTATCTAAATGCTAGCTATTGTTATTATATAATTATTATTTGATTCTCACAACTACTAAGTAATGGAACCACATAATGTCAAGTTTAGAAGGACTCTCAAAGTTCCTATCACACATAAATGTGTATTTTCCTTATAGTATTCCTTACCTCCATCCTTCATTTGAAAACCTCTAGCGAAAATGTGCCCACAATAACTTTAAGCAGTCCATTACATTTAGTGAATAATTGAAAATGTTTCAAAATTTTTACAAATATCAGGTCTAAATCTGTCTCTGAAACATATCTCCTCCTTTAATAATGGATTGGGGCAGAGGTTGTCAGAAGCAAGGAGTGACAACATGAAAAGAGAGAAAGAATAGAATGGGGAGGGAAATAGGATGGAAGGAACCAGAACTAGCAATGTTAACTGTGAAAAAAAATTGAAGAAAGTCTCTATGATAAAAGCCTCATTTATCAAACATACAGAGAACTGAGTCAAATTTATAAAAATAAGAGCCATTTCCCAATTGATAAATGATCAAAAGATATGATTGGTTTTCATATGTAGTAATCAAAGCTACCTTTAGCCATATGAAAAAAATACTCTAACTCATTATTGATTATAGAAATGCAAATTAAACAATTCTGTGGTAATATCTGTTAACCCCAAAAATCGATGAAAGACAAACTAAATTAGATCATGTGTGCCCACATTTTTATTTCTGTCACAGACTGACTTGTCATGTATTGCATGGGAGTTATAATCCCAAACTGGACCCCCCAAAAGGGACCAGTTCAGAACTGGTGCATTTAGGGATTTGGGGGTGCCCAGTTATATACCTTTTCAACAGGGAGCTGATATTATTATGCCATCATTCTGCTTTCAGAGGAAATATTTATTCTATCAGAACACCCCCTCTCCCCAGCATCCTACCCCCACTCCCATCATGTCAGACTACTCCCAGTCTTGGGCTGTCTAGGCAGAGGAATCTAACTACTTCCAATTTCAATGCAATCTCTTTATCAGTAATGTCCTTGTAAAGAACTTTAGAGAAGGCTGCAGGAAGGGGTGGAACTCTGAAAATAATTTTTCACATTCCCCCATCTGATTCTAATGAGAGGTATAGCCTTCTCAATAAAACACTAATTGATATTGTCAGCACTTCATCAAGAGTTTTGGGGTAACAATATTAAAAATGGGGTGGGAGGAAGAGAAGAAATTGATAGATGTGTTGACAAAACCAAGGGGGCAGTTGCAAAGGTAAAGGGTAAACAATGAATAAAAAACTGTACATTTAAGGCTCGGAAGTCTCATCTCATAGAGCTGCCTGGTGTTCAGGAAATCATTTATTGTTAAGCAGTCTCCAGCAGATTGTATTCTTTTTTATTCTTTTTGCTTTTTGGAGGGCAATTTGGGTTAAGTGACTTGCCCAAGATCACATGGCTAGTTTTTGTATTAAGTGTATGACACCAGATCTGAACCCAGGTCCTCCTGACTCCAGGGCCGGTGCTATATTCACTGCATCACCTAGCTGCCCCTAGCAGATTGTATTCTTAAGACTTGTTGTAGGTATGGATAGGTGGTGCTGTGAATAGAGGACTGGACCTGTAGTCATGGAGAACCTGAGTTCAAATCTAACCTCAGACACTTAACACTTACTGTAGGACCTTGGGCAAGTCACTTAACCCCAATTGTCCTGCCTTCCCCCCTCCAAAAAAGGAAGAAAAAAAAAGAAGACTCTCATTGTAGAGAGAGAGCCTTTTTCTTTGTTGAAATCACCTACAAAATTGATATTAACACAATTTTAAATTTATTTATCAATAACCAGGTAAAATAGTGAAAATTAACTTAACCCTTATGTCCTATTATTATAAAATCAAAATTGGAACCTTGGCCAATTGTCATGTGTTTTTGTTTGTTTTTTTGTTTATAATTAATTTATTTATTTTTAGTTTTCACATTCACTTAAATAAGACTTTGAATTTTCATTTTTCTCCCCTATCTTCTCCTACCCCCCCAAGATGGCATAACATCTGATATAGGTTCTACATATACATTCTTATTAAACCTATTTTTATATTAGTCATTATGTAAAGAAGAATTAGAACTAATGGGAGGAACCATGAGAAAGAATAAATAAAACAAAACAACAAAAGAAAAGTGAGCAAGTAGAATTTTCCATTGTGGGGGGGCATCCAGGTGGCGCAGTAAATAAGAGTGCCCAGCCCTAGTGTCAGGAGACCTGGGATCAGTTCCGGCCTCAGATACTCAGCACCCACACAAAAATAACTGGCTGAAAAAAAAAAGAATTTTCCATTGTGACTCTTTTGGAGTTGTCTTAGATCTTTGCATTGTTGAGAAGAGCTAAGTCTAAAGTCAGTCATCACACAATGTGACTATTACTATGTACAATGTTCTCCTAGTTCTGCTCATTTCATTCAGCATCAGTTGAAATAAGTCTTTCCAGTTAGCCTACTCATCATTTCATACAGCACAATAGCATTCTATTACATTCATATAGCACAACTTTTTCAGCCATTCCCGCTTTGATGGATATTCCTCTAATTTCCAATTCTTTACCACCATGAAAAGAGCCACTATAAATATTTTTTTATACATGTGGGTCTCTTCCCTGTTTTAAAATACAGACCTAGTAGTTAATAATTTTAAAATTCCCTCTTTGAAATACAGACCTAGTATTGGTATTGCTGGGTCAAAGAGTATGCATAATTTTATAGCCCTTGGAGCACAGTTCCAAATTGCTCCCCAGAATGGTTAGATAAGTTCACAACTCCACCAGCAATGCATTAGTGTTCCAATTTTCCCATATCTTCTCCAAAACTTGTAAAATTCCTCTTTTGTCATGTTAGCCAATCTGATAGGTATGATGTGGTACCTCAGACTTGTTTTGATTTCCATTTCTCTAATCAATAGTGAATTAGAGCATGTTTTTACATGACTAGAGATAGCTTTAATTTCTCCCTCTGAAAAGTGCCTCTTCAGCTCCTTTGATCATTTATCAATTGGGGAATAACCTGTTGTTCCCTATAAATTTTAGAAATGAGACCTTTATCAGAGACACTGGTTGTAAGAATTTCTTCTCAGCTTTGTGTTTCCCTTCTAATATTGGTTGCATGAGCTTTATTTGTGCAAAAACTTCTCAATATAATGCAATCAAGATCATCCATTTTGCATTTCATAATGTTTTCTATCTCTTGTTTGACCATAAATTCTTCCCTTCTCCATAGATCTGACAGGTAAACTATTCCTTGCTCTCCTAGTTTGCTTATAGTATCAGCCATTATATCTGAATACCTGCTTTAAATTTATCTTGGTATAGGGTGTAAAATGTTGGTCTATATCTAGTTTCTGCCTTACTGTTTTCCAGTTTTCCCAGAAGTTTTTTTTAAACAGTGAGTTCTTATCCCAGAACCTTGAGTCTTTGAATTTACCAAACAGTAGATTACCATAGTCATTTACTGTTGTGTCTTGCATACTTAACCTATTGCATTGATCCATCACTCTATTTCTTAGCTAGTCACATGTGCTTTGATGATTTCTGCTTTATAATATAATTTAACATCTGGTGCAGCTAGGGTACCTTCACTTGCATTTCTTTTCATTGACTCCCTTGATATTCTGGATCTTTTGCTCTTCCAGATTAATTTTGTTATTGTTTTTTCTAGGTCCATAAAATATTTTTGGTAGTTTGATTAGTATGGCACTGAATAACCAATTATCATGTTTAAGAAAGTCAAATAAAAATAGATAAATTAGGACATGTAATGGACAATGGTTTGACTGATCATGAAATTCAGTATTGGAAGCCCACACTCACCAGCACTGATCTCCCTGCCTGCTGTAACCTTAGCTCCCCCAAGCTTACATTAGGAAATGTGCAGGGAAATGCCTGGTGTATTAAATCTAGGGGCTATGCCCTCCAGCAGTCACCTTATAAAAAAAAAAAAACCTCTGTGCTTTGATGGTCGAGATTTTTTTTTTCCAAACAGGAATTTTCACCAAATGTTTTCTTAGCCCCTAAAAATGCTTGGTTTGCCTGTACCTTAGGCTTAACTGCTTGTGTACCGGAATGCCTCCTTCCTGGTAACTCCCCTGAATTCTGCATTTTTAGTTCATGTCCTTCCACAGATATACATTTATTCAGGAGAAGGGGCTCGTGAACATTTTGGGCTACAAACCTGCTATAAAAGAACAGTCCCCATTTTAGTCCCTATCTCAGTTGGTCTAGGCATAGCAGGTTCAGCAGCAGTGGGAACTATGGCATTAGTACAAGGAAATAGTCATTTTGAAGCCCTCACCTCCCAAATCTACACAGATATCCGAGACTTGGAGAGCCAAATCTCCTACTTGGAGACCGCCCTAGATTCCCTGGCTGAAGTGGTTCTCCAAAACCTCTGAGGTTTAGACGTCCTGTTTATCAAGCAAGGGGGTCTTTGTATGGCCCTTGGAGAAACCTGCTGTTTTTATGTCAACCATTCCGGGGTGCTTCAGGAATCTCTGGCTACTGTACGTCAATGTTTGGCTGACAGAGAGGCTCATCATCAACAATCTATGTCTTGGTACCAATCTCTTTTTTTTAACTGGTTCCCCTGGCTCACATCACTTGTAACTTCCCTTATAGGACTATTTGCTTTGTTGTCATTGGGGTTGCTATTGACCCCCTGCCTTATTAACTGTCTAACTACCTATGTTAGACAAAGGATTCAAGCTGTTAAGCTGTTTGCCCTTCCCACTGCCTATGTCCCTATATAGGTTCCCCTGGACTCAGATGAGTCAGAGATACAACTATCAACCAGTAAAAAGGGGGGAGTGAAGTACCCACAAGAAATTATACACTAGAGCCCCCTTAAACCTGCTAGAGGGAACCCCTACTAGGTTCCTTGGAAATGACCTAATAGACTCCAATACTAAAGAAATGTTTCACCTGTGTTGCTAAAAACATGCCACAGATTCCCACGGATGCAGGTCTGTTTCTCTTCAGTAGAAATAACACTAAGGCTTTTTTTCAATAAGAATAATACTGAGAATGTTTTGCTTCAATAAGAATAATACTGAGAAAGCTCTGCTTCAGTGAAAACAATGCTAACCCCTTAGAAACATATTCTGTTGCCAGCAATCACATTGTCTATAAAATTATGTCTAACAGAAAGCTCGCTGCTGTCTTTCGGTCTGAGAGGCAGTCCCAGCAGGTTAATAAACACTCCTATCAAATCATAATTGGCCTAGCTGTCCTGTCATATCTCACTGTCCATTACAGACTCAGTTTCTATATTTCACATTATTTATTTTTCATTCCCCCATCATGAGGATGAGATTTCACTAAGGAATTAATAACAGACTGTAATACATACATAAAAATAGAGTAATCAATTTTTAAAAATAGTACATATCAAGTAATAAAACAATTCCAACTCCTGGTCATGTTCAAATAAATCCCTAATTTATGTGGATGCTTTTGGTTTTCTAAGTCATTTACAAGAGAGACTAAAAGTCATTTTTCTTTTAAAATTAACTAAATGTAACAAAACTGAGACAGATATGATATTAACTAAGTAAAAGAATAATGTCCTGGTTTCACAAGTCCTTGTCCTAATTATCCCTATACCATCATGAGGAATTAAAGGGCTATAACTTATATAGGAATATATACTGCAAACAAATGTCAAGGCTAAATATTCAATTAGTTAGTTGTTGTGGCTAAAATTCTGGGCCAAATGACTCAATCCAATACTTGCATCTTACTATAATAACCTCAGATGTTCCAGTATTCATCTATTATTCAACTAATAAAATATCCTTCTTACAAAGCTTTTTGATTTTAGAAAATTGACATAAAAGAATAGGGACATAACTACAGTAAGGGAACAATGTTTCCCTAATTTCATGTCAATTCAGGCAAAAGTGATGCAAATGGCCAACCACACTGAGCCAGGCTTAAATTCTGACAGGTGTCATAGTTGGGAGAAATTGAGTCAGGAGAATTCTACCTCAGTTCATGTGCAATAGTTGTTCTCCTAACTTTTCTCATGAGAACACCCTCTACTATTCATAGATGCAGTTCATAGGCCCACAGGGTTGTTGGAATCATTGATCCATATAGCTCAATAACATTCCTTGATAACCATATCTGGAGTGAAATTCAGAAGAGTGATCAGTTAACAGTCCCAAAAGGCCTTGAACAGCAAGTTCCAATAATCAGAGTCTTAGATATGTGACTACAATCTCACATTGGTTGGGAAGAACATCTTTTTTTTTAAAGCAATTGGGGTTAAGTAACTTGCTCAAGGTTACACAGCCAGGTGTTTCTGGATGGGTGCTAAGTGTCTGAGTCTGGATTCAATCCCCAGGTCATCCCGACACTGTAGCTGGTGCTCTTACTCACTGTGCTACCTGGCCGCCCCAGTTGGGAACATCTTTAAGGTGAGCCATAAGTAGCTTCCATACATTCCCACATGTACTAGTTCCTGATTAAATAGCAACACAAAAATCAAATTTCCCATTAAGATAATGAAGGATAGTTCATAAATTACTACTCTTCTTAGCTTTGCATCTCTGTTTGTCAAATTTACTTATCCTTCTCTAACCATACTCAAACTGAAAGAACAAGATTCTTCAGGAATTGAATCTTATACATATGATAAATTAAAACACTAAATTTAACTATTTTTTAAGCCATGGAATGAATTCAGATCTAAACTGTAAGATCTGTCCCACTTACAGCTCATTACCTCCCATTGAGCTGCTGCTTCTGACTCTGGTTTCTCTGAAAGCACCTATTTAAAGCCAGTCCAACAACACAACAAATCTCGGAATGAAACCTAAAATTCACAGTAGGTTTGGACATAATTGTCATCAATATCAAATTATTACTGCAGCAAATTAGCTTGCAAATGGAAATTTAGTAGGCCTTCTAAAAAATCACACAAAAGATTTTGCAAAACATTTCTTCATAAACGTATTTCCCTTTCTTAAAAAATAACTTGCAATTTATCCTGATGTTGTTCATCCCTAACTACCACAAAATTCCTAGTTACCTAAATTCTCTAGTCAAAAAGGTGTTTGTAAGGAAGACCCATTTACTCACTAAGAATTCCACAACACAAAACTCTTGCACAGGCTTGATATGAATTACAAAGGCGATTTTATAAGGTCTTTTCTTTGCATAATTACCAAGTTTCCCTTCACAAAATACCTTTGTGCATACAGGCTTGAAACAATAACACCAAATAGCTTAGTTTACAGTATTAATTGTCACAAGTAATAGTCAAATAATGTTAGCTAAAACTTCCCTTTAAATATAGAAAAACTTGGGAGTTTATAATGTCTTAAATTATAGTACTTCAAAATATTACAACACAGGGTCAGATGGAATGACCTAACAGCTGCCTGACCCATTCTATCTTTACCATAGCCAATATTTATGTAGTGTTAAATTCAGAAAAACCTTCCTGCAGATTATTCTGAAAGGACATAATTCCTTCTGACTCTCTATAACTTTGTCTATTGATTTTCAAATCAAACTACAAATTTTCATTTTCAATTTTTCTACTTAAAACAAAATCAAACTTCCTCACACCCTCTCAACATGCTTTAACCATCTGAAGCTAGCACAAGGGTGCCCAGGGTATGCTTAGAGCACATGGGCTTGTGTAATGGAAATGCAAATTTAAAGATCTTCGCTGTCCTTAGGCCCTTTGATAGGCTTAAGAGACTCTGAGAATCTTCCTTGATTTGAAAATATACTCTGCCCCCTAATAGACTGAATGTGCTCACATGGAGCCTGTGGCAGAAGGCTTGGTTTTCAGGAATGCCCACACCTTGATGCCGTGTGATTGGGCAGTGGGTCAAGAGGGTGGTTACATTCTCTGACCCAGGAGAAGGCTATATAATCCCTGATGTGAGGCTTTGCTTTGGGGCTCACTTTGAGAAGTGTTCTGTGATTTGATCAGATGAAACTCTGGGAAACCGTTGTTGAGAGCCCCCCCAGCTTTGAAAAACCCAGATGTTGATTTGGTATGGATGTAATGGTTGGACAGTTTGGAAACCTGTCTATTTGATCTGTTTCTCTGTCTTGATAATTCTGTCTGTATACTCTGAAGTTCGGGGTGCTGACCTTTTTCCCCTGAACTAGGTAAACAATAAATATTTCACTGATTAAAGTTAACTTGTTAACCAATTTTGAATTGCTTTCCTTTAACAAAGCAGATCTAAGAACCTGTATTGGCAGCCACCCTGGGGACACTGGGGTGCTTGCTGCTACAGCTTGCTGTTGCCCAGCCCAGCCCCATCTGCCCCCAAACTGTTTCCTTTCCCCTCTACCTTTCATTTTCTCTCTCAAGCCTTTATTTCTCTTTCCTAATCTTTCAAACCCATTACTCAAGACTACCACCACACTTTCCTTTACATTGCAAACTAAAAATCATACTCACCTCAATTGTCTTGCTTGTTTTCATCTTTTAGAATCTGAAGGGAGTTAATGCCTAAGAATTTACAAATCAAGAAAACTGTATTTCTCCCACAACCTTCACAAACAGCTTTTATAATGTTGATATACATTCTAAACAAATCACTGAAATCCTAAAATTATCCCTTAAAAAAATCTGAAAAACTTTTCTTTTTTGCAGTTTTGAATACATTGCCCTAACATCAGATACATTGGTGGGAGGGGTGCAAAGACAGTTCTCTAGATTTAATTTAAACATAATCTACAAACTTTAGCTTCAGCACCTAATTGCCTAAATTCAAAAACCTAAATTCAAACTCAGCTTTTTTCTCTCTCAGCCCTTGTTATCTTGGGCTGTTTGCTCTAGATCCTCATAAACTGACTCATTTTGCCTTCCAACTAACTTCTGAGAGAGTCTTGCCTTGCTTTTTTAATCACATTACTTATTTCTGGTATCCCAACTTGGTCGATCTTGGGACCACCCCAAAAAAAGTCTTAATCTCTCACTGAAAGCCTAAGGTGGGAATTCGTTCCCAGTGTTCTCTCTGATTACAAACCTTAGAAGTTTCTTAGAAGATTTTCTGGCTACATTTTAAATCTTTCAGAACAAACATGAAACATGCAACATGGATGGAATGACAAGACAAAGTGTGCATGAATCTAATTTTCAGAATTAGAATTCCACTGGTCAAAATTCAGAGCTATCTTTTAGTTCCACATCCTTCTGAGTGAAAGGAGTGAAAACTTATTAGACTATACTCTAAAATCTAGTAAGGCTTTTCATGGGAAACAGGTCTGAATTCCCCTTCACTAGAAATCACATGATTTACAAGGACTCAAAACTCAGAGCCTTAGGAAGTCACCCCTCTCCTCAGTGACACCTCAGCACAAGATATGCCAAATAAGGACAGAAGTGCTTTCTCAAATGTACTTGGGTGGTCTACTATTTCCTTGTTTCAGTACTTGAGGTAGATTGCTACACTAAGATTGTGCACCTGACTTCCAGCCAATGGAAGAAAAGGGTCAGCAGGGGGGTGGGGGAGAATTCCGTGTTAGGGCTTTATAACTTCCCCATTTGATTTTGTAAATTGCTTCTCCTCCCTGACCATTTGTCAGCGGCAGGGTTGCCCTTTCTTGAGATCATAATAAAACATTCTTTTCTGCTTTCCACCTTGAGAAGCCTCTGTGCATTATTTGGGTAAGGATCTCTGCTGCACACAGTTTGGGGGTGCACACACTTCTAAAAGCAACCAATTCAGAATACAATACAATTTATCACATGCCAATTTACTCTGATTGACCCATAACCAAATTACAGAGGATATCCTTACCTTCCAGGACACTTGCCTTGAGGTCTCTGCCCTCAGAGCTGCTTGGAGAGAAAAATGGACTGCAACCTAATATGGGAGTCTGATAGATAAAGAGCAGGAATTTTGAGGATAAAACTCACCCATCTTTCAGGGTTGGGACTTCAGGAAAAAAAGAAGTCCTGTGGATGCCCAGTCCCAGCACTATGGGGGAAGGGGTATGCAAAACTCCCACTCCACACCTGACTCACTGCACTGTTTAATTGTTGACCCCAAAAGTCTAAGAAAGACAAACTAAATTAGGTCATGTGTGTCCACGTTTTTATTTCTCTCACAAGTTGGCTTAACGTGCATCACATGGGAGTTATAGTCCAGAATTACAGGATTACAGACTTAAGGAAACCAGTAGAGAACTGGCTCAATTTGGGATTTGGGGGTGCCCAGTTATATCTTTTCAACAGGGGGCTGATGTCATTCTGCTTTCAGATGAAATACTTGTTCTATCAGACTTCCACCCTCATCATACCAGACCACTCCCAGTCTTGGGTTATCTAAGCCAAAGAATCTAACTCCACCCAAGCTTGAGCAACTTCCAATGCAATATCATTATCAGTAATGTCCTAGTGAGGAACTTTAGAGGAGGGGCTGGCTGGGTGGCAGGGAAGCTTTGAAAATCATTTTTTTCACATATGTCATACCTATTAGTCCAGCCAATAGGACAGAAAAAGTAAATGACAGAGGTTGGAGGGGATGTCAGGAAAATGAGACCTTAATGCTTTGTTGGTGGAGTTGTGAACTAAATCAACCATTCTATAGAACAATTTGCAACTGTGTCCAAAGTTCTATAAAACATGCATATCCTTTGACTTTGCAATACCACTATTAAGTCTGTATCCCAAAGGAGATTAAAAAAAAAAGGAAAGGACCTATATGTGCAAAAATATTTACACCAGTTCATTTCTGGGGGGAAAGAGGTAGAAATTGAGGGGATACCCATCAATTAGGGAATGACTGAACAAGTTATGTTATGTGATTATGATGTAATATTATTATAGTATAAGAAATGTTGAGCAGGATGCTCTCAAAGAAACCTGAAAGACTTGCATAGACTGATGCAAAGTGAAATTGTACTATGTACAAAATAACAGCATTATTGTAAGATGATCCTCTGTGAATGATTTAACTATTCTCAGCAATACAAAGATCCAAGACAACTCTGAAGATCTTGTGATAAAAAATGCTATCCATCCCCAGAGAAAGAACTGATGTTGTCTGAATACAGATTAAAACATACTTTTATTTTTGCTTTTTTTATTTTTCTTGAGGATTTTTTAAAAATCTGTTTTCTATCACAACATGACAACTGTGGATCTGTTTTGCATGACGATCCATGTATAACCTATATCAAACTGCTTGCCTTCTCAAGGAGGGGTGGGGAGGTAGGAAAGGAGAGGACTTGTAACTCAAAGTTTTAAAAAACAAATGTTAAGGGGTGGCTAGGTGGCACATTGAATAGAGCACTGGCCCTGGAGTCAACAGGACCTGAGGTCAAATTCAGCCTTAGACACTTAACACTTACTAGCTGTGTGACCTTGGGCAAGTCACTTAACCCCTATTGCCCTGCCTTTCCCCATTCAAAAAGAAAAAAAAGAAAACTAATGTAAAAAATTGCTATTACATGTAACTGGGGAAAAAATTTTAAAAATAAACATTTTAAAAGAAGAATGATCTGATGGTTTCAGAGGCCCCAGAGTCAAAGAGCATTCATAATTTAGTAACTTCAGGGGATTGATTCCAAATCTCTTTCCAGAATGCCTGAACCAGTGTCAAGCCCCAGCAATGCATTAATGTGACTTTATGGCTACGTTCTGGGACTGAGTATAAACTACTTAATCTTACTACTCCATGACAATTCCCAAATACTTGCAGAAATTTATCAGGCCACCATTAAGTCTTCTCTTCTCTTTTTTAAGCTAAACATCCCTTGTACCTTCATATAGTCATCAAAAGGGCTGGTATCTAGTCCCTTCAGTTATCTTTCTAAAGTACATCATGGCCTGACCAGACCAGAGTACATGTTACATGGAATACACGGGCACCAGAACACCCTCAAACACACCCATTTACTGAACACTATATTGCTGTTAATGTAATTTAGGATTGCATTAGCTTTTTCTGGCTACCATATTTTGCCAATGGCTCACACTGAGTTTTCAGTTAACTTAAACTCCTTTCCAAATTATCATCTTGAACTATATATAGTAATTTCATCTTAGTAGACCTGATCTAAGATTCAGACTATTAGTGATCCAACTTTGTCAACCTTCCCAAAGTGGGCTTATCTGTACCTTTTATAAATGTGCCATAAATCCCTCCATTTAGGGCACTGAATAAAGAGGATAAAGGGGCAATGGCGGATTTTTGAGAAACTCCATTAAAGATATCACTCCAAGCTGATATTTTGTATTAATGAACTTTTTTTTGATCTAATCATTCAACTAGTCATCACTTCATCTTATTATACAATAATTTATTTAACTTTTCTCTATATTTTTCAGAGACAGCAAAAAGGGGGTTTGCATGCAAATGAGTTTTCCTGCTTACTAGCTATGAGACCAAGCAGAAGTCATTTAACTTCTGACCTTATGACTTTCTTAATACCTAGAAAAACAGTATCTACATCATTTTCTGATCTACAAGTTTATTACCCCATCAGAAAAAGGAAATTATGTTAGGTTAGCATGATTTATTCTTGATGAAACCATTTTAGACTCAGTGATGACTGTTTCCTTTTCCAGATATTCCAAACCATACCTTTACTAATTCAATCTAGAATGTTGCCAAAAATCTAAATTCATCTCACTGGCCTGTTCCTCCCATTCTTAAAAAATGGGGACATTTGCTGTTTTCCATCACTAAAATTTCTCTCTCAATCTTTGGTGCCAGTTCTATGCTTCAATGACCTCCAATGCTACTTTTCCTCCTAGGCCTACTTCAACCTCTTACCTTTCTCTTAACCCATTTTACTGTGTCTTCTGGAACCCTCTTCTCATCCTAACCAGCATTCATTTACTCTGCCTCTATTTAAATGAAACCTGATTCTTATCTAAGAACATATATCCCAGTAACCCTCTCCTTTAAAGATTTATTAGAGGGGTAGAGGATAAGGTGCTAGATTTTAAGTCATGATGACCCAGGTTTAAATTCTGCCCCAGATTCTTACTACCTTTATGATTTTGGGCAAATGCTTTACCTATGTGGACCTCAGTTTCTTCATCTATAAAGTGGGGGAGTGGATCACTTTATGACCTCTAAGGTTCCTTCCATTTCTAATCTATAAACAAATGTTGATACCCCAAATTCCTGACACCAGGAGAAGGGGTTGGCCTTTGTTTTGTTTCTACCAGCCTCAAGAATACTCTTCTACCTCCATCCTTCAGTAAATTCCCTCTTTTGAAATTAATGCAACACTTTTATACTATTTTCTTCCATCTTTGTTGCAATCATTTACTCTAAGTCATCCACAAATTTTTCAATGGCTATAGTATCTGGTTCAAGAGGGAGCTCACTACCTCACCAAACAATTCCCTAAGTAAAACATCTTGATATTCCTAAAGACTAATTTTTCTGTATAATTATTCCTTCTACATCACAGAAGTTAGGGGTGCGATGCCCCTGCAATCTGGAAAAAAATTTGACCCTCCCTTCATACCAGAAAAGAATTCTGAATTATTGTTGTATTGAAAGACAAAATCTGTTGATATTATACATGTTGATATTATTACTATCATCCATGATTTCTGCAAAACTCCCCCCCCCCAATCCCATTTAATTCCATAAGCCAAACTCCAATATATTGAAACCATGATGGAAAAAGTCATGCTATGGAAGGTATAACTGTACTTTTATATGCAAGGCTCATCAGTTTCTTCTGCACATGCAGTCTATCTGCATAATTTCCTAGGATCTACTCAATTTTCTCCTAGTTGGCACCTTCTGCCCAGAGAATGTTTCTGGCATTAAAGACACATTTCAAAGCAACTAAGTGTAAAAATTATAATGAAAGGTGAAAGTACCTCAATATACAATCCTATCTAAATGGGAGAAGTTCAATGAAGGAAGATTTGAATTGTTGGAAGGAAGAAAAGTTTAGTAGAAGAGAGAATGGCATTCAAAGTGTGGCCTTTCAACTGGAATTGACAGGTAGGCCAGTGCTTCATCTTTCTTCTTTTCTTATCCTAGTATCTAATCATTATGGCATCCAAATTTCATCCTATGTCTGCATTCCTGAAATGGGTATATGTCCAGTAGACCGATCAAGAATATCAACCAAGAGAAACTGGATACATGGCAGCATTAACAATAGTAGCTCAAGAGGCAGAGGGAAGATGGCAGAAAAAAGCCAGGAAGTTGTCTGAGTGATCCTCAGTTTCCCTTTGAAACAATGTTAAATCAAGTTTGTAAAAGGATTCTGGAGTGACAGAACCCACATAAAGATGGAGGGAAACAATTTTCCAGCTTAAGATAACTTAGAAGGATTTCAGGAAAATCTGTCTCACTTAGGTAAAAGAGGAGCACAGCCCAGAGCACATGGTGTCCTAGCAAACAAGCAGGTGGTTCTTTGCACAGCACAGATAAACAACAGTCTTGGCTCAGCAGTTTAGTGGAACAGCAGGCCAGCTGTGAGGTCTCAAACCTCAACATTGAAGGCAAATTGCCAGCCCCAGAACCAAGTACAACAGACACGCTTAGGCCAGGCTACCCCAGTGGGCAAACTACAAGCACCTGAGGCCCCAGGATGGAAAGCCAGTGACCAGGCCCCTTGCCCCAAGCACAAGAAGCTTGGGACAGTGCCCCCTGTGCCATAGAAACAGAGCTCAACTTTTTAAAAAATGAGCAAAAAACAAAAAAGAGAATCCTTACAAAAGAAAGCTACTACAGCTGCAGGGAACATCAAAACACAAACTCAGAAGAGGACAGCAATGTCAAAATGCCTACACATGAAGTCTCCAAGAGGAACATGAATTAGTCTCAAGTCCAAAAAGTCCTCTTGAAAGAGTTCGGGAAGGATTTTTAAAATAAAGTAAGAGAGGTAGAAGAAAAATTGGAAAAAGAAATGAGAGTTAGGTAGGAGAATTATGAAAACACCTTGGAAAACAAAGCACAGAAAGTGACTGAAGAAAACAACTCCTTAAGAAATAGAATTGGTCAAATTAAAAAAAAAATTCACTCAAGAAAACAACTTCTTTGAAAATAGAATTGACCAAATGGAAAAGGAAGTACAAAAGTTGACTAAAGAAACTAATTCCTTAAAAATTAGAGTGGAAGCTAATGATGACTAATGACTCTATCAAACATCAAGAATCAATCCAACAAAAGCAAACCAATGAAAAAATAGAAGAAAATGTAAAATACCTTCTTGGGCAAAAAAAAAAAAAAAACTGCCCTGGAAAATAGATCTAGGGGAGATAGTTGGACTACTTGAAGGCCATGATCAAAGAAAGAACCTGCACAGCATCTTTCAAAAAATTGTCAAGGAAGATTGCCTATGTATCCTAGAACCAGAGGGTAAAATAGTGATTGAAAAAAATATTCACTGATTACCTCCTGAAAGAGATCCCAAATTCAAAAGACCAAGGAATATTGTAGCCGCATTCCAGAATAATCAGGTCAAGGAGAAAATATTGCAAACATAAAGAAACAATTCAAATATTGTGGAGCTACAGACAAGATTCCATAGGACTTAGCAACTTTTATATTAAAGGATTGTAGGACTTGGAATATGATATTCTGGAAGGCAAAATACCTTGGACTACAACTAAGAATCAACTCCACAGCAAAACTGAGCACAGTCTTTCAGGGGAAAAGATGGGCATTCAATAAAATAGGGGAACATCAAACTCTCCTGATGAAAAGATCAAAGATGAACAGAAAATTTGATCTTCAAATACAACACTCAAGAGAAGGATAAAAAAAATAAACAGGAAAGGAAAATAAAAAACATATTAAATAAGATTAAACTGTTTACAACTCTACATGGAAAGTTGATACTTGGAACACTTGAGAACTGTATCTTTATAATTACATTTAGAATAAGTATATATAGACAGAGGGTGTAAATATAAGTTGAATTTGATGTGATTAAAAAAAATATTATGGTGTGGGGGAAAAAAAGGATTGTAGGAGGTCAGAGCCAAGATGGCAGAGTAAAAGCAGGAACTTGCTAGAGCTCATCCCCCAATCACCTCCAAAACCTGTAAAAAATTATTGTAAACAAATTTTAGAGCTATAGAAGCCATAAAATGACAGAGTGAAATATAACTCCAGTTGAAGTCAGTCAGGCAAGTCAAAAGGGTCTATTACCCCAGCCTGAGAGCAAAGCACAGTCCCATGTGGGCTGCTGTTATGGGAACAGGAATCTGAAGATCTTCTCTGCTCATTGTCCCTTTGATAGGCTTAAGTGACTCTGAGAATCTTCCTTGATTTGAAAATATACTCTGCCCCTAATAGGCTGAATGTGGTCACATGGAGCCTGTGGCAGGAGGCTTGTTTTTCAGGAATGCCCACACCTTGTTACTTTTTGATTGGGCAGTGGGTCAAGAGGGTTGTGACATTCTCTGACCCAGGAGAAGGTTATATATACCCTGATGTGAGGTTTTTCTTTGGGGCTTACTTTGAGAAGAGTATGATTTGACCAGATGAGACTGGGAAGACTTTGAGCCTCCTGGCTTTGAAAACCCAGATGTTGGTGCTTCCCTCTCTGGTAACTGACTAGGTATGGATGTAATGGTCAGAAAGCTGGAAGCCTGTCTGCTGACATTCCTCTGTTTGTATTTGTTGCCTGCTTGTAACCTCCGTATTCCCTGAAGTTCGGGTGCTGACCTTTTTCCCCTGAACTAGGTAAATGACATATGTTTGATTAAAGTAAGATTGTTAATCCATTTTGAGTTGCTTTCCTTTAGAAAATCAGATCTAGGAACCTGTGTTAGCAGCCACCCTGGGTATGCTAGGGTGTTTGTTGCTACAGCTGCACTGACACAAACCAGCAGCACAGACCAGACCAGAGCAGAACTGACTTGTAAATGTGGCTGTTTCCAGATTTCTCAACCCATAAACACCAACAAGAAAGTAAAAGGTGAGTGGGAAACCCTGTTGGACCTGGGTGAGAAAAGAGTGTGGTCCAGCGCCTGCCCCCAGTGTAGGGCGGTGGTGGCAACTCTGGCTATAACAATAACAGCAGCAACAACTGCTTCCAGAGCTCCAGAACCACAGGTGGTGCGGGGGCCAAGCAGCTGATAAGGGGACAATAGCAGGAATCTCATTGCTGGTACTGAGACAGGATTCTCTTGCTTTGCCCTGCATGGATCTGGGTCACAGTCTTGGGTGGTGGTCATAGAGTGAGGAGGAGCACTGAAATGGCAGAGTTTGTGGCAGCTGTGTAGAGGAAGTACTCCCAAAAGTTCTGAGGCAGGTGCCTAAAAGTAACTCTGACAACAGTTGTGCAACAGCCCAGAAATTTGGGACAGAGCACTCTCTACACTGGAACACTCTCTACGCTCTCTACTCTTCTATCATGGTAAAGAGCTCAAAACTCAAGTAATTGTCTGGGAAAATGAGTAAACAGAGGAAAAGAAATCAGACTATGGAATACTTCATTGTTGACAAAGAAGATCAAAATAGAACCAGAAGAAAACAGCAAAGTCAAAACTCCTGCATCAAAAGCCTCCAAGAAAAATATGGCCATGGAAAAACTCAAAAAGGATTTTGAATATCAAGTAAGAGAAGTAGAGGAAAAACCGGGGAGTGAAATTAGAATGGTGCAAGAAAATGATGAAAAATGAGTCAACAACTTGCTAAAGGAGACCCAAAAAATACTGAAGACAATAACACCTTGAAAAATAGACAAACTCAAATGGCGAAAGAGATCCAAAAAGCCAATGAGGAGAAGAATGATTTAAAAAACAGAATTGGTCAAATGATACAGGAAATTCAAAAGCTCACTGAAGAAAATAATTCCTTCAAAATTAGAATGGAAAAAATAGAAGCTAATGACTTTATGAGAAATCAAGATATTACAAAACAGTTCTAAAAGAATGAAAAAATAAAAGACAATGTAAAATATCTCATTGGAAAAACAACTGACCTGGAAAACAAATCCAGGAGAGATCATTTAAAAATTATTGGACTTCCTCAAAGTCATGTTCAAAAAAAAGTGCCTAGACATCATCTTTCAAGTAATTATCGAGGAAAATCACTCTGATATTATAGTACCAGAGGGCAAAATAGAAATTGAAAGAATCCACCAATCACCTCTTGAAAAAGACACCAAAAGCAAAACTTCTAGGATTGTTTTAGGCAAATTTCAGAGTTCCCATGTCAAGGAGAAAATGTTAAAAGCAGTCAGGAAGAAACAATTCAAGTATTGTGGAAACACAATCAGGATAACACAAGATCTAACAGCTTTTACATTAAGGGATTGAAGGACTTGGAATTTGATGTAACAGAGGTCAAAGGAACTAGGATTAAAACCAAGAATCATCTACCCAGCAAAACTGAATATAATACTTCAGGGGAAAATATGTGTGTGTGTGTGTATGCTTGTGTGTATGTATATGTATGTGTTTATATATTTATATATGTGTGTGTGTGCATATGTACTTGTGTATATGTGTGTATGCGTATACATAGACAGAGGGCACAGAGTGAGTTGAATATGAAGGGATGATATCTCAAAATGTAAAATTCAGAGGTAAGAGGAATATACTGGGAGGAGGAGAAAGGGAGAGATAGAATAGGGTAAATTATCTCTCATGATAAAGGCAAGAGAAAGCTGTTACAATGGAGGAGAAGAGCAGGGAAGTGAAAGGGAATGAATCAACCTTACTCTCACTGGATTTGGCTTAAAGAGAGAATAAAATCTACATTCAATTGGATATCTTACCCTACAGGAAAGTAGAGGGGGGGGTAAGGGGAAAAGAAGGGAAGGATGAAAGAAGAGAGGGCAGATTGGGGTAGTGGGGGAATCAGAAGTTAACACTTTTGAAAATGGCCAGGGTCAAAGGAGAAAATAGAATAAATGGGGGGTGGGATAGGATGGAGGGAAAAATAGTTATTCCTTTAAAATATGACTACTATGGAAATGTTTTGCATAACTACACATGTATAACCTATATTGAATTCATTGTCTTCTCAATGGAGGAGGGTGAGGAGGGAAGAACAGAGAGAATCTGGAACTTAAAATTTTAAAAATAAATGCTAAAAAATTGTTTTACGTGCAAATGAGAAATAAGATATACAGGCATATAGGGATATAGAAATCCATCTTTCCCTACAAGAAAATAAGTGGAAAGGGGATGGAGGGTTGGAGAAATAGAGGAGAGGACTGCTGCTTTATAATACAAATTAAAATCTGGTATAGCTAGTCTACCTTCCCTAGCATTTCTTTTCATTAATTTTCTTGATATTCTGGACCTTTTGTTCTTCCAAATGAATTTTGTTACTATTTTTTCTAGCTATATAAAGTAGTTTTTTGGTAAATTGATTGGTATGGCAATAAATGTATAATGTAATTTAGGTAAAATTGTCATTTTCATTATATTAGCTCGACCCAGCCATGAGCAATTGATGTTTTTCCAATTAGTTATATCTGACTTTATTTGTGTGAAAAGTGTTTTGTAGTTGTGATCATATGGGTCCTGAGTTTGTTTTGGCAGGTAGATTCCCAAATATTTTATAATGTCTACAGTAACTTTAAATGGGATTTCTCTTTCTATCTCTTGCTGTTGAATTTCATTAGAACACACAGGAATGCCGAGGATTTATGTGGGTTTATTTTATATCCTGCAACTTTGCCAAATTTCTTTATTGTCTCAAGTAGTTTTTTACTTGATTCTCTAGGATTCTCTAAGTATATCATCAAGTCATCTGCAAAGAGTGATAGCTAGGTCTCTTCTTTGCTTAATTTGATTCCTTTTTCTTCTCTAATGGCTACTGCTAACATCTCTAGTACCAGATTGAATAAGAGGAGTGATAGTGGACACCTTTGTTTCACCCCTGATGTTATTGGAAATGCTTCCAGCTTCTCCTCATTACATATAATACTTGCTGTTGGCTTTAAGTAGATGCCACCTATTATTTTAAGGAAGGCTCCATTTATTCCTGTACTTTCTAATGTTTTTAATAGGAATGCATGTTGTATTTTGTCAAAAAAAAATTTTTCTGCATCTATTGAGATAATCATGTGGTTTCTGCTAGTTTTATTGTTGATATGATCAATTATACTGATAGTTTTCCTAATATTAAACCATCCTTGCATTCCTGGAATAAGTCCTACCTGATCAAAGTGTATTATTCTTGTGATAAGTTGCTGTAATCTTTTTGTTAATATTTTATTTAAATTTTTTGCATCTATATTCATGAAGGAAATTGGTCTATAATTTTCTTTCTCTGTTTTATCTCTTCCTGATTTAGGTATCAATACCATATTTGTGTCATAAAAAGAATTTGGTTGAACCCAAACCAATGAGTGTAAATTTCATACAGTGCTCCACTCCCTCCCTCCTTTCCCTCTATTTAATGAGTTTTTGTGTCTTTTCACATTGGAATCTTAAACTTAACAGATTATGTTGATCCCTCTTTGAACCAGAACCAGTGAGAATAATGTTCAAATGATATTCATCTCCTTCCTTCCTTCCCCTCTACTGTAGTGTGTTTTTATGCTTCTGCACATGCCATAATTTACGTTTTTCTGTTTCATCCTTTACTTTTATCCCATTAGAGTAACTTTGACCCCCTTATTTAGGCTTTTTAATCATCAGATTAGTTCATTTATACCCACACCTTTGTAATAGGAATGCAAATTTGGAAGATCTTCCCTGCCCCTAGGCTAAAATGCACCTGAAGTCTGGGGAGGGAGGCTTGTTTTTCAGTAGATACTTCTTGATTGGCCAGTGAGTCAATAAGGTTGTTACATTCTCTGAGCCAGGAGAAGGCTATATAAGCCCTGATGTGTAGCTTTGTTTTGGGACTCACTTTGAGAAGTGTTCTGTGATTTGATCTGAATTCTGGGAAGCCGTTGTTGAGAGTCCCCCGGCTTTGAAAAACCCAGATGTGGAAACCCAGATGTTGACTGGGTATGGATATAATGGTTGAACAGTTTGGAAATCTGTCTACTTGATCTGTTTCTGTCTTGATAATTCTGCCTGTATACTTTGAAGTTCGGGGTGCTGACCTATTTTCCCTGAACAAGGTAAACGACATATGGTCTGACTGATTAAAGTAAGCTTGTTAACCCATTTTGAGTTGCTTTCCTTCATCAAAGCAGATCCAAGAACCTGTGTGAGCAGCCACCCTGGGGACGCTGGGGTGCTTGCTGCTACAACCTTCCATCTATGTATAACCCTTTTAAAGGTCATGATAATCATATAAATTTCGATATTGACAGTGATCAGCTTCTCATATAGGGATGTAACCATTTTGTTCTTATTGCATCCCAAGTTACGTGCATGTGTGTGTGAGTGTGCATGTGAGCATGTTTGTATGTGTGTGTGTGTTTTCCTTGTTTACCTTTTTTTTTTATGTCTTTCTTGAGTCTTACGATTGGAGATCACATTTTCCATTGAGCTCTAGCTTTTTCATCAGGAAAGTCTGGAAGTCCCTTATTTCATTAAATGACCATCTTCTTGCCTGAAAGATTATGCTCAGTTTTGGTAGGTAGTTGATTCTTGGTTGCAGTCCTAGCTCTTTTTTTTAAGCAATTGGGGTTAAGTAACTTTCTCAAAGTTACATGGCCAGTTATTTCTGGGTGTGGTGCTAAGTGTCTGAGCCCGAGATTCAATCTCCAGGTCATCCTGACACTGGAGCGGGTGCTCTTACTCACTGTGCTACCTGGCCACCTCGAGTCCTAGCTCTTTTGCCTTATGAAATATCACATTCCATTCCCTCTGATCTTTTAAGGTAGAAACTTCTAAGTTCTGTGTAATCCTGACTGTAGTTCCACTATATTTGGATTGTTTCTTTTCGGCTGCTTGCATAACTTTTTCCTTAACTTTGTAATTCTGGAATTTGGCTACTATATTTCTTGGAGTTTTCAATTTGGGATCTCTTTCAGGAGGAGTCTGGTGAATTATTTCAATAACTATTTTACCTTCTGATTCTAAGACTTCAGGACAGTTTTATTTGACAATCTCTTGGAGAATATTGTCCAGGCTGCTTTTTTCATCATGGCTTTCTGGTAGACCAATAATTCTTAAGTTATCTCTCCTGGATCTGTTCTCCATGTCAGTTGTTTTTACAGTGAGATATTTTGCACTTTCTTCTAATTTTTCAATCTTCATATTTTGTTTGATTGACCCTTGGTGCTTCAATTGGACTGATTCTAATTTTTAGTGAATTATTATCTTGGTTAGTTTTTGAAGGTCCTTTTTTAGGAAGGTATTTTCTCCAGTTAGGTCACAAATTTTAATTTTTAAGGATTTGTTTTCTTCAGTGAGACTTTTTTTTTTCCAATTTAGCTACTATAGATTTAAATTTATCTTCTTCCTCTCCAATTTGACTTTTAAAATCTTTCTTGAGCTCCTCCAAGAATGCGTTTTGGACTCCAGAACAGTTCATATTTTTATCTGTAGTCTCAGGTGTGGACACAAAGTCCATGGTGTTTCCTGAAAGTGATTCTTTTAGTTCAGAAAAATAGGATTCTATAGTTTGTTGTCTTGCCTTTGCAGGTTGCTTCCAGCCCATTGTAATTGCCTATTTCCTGTCCTTTAAAGTGTATTTCTGCTCTTGGAATACAGAGGGCTCTGATTCAAACTTCTCAGTCTGGGAGCTAGGTGCCTGGTTGTTGGCTTTGTGTGCTGTAGCCTCTGGGTGTCTAGATTGAGGCCATGGCCAGGATTCTCAGTGTTTCCCTTGAGTTACCCTGAGACTCACAGAGTAATCTGTGGGGGAGGGGTGGTCTGGCTCCTTCAGATTTCTGCCTCTGTGTCCCTGGGCTATATAGCTCAGACAAGCTTTTGCTCAGTGGGGCTTGTTGGGACCCCTCCTCCTCTTCCCTTCAGAGTCCTTACTGCCTCAGTTACATCCTCTCTCCCTGACTCCTAATCCTGAGGCTATTTCTGCTATTTCAGAATTTTACTCTGGGTAGAACATTTATCTCTGGGTTTTCTTGTTCAGGGAGGGTGAATTGGAGCAGCCAGAGTTTACTTTGCTATCTTGCCCACGGGAAAATCAGGCAGGTGATTTTGAAACCTCCAGGCTGGAGACTGATAGCCCCAGGAGAAGCTGCTGTCTCTGCTGTCAGCCCTGAGCTTTCTCTTACCCAGCTCTGATGGATCCTCCCATCCCATGGTGAGACACTTGTGAGATGGTTGTGAATCACCCTTGGGGTGGGTGAGTCTGCTGGCTGGGGATCCTTCTCTCTCTGCTGTAGTCTGCTCTCTAGTCTGAGCTGCTGCAGCCCCAGTGTGCTCAGCATTTCCCCTGTCCGGACCCACGTGGGCATTTTTGTGGGCTGGACTTTGCCATGCTCTGTCTCCCAGTGGATTCTGACATTCCAAAATTTGTTCAGATTCACTTTTTAAAGTTTAGTGACAGGATTCATGGAGGAGCTTACAATTTATGTCCAAAATATTTCCTTAATGAGAAAAATATGTGTGTTTAATACTGAAATTGTAATATTGGTTATAAGCATGGCATATACAATTGAAATTAAAGGAAGGAGCTGAAATTTTACTGCTTCTGTTTTGCCATCTTGGCTCCACCCCAAAAAAATAAATCTAATTAGAAGAGATAAGGAAACTATATCTTGCTAAAAGTTTCCATAGACAGAGAAATAATATCAATACAAAATATATCATAAATTACCATAAATGAAATTTCATAAGAAGACATAGGAGACACATAAGAAATCTCATTAATTAATTAAATTAAATTCATCTCATTAATATGGAAAATAAGCCCCAAGAGCTATTTCTTCTATTCCACATGAAATTGTCATGGCTAAAATTTATGCTAATTAAACAAAATGTTAAAAATTTCATTCATTTCATTTCTTGAAAATATGCACAGTTAATGAGATTTCCTTTGTGAGCTTTTAGGGACACTCTGTATGTAGACAAAGTAGTATAGCATTCAAATTCTTGGAGAAGTTAAGTGAGTTATAGGAAGAAATAGACAGAAAAACTGTACCACTGGGGGACCTCAACCTCAACCTCCTTCCCCCTTCTCTGAACTGGATAAATTTAACCACAAAAAAAGGAGTTAAGGAGGTGAATAGAATTTTAGAAAAGTTAGATATGATAGACCTCGGCACAAAATTTAATGGGAATAGAAAGGAATACACATTGATCTCATTGTATGAGATACATGGAAGCTACACAAAAATTGACCATGTATTAGGATATAAAAACTTCACAATTTTATGCAGAAGGGCAGAAATATTAAATACAACCTTTTCTGATCATGATGAAATAAATTTACATGTAATAAAGGACACTGAAAAGACAGGGTAAAAATCAACTGGAAACTAAATAGTCTAATCCTAATGAATGAGTGAATAAAACAACAAATCATAGAAATAATCAATAACTTCATCCAAGGGAATGACAATAATGAGACAACAAAGCAAAGCTTATATGATGCAGCAAAAGTACTTCTTAGAGAAAGAGAAGATAAATGAATATGGGAGGCAACTAAAAATATCTAGAAAAAGAAGAAATTGAAAATCCCCAAATAAATGCAAAATGAGAAATTCTGAAAATCAAAGAAGAGATTGACAAAATTGAAAATAACAAAGCTATTGATCTAATAAATAAAACTAATATCTAGTTTTATGGATAAACAACAAAATATATAAAGCTTTGGTTAATTTGATTTTAAAAAAAGAAAGAAAATCAAATTACCAGTATCAATAATGAAAAGTGTGATTTCACTAATAATGAAGAGAAAATTAGAGCAATAATTAGAAGCTATTTTAACCAAATATATGCCAATAAATCTGACAATCTAAGTAAAATGGATGAATATTTACAAAAATATGAATTACCCAGATTAACAGAAAAAGGAAATAAATAAAATATTTAAATAAACACATTTTTAAAAAATTATTTATTTATTTTTAGTTTACAACATTCAATTCCACAGTCCCTTGAGTTCCAAATTTTCTCTCCCTACATATCCTGCCCCTTTGCCCCACCATGGCATCATGCAATCCTATATAGGTTCTACAAATACTTTTGCATTAAACATTAGTAAAGTTGTAAAGAGGAGTTATAACCAATAGAGTGAACAAGAAAGAAGAAACAAAACAAAACACAAGAGCAAGTAGTTTGCTTCAATCTGCTTTCAGACTCTAGTTCTCTTCTCTGGATGTGGATATCCCTTTCCACCAGTTGTCTTATAACCTTGCATTGTAAAGAGGAGCCCAGTCTATCAAAGTTAGTTGTCTCAGATATGATGTGTCTGTAATTGTGTGGAAAGTTCCCCTAGTTCTGCTCTCCTCACTCAGTATCAGTTTATATAAGCCTCTCCAATCTGACCAGTGAGATGTGGTACCTTAAAGTTGTTTTGATCTGTGTTTCTCTAATCAATAGTGATTTAGAGCATCTTTTCATATGCTTATAGATGTCTTTAATGTCTTCCTCTGAAATCTGCCTATTCATATTCTTTGACCATTTATCAATTGGTGAATGACTTGTATCCCTATAAATTTGACTCAATTCTCTGTATATTTTAGAAATGAGTCCTTTATCAGAGACACTGGTTGTAAAAGTTCTTTTACAATTTTCACTTCCCTCCTAACCACATTTTAGAAAAAGGCATTGAACAAGCTACTAAAGAACTCCCTAAGAAAAACTCTCCAGGGCCAGATGGATTTACAAGTAATTCTCCCACACATTTAAAGAACAATTCATTTTATTACTATATAAATTATTTCAAAAAATAGACAAAGAAGGATTCCTATAAAATTACTTTTATTATACAAATATGGTGTTGATAACTAAATCATGAAGAGCCAAAACAGAGAAAGAAAATGATAGGGGATGGAGCCAAGATGGCAGAGTAGAAACAGGATTTCCATGTGGCTCCCACTTCCACCTCTTCCAATTCATGTAAAAAAAATGACTCTAAACACACTTTGGAGCTAAAGAATGCACAAAATGAAAGAGAGAAGATAACCTCCAACTGAAGACAGCCCAGCAGGCTGGCAGGAAGGGGCCAGCACAGCACTCTGGGAGCCGAGACCAGCTCAGTGTGAGCCTGAGGTTTCAGCCTCAGGATGGCCACAACCAGCCACTGGCTGCAGGGACTTCAGATCACCAGCAGCTGTGGTGGTTTCCAGATTTATCAACCCATAGAGGGTAAGGACAAAGTGAGAGATCAGTGCAGTGTGGACATTGGGAACAGGGAGTTCAGGAGTGCAGTCCAGCCTTTTCCCCCTAGAGGGAGAAGTACCTGATGCGCAGCAGCTGTACAGCTGCCATCTGATGCCTGCTTCAAAATTCCTGGCCTGCAGAATGTAAGGGGACCAATTAAGTATGTAAGCAGTAATAGCTTGTGCTTTAACCTAGTGGGAGCTGGATCACTGTCTAGAGTGGAGGTTCTGGGGTGCATGACCAGGTGCCAGAGTGTGTGGAGGCTTCAGAGAGGACAGCCAACTAACACCTATGTCAGCTGAGAAAATCTCAGCAATTTGGGACAAAGCTCTACTCTCTGGGAGCAGAGTTCTACTGTGGCAAAAAAATCAAAAGAAAAGTAGTGGAGTGGCATCATGAGCAAGCAAAGGAAACAAAGCAAGAACAGCAATCTGAATTTACACTCCTATTTTGGGGACAAAAAGAATCCAAGCATAGAACAGGAGAAAGAAAACTAAGTCAGAACTCCTGCAACAAAAGGTTCCAAGAAAAATATGAGTTGGTTACAGGCCATAGAGGACCTTAAGAAGGATTGTGAAAACCAAATAAGGGAAGTGGAGGAAAAAATGGGAAGAGAAATGAGAATGATACAAGAAAATAATAAAAAGTGAGTCAACAACATGACTGAAGAAAATAACACATAAAAAATAGACTAACTCAAATGGCAAAAGAGGCTCAAAAAGGCAATTGAGGAGAAGAATGCCTTAAAAAGCCAAATTTGCCAGATGGAAAAAGAATATCAAAAGCTCACTGAAGAGAAACATTCATTCAGAATTAGATTGGAGAAAATGGAAGCTAGTGACTATGAGAAATCAAGATAAAATTAAACGGATCCAAACAAATGAAAAAATAGAAGGCAATGTGAAATATCTCACTGGAAAAACCACCAACCTGGAAAATAGATCCAGAAGAGAAAATTTAAAAGTTATTGGACTACCTGAAAGCCATGATGAAAAAGAGAACCTAGAAATCATCCTTCAAGAAATTCTCAAAGGAAAATTGCCCTGATGTTTTAGAACCAGAGGGCAAAGTAGAGGTTGAAAGAATCCACAGGTCACCTCCTGAAAAAGATCCCAAAAAAGAAAACTCCTAGAAATATTATAGTCAGGTTGCAGAGTTGCCAGATCAAGGAGAACATATTACAAGTCGGAAGAAAAAATTTGAATATTGTGGAAACATGTAATGGAAATGCAGATTTAAAGATCTTCCCTGCCCCTAGGTGAAAGTGCACCTGGAGCCTGGGGTGGGAGGCTTGTTTTTCAGTAGATACATTTTGATTGGCCAGTGGGTCCAGAAGGTTGTTACATTCTCTGAGCCAGGAGAAGGCTATATAGGCCCTGATATGTAGCTTTGTTTTGGGGGCTCACTTTGAGAAGTGTTCTGTGATTTGATATGGATTCTGGGAAGCCGTTTTCCGGAGCCCCCCCCGGCTTTGAAACCCAGATGTTGTTTGGTATGGATGTAATGGTTGGACAGTTTGGAAATCTGTCTACTAGATCTGTTTCTGTCTTGATAATTCTGTCTGTGTACTTTGAAGTTCGGGGTGCTGACCTTTTCCCCTGAACAAGGTAAACGATATATATCTGACTGATTAAAGTAAGCTTGTTAACCCATTTTGAGTTGCTTTCCTTTATCAAAGCAGATCTAAGAACCTGTATTGGCAGCAAACCCTGAGGACGCTTGGGATGCTTGCTGCTACAAAACACAATCAGGATAACACAGGATCTGGCAGCTTCTACACTGAGGGACGGAAGGGCTTGGAATATGATATTATGGAGTTCAAAGGGGCTAGGATTAAAACCAAGAATCACCTACCCAGCAAAACTGAGTATCATGTTTCAGGGGAAAATATGGTCATTAAATGGAATAGAGGACTTTCAAGCACTTGTGATGGAAAAAACAGAGTTGAATAGAAAATTTGACATTCAGATACAAGAAGCAAGAGAAGTATAAGAAGGTAAACAGGGAAAAGAAATCATAAGGAACTTATCAAAGTTGGACTATTTACATTCCTACATGGAAAAAAAATGCTTGTAACTTATGAAACTTTTCTCAGTATGAGAATAGTCGAAGGGAATATATATATATATATATATATATATGTATATATATACATACATACATATGTATATATATGTATTTATACATACATACATATGTCTATATAGGAGGGTATATGGGTGTATGAATACATATGGGAGTATGTTTATATATGTGTACATGTATACATAGACAGAGGGCACAGGACCAATTGAATAGGAAGGGATGATACTTAAAAGGTGAAATTAAGATGTGAGAGAAGAATATAATGAGAGGAGATGGGGAGAGACAGAATGGGGTAAATTATCTCATATAGAAGAGGCAAGGGAAAACTGTTACAATGGAGGAGAAGAACAGCAAAATAAAAGGGAATGAGTCAACCTTATTCTCATTGAATTTGGCTTAGGGAGGGAATGACATACACACTAAATAGAATATCTCACCCTACAGGAGAGTAAGAGGAAACGAAGTGAGAGGAGGGATGATGGAAGGGAGGGCAAGTTGGGGAGGGAGGAGAATTGGAAGCACACTTTTGAAAAGGGACAGCATCGAAGTAGAGAATAGAACAAGTGGGGGATGGGATAGGATGGAGGAAAATTTAGTCAGTATTTCACAATATATCCACTATGGATATGTTTTGCGTAGCTCCACATGTACAACCTATACTGAATTGCTTATTTTCCCAGTAAGGGTGGGTTATGAGGAAGGAAGGAAGGGAAAGAATCTGGAATTCAAACTTTTAAAATCAAATGTTTAAAAATATACGTAATTATTATTTTACATGTAACTGGGAAATAATATATACAGACACTGGGGCATAGAGATCTACCATGTCCTACTGGAAAGTTGGAAGGGGGATGGAGGAAGATATGGGAGACAGCAGATTGGGGAAGAGGATTTTCAGTCGGATTACTGTTTTGGGGTGGTGGCTATGGTAAATTGAGGAGAAAATTTACAGCTCAAAATCTTGTGGAAATGAATTATGTAAACTAAAAATAAACATAAAATTTAATTCAAAAAAATAAAAAAATTTTAAACCTCTGCACCAAGTGGATACAAGAAGATGTGTTCAATGTTAAACTGTTATAGCTTCTTTTATACAGTAAAATAATTCCAAAATCTTGAAAAAAAGAAAATGATTGACCAATTTCCATTGATAGAGTAATTTTTAAATAAGTTCTTAGTAAAAGATTGTAGCAATTTATTACCAGGATGATACACTATGACCAATAGAATTTATAACAGGAATACAGGAATGCAGGGTTTTAATATTATGTTTCAATATTAGGAAAATTATCAGCATAATGTCAGTAATAATTGACAATATCACAACAAAGCTAACAGAAATCATATTATTATCTCAATAGATGTGGGAAAAAATTTTTGACAAAAAAAACACAATTCAGATTAAAAACACTATTGAGCATAGGGATAAATGCAGTTGTCCTCAAAATGATAAGCAGTATCTATCTAAAATCATCAATAAGCATTACATGTAATGGGGCCAAGCTAAAAGCAATCCCAATAAGATCAGGGGAGAAACAAGGATGTTAATTATTTACCATTTTTATTTAATATTTTATTAGAGATCTTAGCTTTAGCAATAACAGAAGAAAAATTGATGGAACTAGAAGTAGAAATGAGAAAACAAAATTATCACTCTTTGCAGATGACATGATGGTATACATAGATAATCTTATAGAATCAACTAAAAAACTACTTGAAACAATTAATGTAAGCAAAGTCACAGAATATAAAATAAACCCACATAAATCATCAGCATTTCTGTATATTACTAACAAAGCCCAATAGAGATAGAAAGAGAAATTTCATTTAAAATAATTATAGACAAAATAAAATATTTGGGAGTCTACTTACCAAAAATAACTCAGGAACTATATGAAAACAATTACAAAATACTTTTCACACAAAGTCAGATCTAAACAATTGGAAAAAATATCAATTGCTCATGGGTAAACTAGGTTAATATGATAAAAAAGACAATTCTACCAAATTAATTTACTTCTTCTGTGCAATACCAGTCAAATTACCAAAAATTATCTTATAGAGCTAAAAAAAATCAAAACAAAATTCATCTGGAAGAACAAAAAGTCAAAAATATCAAGGGAATTAATGAAAAACATACAAACATAGGTGACCTAGCAATACCAGATCTAAACTATGCAATAAAACAGCAATCATCAAAACTATTTGGTACTGGATAAGAAAGAGAGCGGTGGATCAGTGAACACAGGATACAGTACTCAATGGCTACAGTAATCTACTGTTTGATAAAACCAAAGACTCCAGTTTCTGGGATAAGAACTCATTATTTGACAAAAACTGCTGGAAAAACTTAAATAGTATGGCAGAAACTAGGAATAGACCAATATTTTATACCATATATCAAGTTAAAGTCAAAATGGCTACATGATTAGTTTTTCAACCAAATGGATTTTTCAACACAAGCTCTGGGTCTAGGAAACTTCAGTGCCTATGACAAAAGTCTCTGCCAAATAACACAAATGTACTTTAAGGGCATTAGTACCTTTTCCAGGAGGAAAGGTTTAAGGAAGGGTCAGATAAGTTTTAAGAAATAATGAATACAAGGAAATCAAAGAAACATGAGAACATTTGTAGGAAATGATCCAGAGGGCATCAGCAGAACCGCAAGTTCTCAATGACTTTAGCACCTGGTTCAACAGGGAGTTGTTGCAAAAAAAAAAAAAAAAAAGTGAAAAAAAAAAAAACAGGGAGCTGTTGAATCCATATAGGCAGTGACTTGTTCAGTTGTTGTGTTGTTGTGTTGTTGCTTTTTCATTGTTGGTTGGTTTTTTTTTTTTTAGTTGCATCCAACTCTTTGTGATCCTATTTGCGGTTTTATTGGCAAAAGACACTGGAGTACTTTTTGTCATTTCTTTCTCCGGTTCATTTTTACAGAACAGGAATTGATGTGAACAGGATTAAGTGACTTGCACAGGATCACACTGCTTATTAAGCATCTAAGGTCAAATTTGAATTCAGGAAAAAAAGTCTTTATGTCAATGTAAATGAAAAGCTGTCTAAAAGAAAATTTGATATCTGAGTAAAAAGAAATCAACAGTGTTGCCAATGAACAGATATTAGAATTTTGTACAATGGATAAGTTACTGGCTCTAGAGACAGAGCACCGAGGTTCAAATTCAACCTATGGGCAAATAGACACATATTACCTCTTTGAAATTGGAAAGTATCACTGAACCTCCCTGGGCCTAAGTTTCTTGTCCTGAGAGAGTTGGACAAGATAATCTTTGAGAAATGTTCTATCTCTTTCTGTATTATTTTATGGTCACTCTCCTCATCAGAAAGGAAAATGAACATTATGACATAATATTATATGCATTTTCAGACACAGTATCTGTATAGGTTATTTTTGCTTAAATTTTGGCTTTCAGTATAATAAAGGATTCCCCCTGTATTGTGATGGAACAGTGGTCTTTTCAGAAAGCACTGTGATATAAAAACAAAAATGTTTTTAAAACTTAACAAAAAAGCAAATACTTTCATGGCAAAATGTTATAGAATCATGTATGATGTTAACGTATGATTTGGAGACACTTTGAAGACTTTAAAACTCCATTTGTTCCACCGAGTTGAGAGGTTTTTTTTGTTTGTTTTTATTCACACATAATCAACATAGAAGAATCACAAAAATAAATTAATAAGCTAAGCTCAGTGAGTCTGAGACTTTTTCAGATTCCATTTATTAATGACACTTGATAATGTAGATATTCTTGTTTAAAGTAGGTTTATAAAGATGGAAGAAAAGTTCTTCTAGAGTAGGAATACAAATCAGGGCCTGTCACAATTAGGTTTAAGGCTGTGTTTTTTGAAGATCTTTAGCTAGAGTAGGGCCATTGAAGAGTCGCCTGAGGCACTGTCATCTTCATTAGGGGAGAGAGCTTTTCTCCATGATGGAAGGCGCCATCTTGGTACCTTCAAACTTCACAGTGCTCCTCTGGTCTGGTAAGGTACAACACTGTTTCCTCATCTGGCTCTAGGCTACCACTTCTATGGTTTGTTTACCATGGAAATCTTTTCTAAGGTCCAACCTCCCCCAAACCCCTACCCCTAAACCTAGTGGGAAGGAGGCCAGACTTGGTTACACTGGATCTCCTTTCCTTTCAACATGACTGCTACCCTTGATCATGTTCTCTTTCTACTGCTGGCTCCTATTGTCCAATTCCCTATCTCTCTACTCCTACCCCCTCTCATGATCCATTTATCCCAAATGAAATAACTTCTGGTTACAGTAAGTTTTATTGTTTTACAGGACATTTTGTGCTGGATTTTTTAATTTACTTTTATATGCTCTAATCTTAACTTTAATCTAAACAACCTGTACTTAACTTGTTTTTTTTTTTTTTGGTGAGAAACTCATCCTCCTCCTTCCACTTCTTCTATCTAAGATTGACAGTCATTAAACTTCCACACTTCATATCATACAAAACCTATGAGAAAGGTGTTAACACAGATGCATCAAAAGTGACATCATTCTTTGCATGGAGACATTTCTATGGTTGTCTCATTTCACAACTCCCACTAATGAAAACCACTGACTGTCAACATACTTGTTTTTGTACAATTTAGGGGCATGGGGAGCTTCTGTGGCAGTGCTTCCCTACTGAGCACATTACTCTTCTTTGCTTGGTCCACTACAGCTGTGGTAATGGATCTAGGTAGCTTTTTACTCCTACACCCTATTGTTCTTTTAGCATCTATTTTTAATTTAGCAGCAATCCTTGTTATTGACTTTAATTTCTTAGAAAAAATATCTCTCCTCCTAATGCTCTTTAAGTTCAGTGATAATTCTGGGAAGTCATTATTAGTTTACTTGCAGAAATGAGAAAGGGCAAGTGGAGTGCTTTTGAGGTCATTTGATCTATTTAGAGGAAGTCATGGGGTGGGTTATCAATTCTGTGGAAAAGCAGGAAGTGGTCAAGGCAAGAAGTGACAATATACACGTACACAGAACAAAGATTCTGGGCTTACTTCAGAACCCAGAGACACTTGTATTCATAGGATTCTAGTTATCTCCATAGCAGTTCCATCAAGACTTGGGTCTTTAAGGTAGTAATAATTTTCTTTTAAATACCTTACTTGGGATGATAAATTGAAGGACTTTTATGATTGAAAGTAAAGGGTTTTGCATGTTCAACATAAACATAATTTATTAAAATATACTGTATATGAGGGAGACAGCATGGCACTCTGAATAAAGAACCAGTCAGAGTTGGGAAGACTTCGGCTCAAGTATAGCCTCTCATATGATGGCTTCTGTGCCACTGGGCAAGGAACTTAAGCCCTCAGTGCCCAAGGCAAGTGTAAGACTCTTATTTTATAGTGGATATCATTTTGCATTGGTAGAGGGATTTTCTTATTTCAATGAAAAAACAGGTCTGGTTTTTAAAATACTATAAAGTTTTTATTATATAATATGAACAACATAAATTATATAGGTTTTACAACAATCTTTCAATTAGTGTCCACTGATTCTAAAAAAAAATTAACTCCCTTTTCTGATGGTGGAGGACAAGTGGCTAGGGGAACTTCACATGCATCCTCCTGCCATTTTTTTTTTGCTCCATTTTCACCAACAAATAATAAAATGTCTCTGTGATCTAATAGATTAGGAAGTCCATTCAATTAGGCTGATTACAACCTATCCTTGCCTGTCATCCTGTGTAATTGTTTTCTGTATTCATCTATGAATTGATGACTAAGGTTTGTGCAACATGTTGGGGGCCTTCCTTACTTTTTCCTGATACTGAGAGGATACCAGTATAGCACATTGGTTGTCCATCTGTCATCCCTTGCTTTCACCATATACCCAGGCCATCTTTTCTTCCTATCATGCAGTTCCTTGATAACATCACTTACTCCTATCCTTCAGAGTTCCTCATTGGTTATAAGTTTTAGTCTGCTCACACTTCCTGTGAACCTTTCCATTATGTGATACTCAATTTCAAAGTGGTAGTAGTTCATGTCTCACTGTTATTCAGTAACACTGGGAGAATGTTAGTATTGCAAAAAAATCCTTTTGTTTTCATGGGAAGCTTAGATTAGTAAAATACCTTTGCAGTTTTCACAAAGCAATGCAGCCTGGTCTCCTCTTGTTCAACTCATCCTCCATCTCTACTGTGTCTCTCAGATACAAATACAGATGAATTTAGAGTGACAGTCTGAATATATGTTTTAGTCCAGGCAAGAAACAGTCTTTTTCCACTTGGTCTTTCATGTGTGAATAGTCAGGCCACATTTTTATGAGTAATTACAGAACTCTTTCAGAAATCTCTGCAATGTTCTTTGTGTAGCTGACTGAGTATAATCAGTACAAAGTCATTTCCAAACATGAAAATCTGGAGGACCTCCCCATCCACAGGGAATATCTCTTCAATTTGAACTCCACACAGCCTCTATTATATTAGAATACTTTTGGCCAGGAAACATCTCTGTTTCATGCTTCATTTGGTGTTTATTATCATAGGGTTGTTTAACAGGTCATTCCATTGTTATATCTTTTAAAGAATTTTGAATGATTTTCATATATGTATATAAGACATATTGAAAGAACTATAAGGTAACATTTAGGTCCAGCTAATCAAAGTCCTTTATTAAAAATAGTTAATATATGAGAAACATCATTTTATATTCTCTATATCTTAAAATTGTGAAACCAGACAGAAAAGCAGGTGCAAAGTGGAGACAATCGTGTCACCTTGAACATGGATTTCCTCTATACATACTTGCTCCTATCCATTTGTATTTCTTATCTTTATTCTTGTTATTATTTCTGCTTTCTCCATAAGCATATCCAAGATGCTGTGGCTAGGTTTCAAGTGAAGATGGTTCCATGGTCATTGGTACAGAAAATAATTACACTGATTTTTTTTGCAAAATTTTCCTCCATTTTTCTTATGCTCATGGTTCTTTTTTTCACTTCTGCCCTTGGATGTCCCCGTGATAACTGCTTAGTTTGTTATCTTGCCAAGGTTACTTTAAACTAGATTTGCTCTCCAGTGTTCTCTATTTATGAGACAATACTGCTCATAATCATCCATCATCTTTCTTTGTAAAATTTTTCAAATGAGTTTATATTCTTACTGGTGTTTCCTTTGGCGGCCATCCCTTGCCATTTGACAAGTTGGATATTTCCTGACTGAGGTATTTTCTAGGCTTTTTTATTGTAGCAGTTAATTTACATGAAAACTTTTGGATAAAGTTAGTGTCATGGTTCAGTGCGTAAAGTGCTAGACTTGGAGTCAGGAAGATCTGAGTTCAAATCACACCTCAGACAATTATTAGCTGCATGATCCTGGGTAGGCACCAATCTCTCTCCATCTCAGTTTCTTCATCTGTAAAATGGCAATTAATAATAGCACCTACCTTACAGAGTTGTTGTGAATATAAAAAGAAAATATGTAACATATTTTGAAATGCCTTAAAGTGTTACATGAATTCTAGATATTATTACTACTTCTTCTGTCTAGTTCTTACCTTCAATTATTAATTATGTAATAGTTAAAGTATCACAAAGTTAAAGTAAACTTAGGTAGAAATTGCCAAGCATTATAAATTTATTAGTCAAGCAAAAATTTATCAGTAACCAGAATCTCAGCTTCCTCAGTAAAACCAAGACCCTGAAGGAGGGAACATCTCTTTTTTCTAACTTTGAGGAATACAGGACAAAGAAAAGGACTTCATAGTTGGAAAACAAGTTATGATTGGTTAAAAGAACTCAACATCATGAATGGCAAAATCAAAATGATTGGTTACAGATTTGAGAGGTTGGCAACAATATGATTGGTTGGAAATTGGGAATGAGTGGCTAGCAACCATCCCTTCCTTCCCTCCTGTGACTAAGAAATGTTTATTATTTGAGTCCAGCTGCAAGGTTAAAGGTAGTGGACCAGACTTCCTCATATAGCATACCAGTCATTCTTGAAGGAGAGTGTGGTGATGAAAAGATATTGGACAAGACTCATTGATGGCCACATTCATCCTGAAAGGCTAACAGATTTCCTTGAAACAAGAATAGAACAGTAATTAACAGACAAACTGGATTTCTCAACTTAACTTATCACAGGCCTCTGAATTTCTGAACTAAGTTCAGAGACACTTAGACAGTAATAGAACAAAATAAATTGACTGTGAATACGATCAGTTAAAAAAAGACACCATCAATATGATGCTTTCACTTATTTAAGTAAGTTACAGTTAAGTTGTTTCACTTGTACACCATTTCTTTTTTTCTCATTGTTATTCTTTTTTCATACTTAGTCTGACTTCAACTCTAATGAGTTGACAATCTGACTAAATACAGAGAGTTGACGCAAGTATTACCCCTACAAAAATAGCAAGTCTTTTTTCCATATGCCAAAATATAATCTATTTCATTCTTTATGGAGTTATTTGGTGCTTCTCATGTCAAGAGACTTTCCCCCCCCAAAAGGTGTTCATGATATAGAGGCATGAGGCTTTGGGGCAATCTATAAGTTTGGTCTCTCCCATTTCCCTTTCCTGGACCATGGCTTCCTATATATTTATCTCCCTCCTCACTTTTTCTAACCTTCATTTTGAAGTCACCATTTCATACATGTTGATTTAACTTGACAATGTCTTTGTAGAATTTTTCTATCACTTGCTTCTCATCAGTCAACTCTGCTATATAAGCTATAATGATTTTTATAGGGGCCTTCTTGAATATCCTTATCATTGCTATATATGATGACCAAACATGATGACCTATGAAATAATGTTTCTTGTTGTCTTTGGTCATATGATAAAGCCCACTACCAAAACCTCCTCCCTTTGCCTTTACAAGGAGAACCTCTGAGCCATCCTTCTAGTAAACTACAACTTCCTTTTTCTTTCTGGTTTTCTTTATAGCAAGAATGTCAAGATTAATATGATTCATCTCTTTGAGCAATGTATCTTCTCATTGACCACTGGACAAGATTCTCACATTTAGGGTACTAGTAGTCAAATTAAAGTTTATTAATAGTCTAAAAATTGTGTGATTTTAAGCCTATTTTTTTCTACCATTCTGTTATTGTTGCTGCCATGAGGGAAGAGGGCTGCATCAGACTGAAGCCCATATTTTATTTCTATTTGTTTCATGTGTTACTATGATTTAAAAAAAATCATCACCAGCTAATCATATAAGAATCCCTCTATTATAGGTAGAACCTGCCTGAACTTAAAACCTACTAGCCTAGCATTTGAAAACTCAGGGTCACCTCCATAACAAAACAAAGCATCTTTATAGGGTTTTGTGAGCTTCCTCAAATTACTGAATTTTTGTGAATAGTTGGGGAAAATACTTTGAAAGTTTTTTATTCCATGTAGGTTAGAGATTATGAATATATAGTATGGTGCAATTAAGTATTTTGCTGCTGTTGTTGCTGCTGCTGCTGTTAGATTGCATCATTCCAAATTTTCATAGTCCCCAAACAACATGGAATTGAAGCTTTCTAAATATAAAGCTCTAGCAGAAGAAATAACAATTATGTGGGAACAGGATGGGATGTATATCATCTGTGCTCTACTAGTCCTGAAGATGCTGTGAATGCAATGAGCCTATTGAAGATGAGTTTATGTTTAATACATTTTTCCAATTATAAAAATCATTTTATCAGCCAGTTTAACAGTCTATAAAACATTAAATACAAAATAATATCAGTATAGTAACCCATCCCAACACATTTCTAAATGTATTACACTGGAAAAGATGAAAATAATAACAATAATAATAATAACACACATTAACTCAATAAACATTTTGTTATTGAGAACTCTCCAAACAAATGGATGATTGTTTCATGAATTTATTTATAGAATAAAAAGGTTTTTGGGATGGCAATTCAGAACTAGATCAGCAATACAAGGAATTAGAAATGGGTTCTCTTTAAGGAGGTAATATTCATTGATCAATAGAAATAAGGCAAGGTAATGTTTTAAACTATAAAACCCATCCTTACTACAGTTTGTGAAAAGTTAGTACCTGCATAATACCCCAGGGCAGGCAGCTGGCACAGTGGATAAAGTACCTAATCTGAATTCAAGAAGGCTCATCATCCTGAGTTCAAATTTGATCTCAGATATTTACTAATTCTATGACCTTGGGTAAGTCTCTTAACCCGATTTGCCTCGGTTTCCTCATCTATAAAATTAGCAAAAAGAAATGGCAAACCATTCCAGTATCTTTGATGAGACAACCCCAAATGAGGTCACAAAGAGGTAAACAAGACTGAAAATGACTGAACAACAAACTTAGTACCTAGCCAGTAATGATCAAGTAGCTAGAATTATGCAAAAAATTTTCTGTCTTTTATAAACTGAGACATCCCATAATGCTGAATTCAAAGTACCCTTGAGAATTCAATAGATAGAATATAACCAAACCATTATCACAGACAGAATTGTTACCATGACCTAACATTGACCCATAAAAAATTTATAATTTTAAATAATTATAACCATAACGAATTCTTATATTTTTCAAGTTATGCAGAACAAAAAGTGTTTTTAAATGTATGCCTACCAGAAGAAGTTAAAATCATGTTAGAAACAGAATGATGTATACATTACCCCCACCATGTTATCTGCTATCACAATTGTCTCAAAGAACTTTTGAATGAGTTCTCAGAAGATAAAATTAAACCCCAAAACTTTAACCAAATTACAAAAATCAGTTATTTCTCTCACCTACTCAAAAATCCTCAGAGTAGGAAATATAAAGGAACATCATTATGGCAACTTGTCACAGAACCATTGCTATCTGAACGCTAATAAAAAAAAAAAAGATGAGAACCAAAATGCACACATACATTAACATCACACTTCATAGGTTCCAGAAACTATGTTAAATGCTTTACAATAATTACCTCATTTGATCCTCATAACAAAACTGGACACTATTTACTATTATCATCATTGTACAGATGAGAAAACTGAGGCAAACAGAAGTTAAGTGACTTGCCCGGGTTTACACAGCTAATAAGTGACTGAGGCTAGATTTGAAATCAGGACTTCCTGACTTCATTCCTGGCACTCTGTCAATTGTGCCACCTAACTGCCCCACTAAAGAAATATCAATAATAATGATGACAACAACAATAATACAATAACAATATTTAAATGTCTTGTGGCCAAAGTTCAGCTCCAATAGGAACCATTGTCAACTCTGACAATCCTTTAGATGGCTGGCAAAAAGAAATTACGATGCTGAAATGAGAAGTTTGGGGGAGGATTAGATAAATAGAGTGTTGTCTCCATTGTGCATTTGGGGAGTGAGAATTCCCTGGTGTAAATGGAGAGAGCTTAGTTTTTCAGGTAACAGAAATTTTCTCTATGGAGCAATGATTCTCAAAGTGTGGTAAAAAAAAAAAAAAAACCTACAATAAAGCCTGAAGAGCTTCTTGGAGTTTCCTGAATGCGCTGGGCTTATAGGATTTACTACATTCATTCCATGATCAAATGTTATATTTTGAGAATTGCTTTATCAACTGTGAAATGATTTGTGAATATGAACTATTGCCAAGCGTGATGTGCTGGAGCCAGCTCTAACTGGCTTGGAAGAACCAGTTAAATTTTCAGTGCAAGCACTTACATTTCAAAAAGTGAAAAAATCAGCTACAAATGAAGGTTTATTTTTTTGTTGATTATTGTTACTGAAGAAAGTGTTAATAATTCAATCAAACTTAAAAATGTGTGTATGTGTGCGTGTGTTTTTCTGGAGGTCCCAATTGTTAAACATTTACCAGCACACCACTAGCTATTGTTATTATTATTCTTGTCAGAAGCAGAGTAGTAATGAGCAAAACCAGAAGAACATTGCACACAGCAACAGCAATATTGTAACAATAATCAACTGTGAAAGATTAAGCTACTATGATCAAATACAATGATCCATGACAACTCCAATGGACTCACGATGAAGAATGTTATCCACCTCCTGAGAGAGAACTGATGAACTCTTGAGTACAAATTAAAGCATAGTTTTCTACACTTTCCTTATTTTTTCATTTTTTAATTTGCAACATGGTTAATATGAAAATATGTTTTGCACGACTTCATATGTATAATGTATATCATATTGCTTGCCTTCTTAATGGGGTAGAGAGGCTGACAGGAGGGAGAGATTTTAGAACTGAAGCTAATTTTAAAAAATGAAATACAAAGAACCCATATGCAAAATAAATCCTTTAAAAAAAGCGAACAATTCTTCCCATTTACTTTAAAGTCTAGCAATGGCAAGGGCAGCCATATAGATTAGGTGGGCTGGGAGTATTTTTGCACTATATAGTAATTTGAAAACTGATATAAAGTTTGAGAATTTCTCTTATTAAGTCAAACACACATCTTTGGCAAAAGCCAGTATTCCTACAGAAAGTTTTGCCATGATTCCTTGCTATGGAAGCACAGACAAGATCTAAGATAGCTATAGCTGTTAAAATGGGTAGTTTCTGCCTCTGCATTACACCAGCCCTAGCTGTTGGCAACTAATGGTCTCCAGTTCCATCACAGTCTTTTTTCCTCCTGTGTGGCCTCAAACTTCACAGATCTCTGCACCTCAGTCAAGAAAAATGTAGACTTTAAAATGGACTTGGCTCAGTGTGAAGTCATGCATAACTTTTCAAACTTAAGCTCTCACCTCCTTCTACTGTTCCAATCCATGTGTGAAAAGCATCATCCATTACACAAAAATCAGACCTTTCCATCACAGAGGAACACATACCTGGTTTTATAAAGAAAACCATGCACCAGAAGAGGCCAGGAGACGGTATTCTGATATAACTATAAACATCCTTAATTACTGGACTTCCTTCAGTCAATGGATGTTCAGAGAATTCTGTACCAGCACTCAACCACTTTCATTTCTTAAAAACCCCATTCCATCATCGAAGCTTTATAAATTGGCATACAATTATATTGGAACAATCCTAGCTAGAACAAGAGCTTTCATCTTGACAAAAAAGCATGATTCTCAGAATTTTTGAAGGAGAAATAAAGTACATGATCAAAAGAATTCAAAAACCCCCGATGTAACTGGGATTAGAAAAACCCCAATGTAACTGGGGTGAGAGGAGAGAAGAAAGGGGAGTGATAGAAGGATCTTCATTGACCATAAGGATTTCAAATGGATTTCAGGAGAAATGACTCAATTACACCCTCTGGGACCAAGGGGTACTTCACATTGGGATGATTGTGCAGGGAGAAAACGTCCTTGGGGAAACATGGTAAAAACAATATTCCCGTTTGTTCTTCTGTGATAAGATTCTTTCTCCTTGATAACATAGGACAATTGTTCAATGGGATTCCCTTAGGTATCCATTGCCAATCTGTTTCCTACAGTGTCATGCATTCATTCATCCAGCAATAGTCCTTCTTAGTTAAATAGGAGATGACAGTTACACAAGCCTCTCCTTAGAGAGATGATAGACAAAGGCAAATTCTTCCCCCTCCCCAATATTTTAATGCAGGTAAAAATCTGTTTTAAATGGTAATCAGGAGCAACTGTGGGTAAAGAAGATATTGGGAAATCATGTGCTAAAAGGGAAGATGAGTGTCTAATGCCATTGCCTTGAAAAGAAGAAGGCTACCAAGAAAAGATGAGAAAATGTGCCTATCTTCCTTTTCTGCTTAGGTATGGAATGATGGGTGTGAATATTGCCTGTGCTGACACACTAAATTGATGTGGTTGGCTAGTTTTGTTGCACTACTTCTCTCAGTCTCTGTCTCTCTCTTTTTCTCTCTCACTCTGTGTGTGAGTCTCTTTCTGCACCTCCCTTTATTTTTTTCTATCATAAAGGATGTCTTATAACCAGTAGATTTTAAAAGGGACAGGAATATATATATATATATATATATTTTAATGGAGACCAAGTCACAGTAATACTTACTGTCAGAGCTCTAGAGCTAGGTAAGATGACTTCAAAGGACACCTAATCCAACCCTTTTGTTTTACATATGAGGAAACTGAGGCCCAGGAATTTCAAGTGATATGTCTTATGTCACACAAGAAGTGTTAGACAGGATTTGAAACCACATCTTCTAATACCAGAGACAGTATTCTTTCCATCGAACAATGTTGCCTCAAAATCTATAAACATTTTGAAAAGAGGAAGGATGCATGAAGCAAGGAAGGGGAAAGGATATTGCATTTGTATTTTATAATTGTAATCACTTTTATGTTTTTCCCCTTCTTCTATTGTCTCTATCCCCCAAGCAGGGTTGGTTGCCTGATTGTTACACCAGAAATAAGGATGGAAAAGCTCTTCAAGGCACAAGATGTTGCCACACTCTAGAGATAACTTTTTTGTAATGTCAGATTAATTTTGTATCTTTGTTTATCTATATGTTAAAGGAGGATTTCAGGATTTGCTCCACCCTTAGATATTTGAAAGAAGTTTTTGAAGCTTTAGAAGAAAAGCATTGACTGTTAACTATGCTTTTAGTTAGTAATTATATTATTTTTGTTTTTTATATACACAATGATCTTGGACATCATGCCCTCTCCTCTGCAACTGTGTCTTCCTCTGTAAAAAATGAGGGGGTCAGACTAGAGGACCTCTAAGGTTCCTTGTAGCTTTAGATTCCATAAGCCTCTTATAGGTTCCCAAATGCTTACAATATTTATGTTCCTTAGCCTTCTTCCCAAATATTAAAGAATAAAATTAAACACCAAGCAACTCATAGCAAGGGCATTACATTTTGGTTACTGTGTGTGACAATTTCCTCTGAGGGGGTGGTGACGAAAGTAAAAGTGACATTAGTGCCCTACTGTTCAGAAGCCATTTACTTTTAACTATGGTTCTAATAGTAGGGATGAATGTCATTGGCCAAGAGCAAGAGATAATGACAGAGAACCCATATGTGCTACAGATATCTATACCATGTCAAGAAAACTACAGGAAAATCTCCAGTGTGTTGTATGGGATGTGGGAGAGGGTGGGGCCAGAATCCTCTAGTAAAGGATTTATGTAAGGACACACATAATAGTCTCACAGGATCGGAAGGCATAGTTAGATTTCAAAGTGCATTGATGAAAGAAAATAGCTACATCGAAGATATAGTACATCCCTCCTAAGTATCAAACCAAGGGATGAACTTGCATGGATCTTTTCTCTTGCCTCTCTTTGTGACAAGGAGTGCATATGCATAGCAGTATTTAGGGGTACAAATCAATCAATCAACAGATATTTATCAAAAGCTTACTCACCCTGTGCTAAGCAGTAGGAATACAAAGTAAAAGCAAAACTAGCATCTGCCCTCAAGGAGCTTACATTCTAATCAGGGGAGGATATCATGTTCATACATAGCTATGGGTAAGGTACATACAAAGCCCGATGACGTTAGAGAGAAAGACACAAGGGTGGGAAATGGGGAGGGAAAACTTCAAGAAGATGATTAGAGTTGAGTCTTGAAGGAAGCCAGAGATTATAAGAGACTGAAATAAAGTGGTGATGCATTACAGGCAGGTAGACAGCCTATGTGAAGTCATGGGAATGGGAGACAGAGCATCATGTGTAAGGATCAACAGATGACTGGAATGTTGGATACAGAAGATAAAAGGGACCACTCAGGTTGTATGAGCCATAAGACATCATACTGTACATTTTCTCTGATTCTCCACTACGTCTCAAACCTCTCCAAAACAGAAATCATGCAGCAAAGATAAAGCACTTTTAGCTGTCTCCATGGTCTAGAACATTCATATTCCAAAAGAAGATACCCTCAAAAACAAAAAAAAAAAACAAAAACCAATAAGCACAGGAACTAATGCTCGCCGACTCTGAGCTCACTCAGCACCTACCCCCACCTTCCATGTTAGTAGCAGTGAGGCTAGGCTAACAATCCTAAAAACACAACACAGGCTTCCACCTCTTCACTTTTGTCCCCTCTACCTCTTTCTACTACCATGGAGACCTTAGCTCCAACCTGTAGAAGCTGGCTCATGCTTCTACTGTCTGCTTGACTACAACACTCATGAGCCAAAGCCTACTGGAAGTGGCCACTTGGAAGCCCCAGATCTACAAAGTACTGACCTGTCAGTGCTAGAGAAAGAAGGCTCTGAACTGCTGGTTCTGGGTCAGAGAATTAATGGAGAGAGTGGGACCTGTAACCATGGCAGGACAAGGTGTGCATAGGAGCAAGGTAGCACTCCTCCAGGCCTGAGGAAAAGAACTCAACATCCACCTGAGACCAATTCTGACCATCCAAAAATCAGTTGAGGCAGAGACCTAGGCTGGTGAATTGCAAGTTGTTCAGTGTTGGAGGAGGCCGAGATGCTTTTAGATCCAACTCTCAAGGAAACTTCAATCAGAGAAAAGTGAGTCAGGAAGAGAGTAAAACAGAAAATTGGGAGTTGAAGGTTGACTGAAAGTCTCCTGAAAATTCGCAGAAAGAAGAAAATTCAAAAATCTTGAAAACAAACAGATAAATCAGTAGGAAAAACACTAACAACAGAAGGAAATGACCTCTGCATCTAGTAAATTAATTCAGGCCTCTATGAATAAATACTGCAAAATGAAGGAAAATGATCCAACACTTGATGAGCTGGAGGACCCTGTGGAATTTGAGAAGAAAATAGAATCACAATACATTGTTTCTGAGTGGTTTAAAAGAGAAATGAGAATTATGAGGGCAGAATTTATGTACTGCACAACAAAAATTATGAGCAAAATAGAAAAAACTTGAATCTGTAATAGCAAGTCTTGCCCAAAATACAAAAGAGAGATCAATAGATTGGGAATGCAACCAAATATACAGAAATAAAATCCTACATAGAAGAAAAGAAGATGCAGTGGGAGATTTTGTCCTTTTTAAGCCTTCAATTTGACTGAGGTAATACCCATTCAGTGATTAAGGCAAGGTAAGAAATGAGACAAAGAATGACCTCTTTTACCTAGTACAAATAATAATAATGATAATCTGGGAGGGGAAGACCTCAGAGTTCCTGACCAAAACAGAAAGCCAGAGTGATCTGGCTTGGGGTGGGATCTATTGTTGGCCAATAAATGAAAGCCAGTGATTTGGGTTTAAGGCAAGGTTCTTAAGAAAGAAATCTAGCCCATTAACCCCAAGATGTCTTTCAAGGTTTGAGCTAATAAAATTCACATTCCTTTGAGTATAGCAACTGCAAGTAAGGGTATGATACTTCATGTGGACTGAGGGAGAGGAAGGAGGAAAGAAAAAGAAGGGAAAGAAAAGGGAAAGGAAAAGAAAAAAGGAAAGGGAAAGGGAAAGAAATGAAGGAAAAAGCTGTGTTACCGAACTGGAACTGGCCAGTTGTGTCCCCAGTGGGGTAGATCAGACTACTCCCGGATTGTTGTTCGTCCTTTCTGCTCAAAGAGGACCATGACATCAGAAACGTGATTCCATAACTTGCAAGTGAATTGGATTTAAGCGAGGGAAGGCAATGCAAAGTCACCAGCCGCCATTTCTCCTCCCCAGTCATCTGGATCCAGTGCCAAGATATAGATCAGGATGACTGGAGTTGACCCCCAGATAGCTACTATGGAGATTGAGAAGTTCTGGATTTATATTCAGAGAAAGATAATGGAGTTGTTGTTTTTTTAAAGCCACTCTTTTTTCAAAAAGAATTTCAATAAACAGTCAAATGGTCCCAAGCACAAAAGAGTTCGTGGAAGAACTTAAAAAGGACTTTAAAAGTAAAATAAGAGCCCTTCCAGACTCACTTTAGCACAGTGCCAATGTCCCCACCGCCTGTCTCTGCAGAATCACCATGGCTGCCAGGACCCTATACACATAACTCTGAAAAGTGGCTGGCCTTCAAGGCCCTCATTGCTGCACAGTACAGTGGGCCCCAGATCTACATGCTGTCCATACCTCCCTACTTCCACTTTGGTTAGACCAATGGCAGCCCTGAATACCTCCAAAAATTTACTGTGTGCCAGGTTCCAGCATTTGAGGGTTCTGTGTGTTTGAAAGCAATGCCACTGCACACTATGTGAGCAATGATGACCTTTGAGGCTTGACTCCAGAGGTGGGGACTGCCCAGGTGATACAGTGGATGCACTTTGCTGACAGTGACATGGTTCTTCTAGTCAGTACCTGGGTGTTTCCCACTCTTGGCATAATGCACCACAACAAATAGGCCACAGAAAATGCAGAGGAGGAGGTAAGGTGGGTTCTGGGGCTGCTTGATTCCCACCTAAAGACAGATGTTCCTGGTGGGGGAGCGTGTAAGTCTGGCTAACATCATAGTTGTGTGCACCTTCTTATGACCCTAAAGGCAGGTCTTAAAGAGAGGCCTTTCTCAATACCAACTGTTGGTTCTTCCCTTGCAACCACCAGCACCATTTTTGAGTGGTATTGGTAGATGTGAAGCTTTATGAGAAGACGGTGCAGTTTGATACTAAAAAGTTTTCTGAGTCAGCCCAAGAAGGAGGCCCCAAGAAAAGAAAAGGGACAGTGAGAAAAGAAACAGAAGGCCCAGACCAAAGGGAAGGAAGAGAAGAAGGCAACTGCAGTCCTCAGCCCTGAGGAGATGTACAAGTGTGACCAGGCTCTGGCTGCAGAGCCTATGGCCATGGATCCCTTTGCCCATACGCCCAAGAGTACATTTGTGTTGAGTTTAAGTGACAGTACTCTAATGAGGACAGGCTTACACTGGCCCTGCCATATTTCTGGGAGTACGCTGACTTTGACAGATGGTCCCCGGGGTAAACCAAGTATCACTTCCCCCAGGAGCTCAGCCAGACCTTCATGAACTGAAACCTCATCACTGAAATGTTCCAGAACCTGGACAAGATGAGGAGGAATGCCTTTGCAGCACCATCCTTTTTGGCACCAACAATAGCAGCACCAGTTCTGGAGTCTAGGTTTTCCTGAGGCCAAGAACTTGCCTTCCTGTTAAATCCAGACTTGCAGGTAGATTATGAGTCCTACACGTGGCATAACCTGGATCCTGGCACCGAGGAGGCCCAGACTATGGTCTGAAAGTACTTCTCCTGGGAGAGGGCCTTCCAGTACATGGGCAAACCCTTCAATCAGGGCAAGATCTTCAAGGGAACATCCTCTCTGCTACCACCTAGCTGCCTGCAGGGAGGTAGCAGTCATTAAATGAAACTGAACACAACCCAAAAAAAAAAAAATCAAAGAAAAGAGATTGAGGAAAAATTAGAAGATGAACAAGAACGATCCGAGAAAATTATGAAAAGATAGCTGGCAAACTTGAAATAGAGAATCAAACCTTAACGAAGAAAATAATTCCTTTAAAACTAGAATTGGGTAAAGGGAAAACTATGTTCTAAGATGCCAAGAAACAAAACAAAGTCAAAAGAATTGAAAAAATAGAAAAGAATGTGAAACATCCCATCTGAGAAACAGCAGATTTGAAGAACAGATATAGGAGAAAAAATATAAGAATAGTCAGACTACCTGAAAATTATGATTAAAAAAGAGACTCTTGATATACTATCACAAGAAATTGTCAAGGAAAATTTCCCTGAATTTCTAGAATACTGTATTTCATAGAGCAAAAGAACTGGGGTTATGACCAAGGGTAACTTATCCAGCAAAGTTAAGTATTATCCTTAATGAAAAAAGAACTAATATTTAATAAACTGAAAGACTCTCAAGTATTTGTGACAAAACAACAGAATGTAAAGGAAAATTTGATAACATCAGAAGAAATGCAAGGTAAACATCAAAGACTAATTATAAGGGACTCAATAAGGGCAAATTGTTTACTTCTTATATGGGAAAATATTATCAAAACTTTTATTACTGTCATTATTTGGGTAATTTGAAAGAAAGACTTGGGTTGAACTAAGTATGATAGGGTGATTCTAAAAAAATAATAAAACTGTGTAGAGAGAGATAACAGGAGTAATTATCTCATGCAAATAAGTCATAAAGGAAAAATTGATATGAAAGAAGCTCTTAGCAAGGTTTGGGGGATAGTGCTGTAAACTTACTCTCAAAGGGAATGGACTAAAGAGAGAAAAAGATATATATTTACAGAGTATAAAGTATTCTAAATTCAGAAAGAAATGAGGACAAGAGGATAGGGTAGGGGGAGAGAAAACAGAGGAACAATTAGGAGTGGGTAGGTTGGGTAGGTTAGGAAATAGAAGGGCAAGGTAACAGGTAGAAGTAGAGGAGTAAGGAGGCATAGGACAAAGTTGAGAAGGAAAGTGATGAAAAATAGGAAGGTAGAAAATACACAACAAGTAATTATAGCTTAGAATGTGAATGGGATGAATCTACCCACTAAATAAAAACTGATAGCAGATTAAAATTTTGAATTCAACAATATGTTGTTTTCAGTAAATATTATAAAAATGAAAGATTAACACAAATATAAAATAAAGGTCAGGAGTAAAATTTATTATGTAAAAAAAGCAGGAGTAGTAATCATGATATCAGACAAAGTTAAAGTTAAAAAAGATTTAATCAAAAGTGAAAAATAGAGACACTATGTTTTGTGTCAACAGTATTATTTAATATTCTTTTAGACTATTTAAAATAACTATACAGTATAAAATATATGAGAGTATACCTGCCAAAACAGACACAGGCACTATATGAATGGAAACATAAGACACTTTTCATACAAATCAAGTGAGATCTAAGTAACTGAAGTAATATTTATTGTTCATGGGTAGGGAAAGGCAATAAAATTTTAAAAATGACAAATTTACCTATCTCTTTAATGTAATGCCAATTAAATTACTAAAAAAAATTACTTTGAAAAACTAATTACAAAGTTCATTTTGAAGAATAAAATGTCAGGAACTTCAGGAATTCACAGATTACCTCCAGGGAAAATAAAAAATAAAACAAGACTACAAACTCCAAGACACATAGTGGTTAAATTAAGTAATTCAACTGTTTTTTAGATCTATTTTCCTCAGTCCAGCTTTGACCCTTTAGCTAACTGATTAGGGCTTTTGTTTTTGTATCTTGAGAATCTATTACAATGCCTGGTATGTTGTAGATGATTGGTACACACTTGTTGGTTATTATTGATTGGTGGCAAGTAAGTGGTAGCCATTAAATTCTTTGTGTATCTCAAACTCAGCATGTACAAAACAGAACTCATCTTTCCTACCAACCCCACCCCTCCTCTTTCTTCTGAACTTCCCTACTGCAGGCCAAGGGCAATACGACCTTTCCAGTCCCCTGTGTTTGCAACCTCAGCATCATTCTTTACTCCTCTTTCATTTCGCATAGCCACATTCAAAAAAGAAAAATGCCAGTAGACAAGGATTTTTTGTTTAGACCTTTAAAAAAAACAAACTTCTCTTTTCAATCTAAAAATTAAAAAAAACAGTATAGAACATTTTGCCTAATTATTTGGATATAGGTAGTACCTATATTATAATTTCCATATTACAGATGAGGATTCCAAGAAGGCTTGCCCATGATCATATAATTAATAAGTGGCAATGTGGGGATTAAATCCTGATCAGTCCAGAATTCATGTTCATTAGCTCTTCTAGTCCTGTATACTTGTCTTAATGGTTAACTGAAACCTATAAAGGTTGAGTCATTTCTCTAATGTCACACTTAAGAAGGAACTAGAATTAAAACTTGGGTCTTCTGGGCCCAAAACCAGGCCTTATTCCACTGTGCCATATCTGGTCTTTGGATTAATTTCCCCCATCTAATGCTAAATTCAGGTTGTACAAAAGGACACATTAAAATTAGAAATCCCTCTTCAAGAATCACTATTTTTAATTACTTATCAGAGCTAGATAGAAAGATAACTGGTGAAAAACTTTTGCTTATAAATTTCAACACTGTGAAAATTATATATTTATAAGAGATTTCCAAAGTTTGCCAAATATGACAATGTGAGTCTTGTCCAGTCTAGTGAATATAGATAGTAGTAGAATCTCAATAGTTCCTTCCAACTGCATAACTCCCTAACAAATCCAAGTTCTTACAGCCCTGGTGAAATGAACATAGCTCAGTAGTGTAACTTAACTTCACAGTAACATTGAGTTCTTTCCCCTTTCAGGGGAAAAGGGCACCCAGAAAAACATTAAAATTCTGAAAGACTATATGCATGTCTTAAAAATGCAGAAAATGAAGGATAAATATCTTAACTATTTATGGAGTTGGTTAGTAATCCTTTGGGTTTTCTCTCAAGTTAAATAAAACCTGTCCTTTAATAGAAGCTTTGTTAGCCTGTGTACTTACATGGAATTGAGTGCCCTTTGTGCAAACGTCATGTTCTGTTGTTCTCTCATGGAGGAATGGGATAGGGGATGTGTAAGCCATATATTGAGGTTCCCAAGGTGACCCAAAGTAGAACAAAACAAGCTAAACCTATTGTTAGAAGGCCCCAAGACTAAATATGCCTTTGTGAGCTCTTAGATGCTTTCCTGCAATGATATAGGTGATATATTTTATATGGGTTATGAGATTCCTTCACTTGAAGCTATATAAGCTTACATACTTCCCTTAACCTCTTTATGCTTTATTTGCCAATCCTTCTCCAAGGCTTTTCTGTAATGCTAAAAGGAAATCATTTGATCAAAGAAGTTTCAGAGGTCTTTTAATTCAATCTTCTTGTTTTAAAGATGAAGAAAAGGAGACCTAGAAAAAGAAAGTGACTCACCAAAGGACACAGAGTGTTAGTGGCAGAGCCAGGACTAGAAACATTTAAAATAGTAAGAAAGAAGTAAAGCTATATAAAAATAAGTTATGATTGTATGTTCCATCTCCAATGGTAGAAACAACCACCATACGGATAGAATACTTTAACAGTTGTGCCTGTCAGCACCACCACCTTCTGTCTTAAGTACAAATGACTGCCTTGCTTCAAAGAACCCAAGTTAAAGACTCTTCCCTTGGGGAAAAGATGACTACTTGAAGCTATAACTCAAAAGCAACAGAAGCAGTGTACCCATTCATTAGCAAGCCCTCCAGCATGGAGAAAGACAGATATTTATGCCAATGAAAAAGAAAAGTCCAGATATTTTAACTTTCCTCTTTTCTTATGAGCTCAATGGAAACAAAAATCTATTACAGAACCTACCATGAATAGCTCCCAGAGAGCAAAAGAAGCATGGCAGCATTATGTGTCCATTTCCCCACTTCTCAGGGTGGAGAAGTGGAGTAGGGGGATTACCCACCAATGTCTCTTGCCTTATAAGCTAGTCTAATCCCATACACCTACAAAGAAATGCCCTACTATGTCATTGAATTGGCTACTTGCTAGCCAGAGATTAGGGAAAAGTGCAGGCATCTAATGACTTACTTCTTTCTCTGCTCTTTGTATCTCATTAAAAACCATCTCAAGTCTTTAGAGATGATCTGAATAGTAAGTTCCATGACAGTGACCAACAGCACTTGCAACAGATCCCTGACTGAAGAGGTTTTAGACCCTGATACTTACTGCCTCAGTGAGTTAAAGATTCAGGGCTATCTCTACACATATGGAGAGACAATATAAATTGAGGGGAATTGAAAGACTACAAACTAACTCACTCTGGTATGACATAGTTCTTGAAAACCCTCCATTGAATTATCTACTCGCTGACCTTTGGGTTGGAAAAGGCAACATGATAACAAACAAAATTTACTAGCAGAGATTATTTTCTCTGCTAGATGACCCATTACTGATTTACCATATATAAAAAAGATGTGGGTCCTAGTAAATATTTGCTCATTCATTTTCATTCCCATTCATTTAATGTCATTCATTTTTGTTTCTATTCATTTCATTTCATTCATTCATAGAGGAATGGGATATAAAACCCATTAGATTTTGAAGTAGAAAGTGAGATTATTAATGACAGAAACAATTTTTCATTTTTCATTTGTTTCTCTAGTGCCTAGCACAGTACCTTGCACATAGTTGACGCTCAATAAATGTTTGTAATCTTGAAGGATGATAGGAAGCAGCCAATCGATATGGTAACATCCAGTGGAGAATGATAATGAAGCATAGGATAAGGTGGTATCTGAGAAGAGAAGGAGAGAGGGAAGATATAAGAGGGTGCAGAGATACAAAGATATTAAAAAATATCTTGCCAACTTTATTATATAGCTACTCTACAATTACTGAAAAACAGCTCCCTCTCCCAGAGCCCTGCACAGTGACACTCTTAAGGGTCACCTTCATAGCCAGTCTTCACTCAGGCACTCTCTTCCCCTATAAAGAACACCCAAGGCTCCAAACTGTGATTTCAGATACCCTACACGTGACAAAAATGTGCCCACTTTCTCAGAAGACCTATTCACCTCCTTTTGAGATCTTTTCTTTTTGTTCCTCTGACTGCTTCTCCTGAGCTTGAGTTCCCAATATCCCTAGAACTAGTACTTTTTCCCCCACACGGCCAGGCGTTGTGACTCATTCTTTTTTTTTTTTCTTCATATACTTCCTTCTGCTTTTCTGTGACCTCTAGCATATACTGATCCCTATTCTTTCCTGATCCTTTCTCTTATTCCTCTGAAGTACACAGGCAGTGTAGAGTAGTAAACAGAATCACAAAGTCAAGGGCATAGAGATCCACCATGCCTTACTGAAAATTTGGAGGGGGGATGGGGGAAGATAGGGGAAAGAGCAGATTGGGGGAGGGGATATTCAGTGGGATTGCTGTTTTGGGGTGGTGGGTAGGGGGAAAATGGGGAGAAAATTTGTAACTCAAAATCTTGTGGAAATTAATGATGTAACCTAAAAAATAAGAAAGGGAGAAAGAAAAAAAGAATCACAAAGTCAGTAAGACCTGAGCTCAGGTCACAATGTATCTCCAATACATATTGGCTATGTGACGTTCAACCCTTTTAAATTCAAGATTATAAATTACCAAGAAGCTTCCGATCTGTGTTGTTAGATGTTTCCTCACCCAAAAGTTCCCTATACCAGTGAAGTGTCAGGTTCAGCCCCTACTTCATTGTGTCAAAGGTAGAGAGAAGAAATAGTATGTCTGATTCAAAGAAATACAAGGAGGCCAGTGTTTCTAAGTCATAGAGAGCCCGGAAGGAATTTAGGTGTAAGAAGATTGAACGGTAGGAAGAGCCAGGTTATGATGACTTTTATATGACAGTCAGAGGACTTTATACTGTATTGGAATAGGGTCATAAGGGAGCCAACTGAGTTTACTGAGGGGGTGAAAGGTGACATGGTAAGACTTACCCTTTTTTTTTTTTAATTGCTTTTCTCTCCATCAATAAAATCCTTTTCTTCCTCCCACCTTCTCCATTGAGAAAGAGAGAAAAACAAAACCCCTTTTTAAACATGGACAGTCAAGCAAAACAAATTCCACAGTGGTGACCTCCAAAATAAATGTAAACAAAGGATCTACTTCCTCTGCCTAAACCTGAGTAGAACACAATGGACTTTCCCATTCGGGTGGGATCTGAACAAGATGGAGGAGAACATTCGTCCAAACTCATGATCAAGAATGTCTTTCAGATGCTGGCTGAATAATCTACAAGGGACTGATTTCTGAATAAAAAATGGTAATTCAATAATTAGTTATTAATTTAAGAAAAAAAAACAATTTCTCTTGCTAGTATAGTATTATTTTTCTAATAACTTTTTTATGGTGCAATTCCATGGTTGTTGCTGTTCTTTGCACATTCCTGACTTTGAACTTGATATAGGACTAGTATCTTCACATTTCTTTAGGGAAAATCTGAACGAATCCTATTGCTGCACTCTTGGGGATATTTAGTGTTGTATTAGTATTGGTAGATATTCCAGGAGCTCAAGCACTGAACTGATGGTCTGGGGACTTGCAAGTTTTCAGTGTTCCCAAAGTAGCCTGATCCAGTCTGAGATCTGACTTCTTAAAAAAACTTTTCAAGTTGCAAAACCTGAGTTTTAGTCTGATCAACAGGCCTCTGGGGTTGCTTCCTTTGGAGTTTCAGAAGACCGTTTCTTGTCTCAGCATCTATGAGGGAACTGGACAGCTCTAAGTTTAGAGTGACAGAACCATAGGCTTATTTTGACCCTGTGATTCCTGCCCTGGCTATTCCTCTGCAAGTGTTACTGGGTTGGAGACTAGAACTGAGAACCCTGCTCTACTCTAAAGATTAGAGTCACAAAGCTGTCCTTTGCTTCTTAACTTGGTCCTTGTTAGGTACACACAGACTAGAGCCTGTAACCACTCCTTTGCCCACAAAGTAATCCCTCAGTTCAGGTCCTCTCCTTGATCTGCACTAGATCTATGACCTAGAACTACACAGTGAGTAAGAAAGCTCCTGGATGATATCTGTTCTCACATCCTACATGAAGTCACGGTGCCCTAGGATGGGTCTGAGACCTCACCTTATCCCAATGTACAGTTTCAGGTCTCTCTCAGTCCCTAGGCCCTGGAATGTTCTTTCAGGTGTCCTTCTGCCCTGCCTGGACCCTTACTTTTGTGGACCTCTCTATCTATCTTCCTATGCCAATGTGGCCTGGAAAAATGACTCACTGAAACTCCTTGGATTTCTCAACCAGAATTTCGTATGGTTCTTCTTCAGATCTGGTTGAAGGAGTTGTATGTTGAGAGAGGGTGATGCTCACTATACTTCTTCCTGGATTCCACCACCTTAAGTCTGTCTCCCAGACTTTTCCCACACTTTGACAACTGTGTGGAAGAGGGATTGCAGTGAGGAGTAATTTAGCAGGAAGACGGTGGGGAGGAGTATCTGAGAAAAGGAAGAATCTCGGGGTGGCTAGGTGGCACAGTGACTAGAATACTAGCCCTAGAGTCAAGAGGACCTGAGTTCAAATCCAGCCTCAGACAATTGACACACTTACTGGTTATGTGACTTTGGGCAAGTCACTTAATCCCAATTGCCCTCCGGAAAGGAAAGGAAAGGAAAGGAAAGGAAAGGAAAGGAAAGGAAAGGAAAGG
>NW_027185764.1:21058061-21075036 GCF_028583685.1 Petaurus breviceps papuanus
AAAGGAAAGGAAAGGAAAGGAAAGGAAAGGAAAGGAAAGGAAAGGAATAATCTGGACCATGGAACACTGCCCAGAAATAGCAAATCCAAGTAAAAAACAGAATAAGGTTCCCCAGGCAGGAAAACTAGATGTCTAAGAAGGAAAGAGTAGATGATGAAAGAAGCGAAGTTATTTGAGGTAGATGTGAGGAAACAAGTACCTCAATGAAGTGAAGAACTAGAGTTTTGAAGATGAATTTGATCTCACCAAGTGTCTGCCTTAGGCAGGATTCCATGGACATAACTACAGGTTTTGTTTTTTTTTTTTTTTTCAAAAAACAAACAAAAACAAAAACAAGAAAATAAAAGTCATCCATCTGGGTCTATGAGCACATTTGATGTAACAATTAAGATGAATAGATGAAGTATTTAATCAAAAACAAATCTCAAAACCTAAATCATTCCAGCAAAATGCATTCCAGCAATATTCCAGCAAAAGAATTGACATTACCTTTTTTAATTGTTTTTAGACAAGAGCTCTGATTTTGTTATTATAGGGAAATGCCCTTAAGAGAACTCTTTCCAATATACATAGCACCTACACATCAACTAGTCTTAGAGTTACATAATTGTGACATGACCAGGTTCACACAGCATATGTAGAAGACAGAATTTGAACCAAAGTTTTCCTCACTATGGAGTCAGCTTTTGTATCTGCAGTGCTTACTCTGTACCCTAGTTGGACTGAAGAAGAGCTTGGCGATAAGATCAAAGACCGGATTCTAGCCACTGGGTAGCTTCATGGGAAGAAGACATGGCTGGAAGATTAGAGTACTGATTTTGGCCTTGTTAGTAACTTGCCATGTGTCCTAAGTGGGTCTGTTCCCCTTTCTATATCTCAGTTTCCTTATCTTTCACATTGAGGAAAAAAATAAGGTTATAGCAGTGGAAGAACTTTGAGGTGAAAGAGTAACACATTAAAGTAAGATGTTACTTATTTGAAGTGGGAATTATTTGCTGATTATTTTTCTTCTCCTGAACCTTTTTATTTTTTTAATCTGGACACACATTCTGGGATGGCTGACTAGTCAATGAGCACTTTGGGAAACTAGTTTCACTCTACTGAATGGTTCTGGCCTTTTTTTCGCTTGAATGCCCAGATTAGGAAGCAAAAATATAAGTTTAGAGAGTGAGGATCCCCATTTCCTTTCATTTTCCATCTTCTGTAGAAGTGCATATGTATTTTTTTCTCCCGGTCTAACCTCAACCACTTTGTGTCCTACTTGATTAGGTATTATCAGAATTAATCAGATTTTATGTCAGTAGCATTCTAAATTTCACCTTTCAAAATGGAATTTAAAATGTTACTGCTTCCTGAAAATGGAAATTAGATATTTTATTAGATGTTATTGGCTCCACTTGACAGCACTCTTACCCAAGTTGCTCAGTGCCATGTCATCACTTCCTGGATAGCAGTCAAATGGACAGAGAAGGAAGGCTTTGTTTAACAGGAAACATATGGCCCACTGAAGTGCTTTTGTCAAAGCCCCTAGGAGGAGGGAATAAGGCACTTTCTTTAGGTGGAAAACTAGACCATACAAGATCTGAGTCTGATTGCTGAATTGCACTTAAGGAGATAAGGAAAAGGGAAAGGTGTAAGTCATGGGATCACAAATTTAGAAGTGGAAAGACCATCAATGTCATCTAGTTCAGACACCTCATTTTACTAAAGAGAAAACTGAGGCACACTGAAGTATAACAAATTGCCCAGAAGCACACAGGTAATCAGTAACAGAATCAGAATGTGAAGCTAAGTCTTCTAGCTCATAGTACAACTTTCTTTCCATTGTGCCATACTGCTGATTTACATTTTGAATGGGAGGGTAATGGCCATTGATGGACTTGACCCTTGACAAAATTGTGAAATGATACTTTATTTCATGACCTCCTACTCCTTCATGAAATAACCTGGAATCTAATTCTACCTATTCACCCCAAATGCCCAGTAGTCTAATGTACTTTCCCCTCACTCCTACTAAAACTTGATCTCCCTGAACTCTTGCCTAGGAAAAGGTTCAATAAAATAATTCACATTAATGTATGAATGATGGATGACCTTTAACACATTTACTTTTCCCAGGGGTTTTTGTATTTAAATTCAAGACACAGTCAATTCAAATGAATGAAACTTTAATGATAGAATTTCAGGTAACAATGATAGATGAGTAAGGGAGATTTTGAGAAAATGGAAGATTTTCCCTTTTCTCTTTAAACTTACCATATTGTAAATCCTCTTATTCCAGGTGGCAAAAAGACCCTAACCATAATAAATCATGATATACAATGGCTATCAGTCATAGATATTGGCCTGAATATTTTGTATTATCCCCAATTTTTCTCCATAAAAGTTAAATTTAGTCTAGACTCAAAATATAGAAAGAAGTGAAGTCTAGTGGGAAAAAAATGTGTGTGTGTATTAATATGAGAACTTGAGTCCTATCTCTAATATTTAAGAGTTTTGCTCGGTTAATCTAAAATGGTCGAGTACATGAATTTAATAGAATATTTTTTATGCAGTAAGACATGACTCTACAAAATCTTTCTCCAGTGCCCAATCATGGAATAGAGAGGTTCCTTAAAATGAATTGTATCCAAGCTACATGACTGGGTTTGGGGTACACAACAAAAATATGGCACTGAGCATGTACAATAAGAACTCAATTAAGAGAACTGAATATCCAGATTCATCTTCATAAGACTTTGCCCAGGGTTACATTGATAAATGCTCAACAATCATCTCTTTGGTGTGGGGGTAGAGGGAGATGTACATATTACATACTTTTAAAGGTTAATCTTCATTATCAACATGGTTCTGATTGCTTTCTTAATTCTAGACAATAAAACAATAAAGTAAGCTCTGATTTTTAGCTTTCATCAATTTCCAGGGAGTAATTGCTCACACTGAAAATTTAACAATAGGCTCTGATAACCGGTTTGAGCTGTTGAACTGGTTCCTATACCCCCTGCCCACCATATATCCTCTTTGGGCCTCTGTTCCTTCTTCTACCAAGTGAGGGGGTTTGGTTGCTGTTATGGTTGTGATTGTGGTTTTATTGTTGTTTTAGTGTTTTTTGTTTTTGTTTTCTTTGCCTTTTGGAGGGCAATTGGGGTGAAGTAACTTGCCCAAGGTTACAAGGCTAGGTTGTGTGTGTGTGTGTGTGTGTGTGTGTGTGTTAAGTGTCTGAGGCCGCATCCAAACCCATGTCCTCCTGACTCTGGAGCCGGCGCTTTACTCACTGCTCCACCTAGCCACCCCTGTTGTTTTAGTTTAATTCTATTTCTGTCAAGAATCCTTCATCGCTTCTTAGAAGGAATATACTAGCATGAGTGAGGATTACTTTATCTAATTAACCTGTTAGTATTCATTGTAATAAGCAAAGTATCCAAAAGAATATGATAATGAGAAAACAGGACATAATAGAAAGATAATGGAATTGGGAGCAAGGAAATCTGAGTTCTAGTCTCAGTTCCACCATTAACTAGCTGTGTGACCCTCTCTGGGACTCACTTTCTTCAGCCATAAAATGGGGGATACCGAGAGGTTAAATTAGATTATATTTAAAGATCCTTCTGGCTCTGAAATGCTATCATTCCCTATTTTAGCTGCTATATGAAGTTTGATCCAGTAAAAAGAAGGCTGGATTCAGAAGAATCTGGGGTCAAATCCTTCCTCAGACACTCATTAGCTGTGTGACCCTGAGCAAATCAGTTACATTCAATCTAGCTTCCTTATCTATGGAATGGGGGGGGAGGTGTTTGAGAATCAAATGATATATGTTAAATACTTTGCAAACTTTAATATATAAAGGTCATCTATTACTACTAAAGTCTTGGTGCTGTTTTTGACCAAATGACATGGAAAATTTGTCCATTTAATGGCCATTTTACAGCACAAGGATGAGAGTCCTGAGGAGGAAGGATAGAAGAATGACTTTGGGGATTAGAGATTCACTAAAACCCAGCTCCAAGTAATGCAGCACAGCTATAGATGACTGGGAAACAGCTGCACCCAACAGGCCAGCCCTTAGGGGAGCAATTAGGAATGGAGATACCACTTTCAGAGCTAACAGAGAGTGTCAGAGACTAAATCTTTAGATAGTGATGAAAGATGCCAATCAAGGGACAGATTTGGGGTGTACGCAGAGTGGAACAAATTGTCAGCACCATATTGTTGCCACTGTTGTTGGGTTTTTCCATCTGCATAAGGCAAGCTGTGACTGGCAGCAGCATCTTGAAACACAGAAACATTCCTAAGTCTATGTCTGCAGAAACATTCGGGCTAAACACACATACATATGAATAGACAGACTTTGAGTGTTGAATTTAGAGTAAGAGAATATATGTTTAAATCCTGTCTCTGCTACATATTACCCAAATCATCTTGGTAAAACATTTCCCTATGCTACTCCTGGATCTCATTATCTATCAAGTAAGGGGTCTGGTCTAAATGACCTTTGCTGCTTAACATGGACTACAGGAACTTTTTTTTCACACACATTCATACATTTCAAATTTAGAGTCCTACTTTTCACTTCACTGAGCCAGTAAACATAAAGGAACAATAAAAAATGTGCATATACATGATCACAAAAGTCACTGTACAGTAGTAGAGGTGAGAACTGTCCCACCAGGGGTCTTAGCAAAGAGCTATGTTTGAGGAGCTGAGTTCCCTGTGTCAAAGGCAAGATTTGAGTGAGGACAATGAGATCGCTACTTAGGAGCAAACTCAAATAATATTCACACTGTGGGGAAGAGAAGGTCCTCAGGAAATCAGCACCTCAACATTAAGTTTTCATGTTATACTCTGGGTCATTTGACTCAGCTCCCAGGATTACCTTTATCCGGTGATGCTCCTGTCATGTGATAAAAGCTCAGGGCAGTGTCCACATCTTGAATTTTCTTCAGGAAAGTAAAGAAGTTTTCCACCTCTTCAAATATCAGGTCCTTCCGATCCTTGAAGTGCTTTTTGAGTTGCTTCTATATCACTTTTAGTTTCTTGGACTGGACCCCTCTGTATGCCAGCAACATACCACCAAACTGCCTCTCAGTGATTTGTCCATTGACAGGGTCCTGATGCTCAAACTCTAACCTCAGGATATCATGGTGAAGTTTAAGGTGAAATTCTAGGAAGCTCTTGATGGTCAGCTTCCCTTTGACACCAGCTCCAAAAAATAGGTTGTTAGGGTTGAACACAAGCCAGGCTTGAGGGTGTTACTGGTGGTAGAACAATATCTGTGAATGCCCACGCTGGTTTGGGAGGAAATGACGTTCTGAACCTGTTCCAACTCCCCCAGAGATGGCTTCTTCTCTTTCTCCATTTAAATCAAACATCTTGTAGGCAATTTCAAAATTTCTTTGAGGAGTAGAAAGGACAGTTGCAAGGAAGATGTAGTCAGACAAGGAGATGAGTCCACACTCTCCAAGCATGTCTTCATCCACAATTTTCTCTCCTCCCTGAGATATCTTTTTTCCATCAAAGCATCTCACTATGTACTGATCCAGGCTCGAATGTTCTGGCAGCTTCTCCTTAGGGGTTATGGATCTCATAAAATCTTATGGAGTCATAAATACTTTGACTACACAAGGCTCACTTACTATTTCCTTTCTTTCCTTTTTTATATTTTTGAAGTGGGGGTACAGCAGGGCATTTGGGGTTAAGTGACTTGCCCAAGGTCACATAGCTAGTAAGCGTGTCAAGTGTCTGAGGCCAAATTTGAACTCAGGTCCTCCTGATTCCAGGGCCTGTGCTCTATTCACTGCTCCACCCAGCTGCCCATTTACTATTTTCAAGGTAGGAAAATATTAGAAAATTTTGCCAGGAGTGGAGTAGGCTAGAATCGTGTTCTCATATTCCATCACCTTTCCATCTCGCAATCTGAAGCACTTCTTTTTCTCTTCTGGTAGACCATGAACATGACTGTTTTTACAGACTGCTTCATCCTCATTCTCCTTACTGACCTCATCCTCTTTGCCATCCTTGAAGTCTTGTTTAATGATGGTGGAGATTCTGCATGGGTTCTCTTCCACAAGTGGCCTGTACTTGCCATAACTGCAGATGTTCCCAGGAAAGCTGCCCTCATCAGTCTGCGCCTACCTGAGTAAGCTGTGTTGATCCATGGGACCAGGAAACAACAGCCAACCTGCCAATGGCAGGGAAAAAAACAAAGACAAAACATCCTAAGCACTGGAGCTAGCCCCTAGGACATACAGGACACTGCACCTTGCTGATACAGTTCTTGGAGAAATTAATGTACATCTCTCTTTAACATTTCCCCTATGGATCACTTGTGCGAAGACAGACCAATGGAAGAATCCAGAAGCCGAGTTCAACAAGCATCCTGGAGGTGCAGCTTGAACCTCAGAATTCTAAAGCAATAATATGGAAAGTCAGTAATACAGATGATTTGTGTGAAATTGGACAAGGCACTTTGCTTCTTGGGCCTCAGTTTCCTCATTTGTAAATTTTCACTAAATGACTTCAAAGGTACTTTCCAATTCTGAATCTATGAGACCTTCCTCCCATCTCGCCCTCTCCCTGGCATGCACGGCTCCAGGACCAGGAATTTTTTTTTCATAATCTGGATAACTGCTTTTCAGCATATTTTGTTTCCTTTGTAATCCTATGTATTTGATTTTATGTGCTAAATAGCATTATTCTAAGATAAGTCCAAGGACTTTACTAAAGGATTCTATACCAAAAAAAAAAAAAAGATAAGAATCCCTGTTTTAAATCTCTTTCAGTTCTGAGTCTATGAATGTCTTTACCTAATATGCTCTGCCCATACATTAATTATTCAAAACTAACTTTTGAAACATTGATCTTTGCTTAGGCATAGAAAAGAAAAAAGTGTGCCCCCCCTTCAAACTTATTTGCATAGAATTGTGGGCATGGAACATTTTCTCTATTGATGGACTTGATTGATATATTTGTTAGTTTTGCTGATCTTTTTTTTTCCTTTTCTCCCTTTCTTGTTCTTTGTTATAAGGGATGATGTACTGGTAAGGGAGGTAAAAGGATATAGTTGGAAATAAAGTTGTGTCAAAACAAAAGTTATATTTTTTAAAAAGAAAATAAAAAGGAATGTCATTAAAGAGCTACTAGGTAAAATTTGCAGAAATCAGATTTAGGCCAACATCTAACACTACATACAATAATAAGTTCAAATAGGGCTGACCTAACAATTAAGTCACATAATTGAAAAAATTAAAAAAAGCTATCATCAAATCAGGGACCATTCACAGCTTTACTTAAGGAGAAAGTTCTTAATAAAACAAAGGCTAGAGGTGACCACAAAGAGTAAGATAGATAGTATCAGCTAACTGGCACTTAGATGGTACAGAGGGTAAAGCACTAGAAGTTGCTTTAGGAGTCACAAAAACTTGAATTCCAATCCTGCCTCTCACACTTACTAACTGTGTGATTGTGGGCAAATCACTTAACATCTCTCAGTCTCAATTTTTCATCTGTAAAAGGGGAATAATAGTAACACCTCAATCACAAGGTTATGGTGAGGATCAAAAGGAAAAATGTATCTAAAGAACTTTCCAAATCTTAAAGTACCATATAAATGCTTACTGTTAGTATTTTTGTTATGTCAACTATAATTATAATGTCAGTAATATGATACAGAAAATGTTTTGTGTTAATAAATTCAAAGTAGCTACTATAGAAGGAAAGTTTCTGACTGGGAAAAAATCTTTATGTTAATGTAATGCGAATGTAAATTTTAAAGATCTTCCTTGCCCCTAGGCTAAAGTGCAGCAGAAGCCTGGGGAGGGAGGCTTGTTTTTCAGTAGATACTTTTTGATTGGCCAGTGGGTCAATAAGGTTGTTACATTCTCTGAGCCAGGAGAAGGCTATATAAGCCCTGATGTGAGGCTGTGTTTTGGGACTCACTTTGAGAAGTGTTCTGTGATTTGATCTGAATTCTGGGAAGCCGTTGTTGAGAGTCCCCCGGCTTTGAAAAACCCAGAATGTGGAAACCCAGATGTTGACTGGGTATGGATGTAATGGTTGGACAGTTTGGAAATCTGTCTACTTGATGTTTCTGTCTTGATAATTATGCCTGTATACTTTGAGGTTCAGGGTGCTGACCTTTTCTCCTGAACAAGGTAAACGATATATGTCTGACTGATTAAAGTAAGCTTGTTAACCCATTTTGAGTTGCTTTCCTTTAACAAAGCAGATCCAAGAACCTGTGGTAGCAGCAAACCCTGAGGATGCTTGGGGTGCTTGCTGCTACAGTTAAGTATCTTCTGATAGGGTTCTGATATATAGGGAATGAACACAAATATATGGAACCAAGAACTATTTTCCAAATGCTAAGAATATAATAATAAGTGACAAATGAGGATAATAATAATAGCCAACATTTACATAGTACCTAGTATTGCTAGGCACTGTATTAAGCACTTAGCAAATATTTCATTTGACATGAAAACATGAAGACACAGTTCTCAAAAGAATTACAAGCCACAACTGTATGAAATACTTTTACAAATCACTAATAATAAGAGAAATAAAAATCAAATGACTCCAAAATTTCACTTCACACCCAGCAAATTGGCAAAAATTAAAAAAGAATGATAAACAAATAGTCAATGTTAGAGAAGGTGGGGTGAAACAGGCACAGTAGTTTACTATCAGTGAAACTGTGAATTAGTATAACTAGTCTAGAAAGCATTTTGAAACCATGCTGAAAACGTTCTTAATGCATCTGTACCATTTGATTAAAAAACAAAACAAAACACTGCTGGACATATGCCCCAAAGAGTTCAACTATAGGAAAAACAAATTCTAGAATCAAGGAACTGGAAACAAAGTAGATTCTCAAGTAGGAAAGGACTAAATAAAATGTGAAATATTAATATACTGGAATAGTCCTGTGTCAAAAGAAATAATGACTTTGAAAAATATGGAGAAGTGTAGGAAAGCTCTTGTAGCTGAAGCACTATAAAGAAAGACAAACTAGGTTAATTATATTGACAATAATATATATAAAAAGACTACAATAATGTAAATGGAAATAACAACAAAGAATTTAATGCTGTGTAATTAAATTTGACTTTGTAAAAGAGAAGAGAAAATGCTATGTAATCAATTACAATCCATAAGCATTTATTGATCATCTGCTATATTCCAAGTACCGCACAGGGGCAGGAGATAAAAATACAAAAATGAAACAGTCTTGTGGGCCAGACCTGACTTATTTCAGTCTAGTGGTTTAGGTTCAAGAGTTGAATTAAATAAAATACTTATTGGCTGTTAATTTCTTTTCAACAATATTTACTTAATAATAGTATAGAAAAGATATTAAACAAGAATACAACATTGATTCAATTGAATGCTGCTTTTTTGCCTTTCTGTTAGCCGTGTTGATGTGTAAGCATATGAATCATACAAGAAGAAGGAGCTCCCAAGAACTTCATGTTCTGGCTTTCATACCTGTGTAACCAGGAAACTATTTGAATTATTGAATCTTAATTCCCTAGATGAAGGTTCTGCAAGACCCTTGGCCAAATCTGGTCCTCTGCCTATTATTTTTTATGGCTGGAAGCTAAGTGGGTTTTATTTTTTTTTTCATTTTTAAATATAATAAAACTTTCTTTTAAAATGTAAAAGACATTCTTAATTTATGGAGCCACAAAAAAATAGGGTCCTGGCCAGATTTCATCAACAGGCTATAGTTTGTTGATTCTTGTTCTATAACATTAGTCTCAAGGACAGTTTCACTACAATTTTAGGGAAAAACAAGCTTAATTTAACATGACAGGGTCATTAGCAAGCTTTTTCAAGGAGCTAATATTTTATGCAGAAAAACAAGAAGTTCATATATATTATATATATATATATGCAAAATACATACAAAGTAAATGCAATGTAATTTGGGTGGACAGGGATTAGAAACTAAAAGGATCATTTAGAAAATGATGCTTCAGTTTAATTTTGAGTGAAAACAGAAGATTCTAAGATGTGGAAGTGATGAGAGACCCCAATCCAGACATGGGGACAGCTAATACAAAATCATGGGAATGGGAAATGGAGAATCCTGTTTGAGGGAATGCAGTTAGAAAGGTAGGTGGGGCCAAGTGTGAAAGACCTTGAGTGCAATAAACATGAGTTTATATTCGATCCTAGAGCCAATAGGGAGCAGGTTTTGTTTGTTGAGCAGGGGAACTGGTCTGTTCTACAATATATTCTCTGAAAATCACTTTGGCAACTATGTAGATAATATAATGGTGAGAGGAGAGACTTAAGGCAAGAAGTACAAATAGGAAGCTTTTGCAATCATCTAAAATAGATGTGAAGAGGATTGTGACCAGGTGAATAGGGAGAGACAGATGTAAGAGATGTTGAAGATTTGTTGTTGAGTTGTTTATAGTTGTGTTTTTTTTCAGAGTTTTTTAGACTCTTCATGATCCCATTTGGGGTTTTCTTGGCAAAGATACTAGAATGTTTCATCATTTCTTTCTGCAGTTCTTTTTACAGATGAGGATCTAAGACAAACCGTTTAAGTGACTTGCCCAAGGTCACATAGCTAGTAAGTCTCTGAGGCTGGATTTGAACTCAGGTCTTTCCGACTCTAGGCACAATGCTCTAGGCACTGCACCAACTAGATGATGCTATTGCAGAGAAAAAAACAACAAAATCTGACAACTGAAAAGATATGTGAGGTGAGGGAGAGTGAAGAGTCAAGATATTGACATTGCAAACCTGGGTGACTGGAAGGATAGTGTCAGTCTTGACATAAATAATGTAGTTAGGAAGAGGTGTGCGTTTAGGGGGAAAGATAATGTTTAGCTTGGGAATGTTAATAGGCACATGGCACCTTGAAACTGGGATTGGAGTTCAGGAGTGGTTGAAGGGGCCATACATACGGCACATTGCATATTCTGTCAAACTTAGTTGATATGTGTTAGCTTAGATAACCTGCTTTTGTTCTTTTTTTTTTCTTTGTTAGAAGTGATGGCTGGGGTGTCTAGGTGGCGCAGTGAATAGAGCACCGGCCCTGGAGTCAGGAGGACTTGAGTTCAAATCTGGCCTCAGATACTTAACACAAAACTAGCTATGGGACCTTGGGGCAAGTCACTTAACCCTAATTGCCCTCCAAAAAGCAAAAAAAAAAAAAGTGATGGCTTTCTGGATAGGTGACAGAGGGACAATATTTTAGTAGAAGATGATATGAAAACAAAACAACCCTTTTTTTTTTAAGTTGAGAGGGTTCCTTAATGTTGTTCTCTCTTTCTTGAACTACCTTGCACCTTTTATCTAGACTTCTCCTTTATCATTAGCATAATCTACCTTATATCAGACTTGATCAATGTACACTTGACATCTTCCCATCAATTTTCAAGTTCCTTGAGGAAGAAACTGTGTCACTTTTTTTCCTCTTAATCTCGGTGGTCTCTAACATAGGGCTTGGGATATAATAGGTGTTTAATAAATGTTTATTAAATTGAATTCTTGGTACAAATGATAAGACACATGGCCTGCTACAAAACACAATAAATTCTATGATGAATTTCTCATAAAAAAATTGAGAGCCTTCCTAGCTTAGATAACTGAACCTGGATGACTTAAGAAGGCAAAAAATAATAAGAGATCTAGCCCTTATTTAATCATGGGCTAGTTTAGTCTGCTCATTTGACATTTTTGCTTTTTGGAGGGAGGAAGGTAGGGCAATTGGGGTTAAGTGACTTGCCCAAGGTCAGAAAGCTAGTTTTGTGTTAAGTATCTGAGGCTGGATTTCAAATCAGGTCCTCCTGACTCCAGGGCGGGTGCTCTATTCACTGCGCCATCTAGCTACCCCTTTAATGACTTTTTCAACATCTAGATCAGACCAATCCAGTGTGGGTCACAATGGATACATTCAACTCTAGCTAGCGTTGCATACTTCACATGGTCTAATCCTTAGGAGATCTTGGAAAATTCATGAGATTTATGCACATTGAGGAGGAAAGTTCAATACAACAGTTGATATTTTTCCAATAGTTTGAGCTCAGGGCTGTTCATAGCTGCATCAAACTATCAGTATAAATAGCCAGTGCTTTCTGTAACTCTGCTGCTGTGCCTGGGCCACATCCTTGGGCTTAGAGACTGATCTTTAAATTAAACAGTGGAGGAAAATTGCATTTTTCTTCCATTTCTGAAATGATTTCTCTGAGCCCCTCTCCTCAGCCTGTAAAATAACTATGATTCACTGACTATTTCCATCGCAGGTGCAATTGGGGTTGCCTGTAATGCAGGGTTATTTTTAATAAGAAACTAAACTGAAATCCCATTTAGTTAGAAGGACATTTAGAATCTCCTCAGGTGTCTAAAGAGATTGGAAAGTCAGTAGAGGTTCATTCATCCTTGAGGGCTCTCTGGAATCCAAAGTTATTTGGCCTCAGTGTCATGTATGTGAGTTGCTCTAAGGAGCTTCTGGGGCTATCCAGTATTCAGCCAGTTATGTCAAGTAGCTACCATGGGGTCTTTTGTATGGATTCATAGAAAGATGGAGATTGTTAATAAGTGATCTGGGCCCTGTATTAATACAGCAAACTTGCCTCTACCATTGATTCCAAAAGTCCAAGAAAGGCAAATGACTTAATTTGGACAAATATTATTAAGCTTGTCTGATTCAGTTCAGCAGACACTGCTGAAATGCTTGCTTTATGCCCAGTGCTAGGTTAGGCATTGAAGAAGGATCTGGGAGGAGAAAAGCTGAAGGGCTCAGAGATAAGAACTCTGGATAGCACAGTAGACTATCTAGATGACATTGCAATTGCTAAAAATAAATATTACAATGGATCTCATCTTTATTTCTATTTGTTCCTTATGGTTGGGGGGGGGGTGTAAAATACTGAGCTTGGAGCCAGAGGATCTAATTGCAAATCCTGGATCTCTTGTATGAGTGACATTGGAAAAATTTCTCGATCTCTTTGAGCCTCAGTTTCTTCATCCATAAAATTGGGGGGGACGGTAAATTAGATTGTTGCTCAAGTCTTTTCCAACTCTAGTTTTATGATCATATTATCTCTCAGAATTTCAGTTTCTTCATCTATAAAATGAGGATATTGAACTATATAACTTCTAAGATCTCACCCAGCTTTAGACCTGTGATACTGTCCTACCAGACATATTATTTCCTCTGAATTTTACATACGTTTCAATAATTAACTAACAGTTATGTAATTCATAGACTGACCCAATGGTGACATTCCCTTCTCAATGTGTCTCCAGAGATATAGTGGACTATTACTTGTAAATAAGATAGTCTTGTGGGGCAGTTAGGCAGCACAGTGAATAGAGCATTTCCTCTGGAGTTGGGAAGACCTGAGTTCAAATCCAGTTTCAGACACTTAATATGTGCTAGCTATGACCTTGGGCAAGTCACTTAACTCTAATTGCCCTGCCCTCCCCCCTGCAAAAAAAGAAAAGAAAAAAAGATAGTCACTGGCTGTGGCAATAACACAGAGAGAATGGAGTCCTTTGTTTTGTTTTGGTTTTTTACTATCTTTTTTTTTTTTGAAGGGAGGAAGGCAAAGCAATTGGGGTTAAGTAACTTGCCCAAGGTTAGTAAGTGTCAAGTGTCTGAGTCCGGATTTGAACTCAAGTCCTCCTGACTCCAGAGCCGGTGCTCTATTTACTATACCACCTAGCTGCCCCTGGAGTCTTTTGTTGATGAAATTAACTTTCATTTCACCAATAACAGTCCATTCACAGTGACCATTTATTGCATCTGATACATTCCACTCAAGTTCTGTAACTTCACTTGCAACTTCATATATCTGGATAGTTCCTGACACCCTAAATAAGAAGGAATTTTGCTATCACACCATCAGTGATGTTGGCACTGAGTTCAGCACAGGCATCTCTTTCCTTAATGTTATCTACAATAACTAGGCATGATTATTCCCAGGATTCCCTCTGTCAGCTTTGCATTTGGAGAAGGATCATGAAATTAGTGATTCATCCTATTGTTCATTGACAAATAATTTTCTAGTTTGAGTTGGAGTCAGGAAAAGAACCTAGCATAGAATATTAGCTCTTCTATTTATTATCTATTTTAGCCTTGGACAGGGAAGCTAGGTGGCACAGTAGATAAAATGCCAGGTCTAGATCTGGGAAGACATTTTTCCTGAGTTCAAATCTGTTTCAGACACTTACTAGCTGTCACTTCACCCTGTCTACCTCTGTTTCCTCATCTGTTAAGTGACCTGGAGAAGGAAATGGCAAATCATTCCGGTATCTTTGCCAAGAAAACCCCAAATGGGATCATGAAGGGTCAGAAATGACTGAAAAATGACTCAACAAGAAGTTTTAGACAATTCACTTCAACTCACCGAATTTCAGTTTCCTTATCTGTAAAATAGGAATAATGATACTTATTCTACTTCCTTCACAGCGTCAGCATGAGACCTGTGAAATACTATAATTATTTTCACTTAGATAATTCATTCCTCAAACTCTACCCTGCTAGCTGGTGTTTAGGTATCTGACTATCTACATAGCTAAAATTCACCATAGAATAACTGAAGAATCATACTCCCTCTGCTTGAATTTTTCATTGTTCATCTCAATCCCGCAATAATAATGTAAGAAGGTAGTGATCAGGGGGAGTCTGACTTATTTGAAGACTTTTCACAATCAAACTGATGCACAATTTCCCTCCTTGGAAACTCCCAAACATATGGGAATTACATGAGTTTACCCACAGCTTCTGAGACAAGTTAGAAACTAGAAATCCTGAGTGTATTTTCCAGCTAAACAGATGGCAACAACTGGGGCACTGATAGTTTTTCTTCAGAAGCACATAGCTAACATAGACATATGTGTGCCCACTCAGTCCATTGTTCATGAACAATGTCTATGAGTCTAAAACTCCTTTGAGGAAGAAGACAGACTTTGAATTCTCTAAATAGTATAATACCAAAATTTGGCCTTCTAGTCTGAGAAAAAAAGATTTTATGGGCAACTTCTTATGGGCAATCTGAAGTCTGAGAGTTTCCAAGTTAAAGAAATAGTTCTAGGATGGTGGCTAGGTGGCACAGTAAATACAGCACCAGCCCTGGAGTCAGGAGCACCTGAGTTCAAATCCAGCCTCAGACATTTAATACTTACTAGCCATGCAAGTGACTTGGGCAAGTCACTTAACCCCAATTGCCCTGCCTTCCCCCCTCCAAAAAGCAAAATTAGAAAAAGTTCTAGGATCTAAATTTCTAGCTAAAGAATGGAATTTCCTGATATAGCATGGTCCTTGAAGAAAGAAGTATACTATCCACAGTTTCTACATGCTTTATAAGTGCTTTATTTGTGCTTTACTTTACTAAGTGCTTTACTTGAAGAATGAGTCAGTGAATTATTCAGACAATGCTAATCCAATAGGAAGAGAATCACTTGTTCAGCAGTTCCCAAATGATGTTGCTGAGATGACTCTGTGGAGGAGAGGGGCTTATAAGAACATCAAAGATTTCCCATGACAACTATCCCAAACTCAGTCTTCTTTAATAAAGACTGAATAGGGGGCGGCTAGGTGGCACAGTGAGTAAAGCGTCGGCCCCAGAGTCAGGAGGACCCGAGTTCAGTTCTGGCCTCAGACAATTAACACCCACCCACCCACACACACACACACACACACACACACAAACTAGCTGTGTAACCTTGGGCAAGTTACTTAACTCCAATTGCCCTTCAAAAGGCAAAAAAAAAAAAAAGACTGAATAGGCTATGTGTATGATTTCAGCATTTTTTTAAAGTGTTCATAGTTCTCTGTGACTCTTTTTCTTTCTTCTGTATCTTATGTGTGATAAAACAAAGACTAGTCTGAAGCTGAAATTCTTTTAGTGTCTTAGATGCTTGTTTGGTAATTCTTTTTATCCAAATTCTAGGGAAATCTAGATATGAGCGATATCATGAATAAAAAGATAATTTTGCTGAAGCAACTTCAGGTAGGCCAATGAGCTGAAGATAGACAATAATCCTTTCAAAGTCAAGACCCTAGGATTACAGCCCATCTGCGTGAGAAAAACCTTAGCAAATCCTGGACAATAGGTAATGATAATCACAAAATGTTAAAGTTAAGAATGAGAGTTAAAGATGATTTAGTCCAAACTCTTCATCTTATGGAATATGAACCTGAAGCAATAAAAAGAGAGTGACTTCCCCAAGATTCCAGGTTTGACTTTAGCCCAAGCCTTTCTACACTAAATCCAATATTCCTTCTACTCTGACATGCTTCCATTCATGAAAACAAAAAATGAGATTAGCTCACATACATACAATGATTAACAATTAAATAAATACTTAAAATTTCAAATGATTAAGAATTAAATGCACAAAATCATTTTCTTGGTGCATTAGTAGGAATAGTTTAATGAAGTGAAAAGAGTGCTAGATTTGCAGTCAAAAGATCGGAATTAGAACCTCCACTCTGTCCGTTTCTAGCTATGTGACCTATAATAAATCATTCAACCTCTCTAGCCTTACTTGTGAACTAAAAATCTGACTAGATGAAAAGATTACACACACATGTGTGCATACATCATATGTGCATACACATACATGTGTGCATGTGTATATACACGCATCACATACACATGCACATCCATGTGCACATACACATACAAGTACACATACACATACTAAAGCCCATTGGTGTAGGACTCTCCTTGGTGGAGATGAAGGTCCTCCCTTATTTGAGGGGCAGGATGGATTTAGTAAGAGGCCAGAAAGCTCCAGCCTTTGCTGGTTTCCCCTTCAGAACTCCTCAAATGGGAGTCTTCTTAAGTTTAGTCTTAAATTGGTTTCCACCTTTGAGAGAGAAGGTGGAAAAAAACAGTTCTACTTCAGATAGTCAAAGGATAAGTCTTTGGGAAGATATGAAATGAACATAGTCTCTATCATATCCCTATGCCCAGTTCACTACACTAAAGACTTTGGGGAGTTTTCCCTT